>NW_020172822.1:973009-1023983 GCF_003031525.2 Neophocaena asiaeorientalis asiaeorientalis | reverse complement strand
CTTTCCCAAGGTACCTACATAGCTTACCTCTCACTCCCTTCAGTTTTCACTTGATCAGAGAGGCCTTCACTGAATACCTTTGTCCCACCTTGGCACTATCCATTCCCTTTAACCTGATTTATTTTCCTGCTTGCCCTTTATCATCACCTAAAATATGGTATGTTCACTTGTTTGTAGAATGTATCTCTAGCACCTCCAACAATACACAATAAATATTTGTTGAATGAGTTAATGAAATTAACTGCTGGGTCAAATGGTATATACATTTAAAATTTGATAAATATTTGCAAGTTGCTCTATAAAGAGCTTGTACTACTAATATATGAACGTTGCACTCTCACTGATAATATTTGAGCCTGTTCCTTTTTGTACGCAAGCCATTAAGAGTTTGTCTCAGCTCTTAGTTTTGTACTCCAGCAGAGGCAGACATGATGGATTCAACATCCACACATTTATCAGGACTCTAGGACAAATTTCAGAAACATTCCATTTAGTTCTGGTTGTTTTAACAGTAGAACAACTTAAATAACTTGGCTCCCAAGGTTTGTGTGTTCATAACATTTCACAGATTAGAAGACTCTGGCAAAGTGATCATAGCTTCTGTCTCGTTGACATTGAAATATCAGTAGAGCTAACCTCATCTTTCCATTAGACTTCCTCTCGAATCGTAATTCAAAGAGCACAGGAGAACCCTCTTCCTGGTGACTTTTTTGTTCGTTAGGGAGAATAGTAATTCTGTTCTCTCCTCAGCAAAGAGCATCTTCTAGGCTCTCTATACCACAGAGGATGTTTTGGTGGGGGTGGGAGTGGGGATGGCAGGTGTGAAGATTATACCATTCCAAGAATTAGACCAGAGAACAGGGACCTCATTGCCTGCTGTTATATTCCTACTGCTGGACCCTTAGTAGTTGCTAAATAAATAGTTCTGGAGTATTGATTTAACATCTGTGTTATTGACATGACTGCTATAATAACAGTCCTTAATATCAGTATTATACTTTACAACCCACAGAATGGCTTAATATGATTCCAAAACAGCACCCACTTTTTGAAAAGAGTCTCGAGAGGGTGAGTCAGAAAGGATGGAGGCAAAACTTGGCCGTGGACATGTTTCCCAAAGTGTGTAACTTCAGTATTAATATGTTATACAGGTTTCTTAGCAGCAGGGGGTTTTGAAAGCCTCTTCAGAGACTCTTGGTTGTGAATATGCTTTGTGACTACCTAAGAGGGGAATACAGTGCGTGGTGTTTGCCGACTTACTTGAACCCATCTTTTATTCCCTAAAGTATATTATGGGCTTGGTATTCCAGGGAGGTTTTCAGGAAGACCGGCCTAGGGCCCTTTGCTCAAGGTAAGCACTTGGAGACAGATAACCTCTTATTTCAGGCCTGATTCTTTACTGGAGTTTCAGTTTGGAGATTTCATCTAAAGAGAGAATATTGACATTTTGCTTTAATTTTCAGGACAGAGTGCAAAGGACCATCCCTAGAAGGGATGTGATTTATTTAGAATATTAGTAAAAGTGAAACTTCTCCAGAAGATCTGAGTTATTCAGTTCTGTGGTTGTTTGATCGTTTCATTGGCTGTCCTTAATTCATTTTTCACTGGTTGGCGCAGCTGGCCAGGATACGTGTCTGGCAGAACTTGTTCAGGTGAGATCAGCAGAAAAAAGGAAGGAGCTGGAAGCAGCTCATGAAACCCTGGGATCGTCACTTGACATTTATTTTCCTCTCACCCAACCTTCCTGTCCCAGGTACTGACACCAGAAGAATAATGTAAGTTAACTCAAACGTGGAGCTGCCACTGAAGAGAAAAAAGACTCGGAGAACTGTGCTGACAAAAGGTAGAAATGTTCTGAGGGCAAGGGCTGATTTCCAGCCAGAGGTGTCAGGGTCTGCTTCAAGGAGAAGGTGGCCACTAATTTAAAATGTCCATTTCGGGGACTTCCCTGGTGGCACAATGGTTAAGAATCCACCTCCCAATGCAGGGGACACGGGTTCGAGCCCTGGTCCAGGAAGATACCACATGCCGTGGAGCAACTAAGCCCATGCGTCACAACTACTGAACCTGAGTGCCACAACTACTGAAGCCCGCGCACCTAGAGCTTGTGCTCCGCAACAAGAGAAGCCACTGCAGTGAGAAGCCTGTGTACCGCAATGAAGAGTAGCCCTGCTCACTGCAACTAGGGAAAGCCCGTGCACAGCAACAAAGACCCAATGCAGCCAAAAATAAATAAATAAATAAATTTATTTTTTAAAAAGCCCATTTGGGAAGACTTAACATTGATTGAAGTTATTGGGGGCACCTTGACTGTCACATTTTATTTTTTAATTTTATTGAAGTATAGTTGATTTTACAATGTTTTGTTAATTTCCTTTGTACAGCAAAGTGACTCTGTTATACATATATATATACATATGTAAAACACTCAGTTTTATATATATAAAAAACTGTGTATGTATATATATATGCATACACATGTACATTCTTTTTCATATTCTTTTCTATTATCATTTGTCACAGAATATTGAATTTAGTTCTCTTTGCTATTTAGTATGACCTTGTTTTTTATCCTTGACTATCACATTTTAAATGTACGTATCCTACTGAATGATTCCATCAAGTCCTATAGCAGCTCCCCTTGTAGGAATTACCATAAGGAAGCCCTCACACCAGAAGTGAAATGTATATTTACCAATGATGAATTATGATCTATCCAAACAGTAGATTACTGTGTAGTTAGGAAGAAGAATGTACTACCTCTATGTGTACTAATGTGAAGATATATCCATTATACTTTCCAAATGAAGACATTGGACCTTTTGTGTCGATACCATTTTTATTAAAAAAAATAAAAGTTAATAGCTTATCGTATAGAATATAGACAAGAATAGAGACTTAGAATATAGCTTAAGCGGCTAATAGTATTTATTTCAGGCGAGTGGGAAACTAGGAAAAAAATCTCATGCTCTATATTATTATATTTCTATAACATGTATTTTATTTTTATTTATTGTTTTTGAATACTCTTTATATTTTATTTTATTTATTTATTTATTTTTTGTGGTATGCGGGCCTCTCACTGTTGTGGCGTCTTCCGTTGCGGAGCACAGGCTCCGGACGCGCAGGCTCAGTGGCCACGGCTCACGGGCCTAACCGCTCCGCGGCATGTGGGATCTTCCTGGACCAGGGCACAAACCCGTGTCCCCTGCATCGGCAGGCGGACTCTCAACCGCTGCGCCACCAGGGAAGCACACGCTTTATATAATGAAGACAATAAAAACATCATTTTAATTGAGAAGTTGATGGGTATGAGTAAAAGCTTGCATGCTTTTAAAAATTTCTGCAGTTCTCAGCCTTTCTGTATTCTTATGATAAAGCCCACAGTGGCTACTTCCTTAGTGTATCCCCCCAGGAACCATTGGCTTTTACTTTACTTTTTTTAATAGACTTTATTTTTTAGAGCAGTTTTAGGTTCACAGCAAAACTGAGGAGAAAGTAGAGAGAATTCCCATATATGCTCTGACCATACAAGCACAACCCCTGCACTGTCAATATCCCCCCCTAGAGTAGTATATACATTTGTTTTAATCGATGACCCTTCACTGGCATATCATCACTCAAAGCCCATGGTATATATACTAGGGTTCATTCTTGGTGTTGTACATTCTATGGATTTGGACAAATGTTTCATGGCATGTACCGACCATTACAGTATCATACAAAATAGTTTCATTGCCCTAAAAATCCTCCATACTCTGCTTATTCATCCCCTTTTCTTCTCTAACCCCTGGCAACCACTGGTCTGTTTTTTTTTTTTTTTTAATTTTTATTGGAGTATATTTTATATTTAAAAATTTTTTAAATATCTTTATTGGAGCATAACTGCTTTACAATGTTGTGCCAGTTTCTGCTGTACAACAAAGTGAGTTAGTTTTATGTATACAGATATACCCATATGCCCTCCCTCTTGAGCCTCACTCCCAACCTCCCTATCCCAACCCTCTAGGTCATCACAAAGCATTGAGCTGATCTCCCTGTACTATGCAGCAGCTTCCCACTAGCTATCCATTTTACATTTGGTAGGGTATATGTCAGTGTTACTCTCTCACTTTGTCCCATCTTCCCCTTCCCCTCTCCGTGTCCTCAAGTCCATTCTCTATGTCTGCATCTTTATTCCTGCCCTGCCACTAGGTTCATCAGTACCATTTTCTTAGATTCCATATATGTGCATTAGCATATGGTATTTGTTTTTCTCTTTCTGACTTACTTCACTGTGTATGTCAGACTATAGGTCCCCCCACCTCATTACAAATAACTCAATTTTGTCCTTTCTAATGACTTAGTAGCATTCCATTGTATATATAAGCCACATCTCCTTTATCCATTCATCTGTCAGTGGACATTTAGGTTGCTTCCATGTCTTGGCTATTGTAAAGAGTGCTGCAGCGAACACTGTGGTACATGTATCTTTTTGGATTATGGTTTTCTCAGGGTATACGCCCAGTAGTGGGATTGCTGGGTCATATGGTATTTCTATTTTTAGTTTTGTAAGGAACCTCCCTGTACTCTTCTCCATACTGGCTGTATCAGTTTACATTCCCACCAATAGTGCAGGAGGGTTCCCTTTCTCAACACCCTCTCCAGCATGTATTGTTTGTAGATTTTTTGATGATGGCCATTCTGACCGGTGTGAGGTGATACCTCATTGTAGTTTTGATTTGCATTTCTCTAATGATTAGTGATGTTGAGCATCCTTTCATGTGCTTTCTCTCAATCTGTATGTTTACTTTGGAGAAATGTCTATTTACGTCTTCTGCGCATTTTTGGATTGGGCTGTTTGTTTTTTTGATATTGAGCTACATGCACTACTTGTATATTTTGGACATTAATACTTTGTCAGTTGCTTCGTTTGCAAATATTTTCAACCATTGTGAGGGTTGTCTTTTTGATTTGTTTATGGTTTCCTTTGCTGTGCAAAAGCTTTTAAGTTTCATTAGGTCCCATTTATTTATTTTTAATATCCCTTACTCTAGGAGGTGGGGCAAAAAAGATCTTGCTGTGATTTATGTCTTAGAGTGTTCTGCCTATATTTTCCTCTAAGAGTTTTATAGTGTCAGGCCTTACATTTAGGTCTTTAATCCATTTTGAGTATATTTTTGTGTATGGTGTTAGGAAGTGTTCTAATTTCATTCTTTTACATGTAGCTGTCTAGTTTTCCCACCACCACTTATTGAAGAGGCTGTCTTTTCTCCATTGTATATTCTTACCTCCTTTGTCAAAGATAAGGTGACCATATGTGCGTGGGTTTACCTCTGGGCTTTCTATCCTGTTCCATGATCTATATTTATGTTTTTGCACCATTACCATACTGTCTTGATTACTGTAGCTTTGTAGTATAGTCTGAAGTCAGGGAGCCTGATTCCTCCAGCTCCATTTTTCTTTCTCAAGATTGCTTTGGCTATTTGGGGTCTTTTGTGTTTCCATACAAATTGTGAAATTTTTTGTTCTGTGAAAAATGGCATTGGTAGTTTGATAGGGATTGCATTAAATCTGTAGATTGGTTTGGGTAGTAGAGTCATTTTCACAATGTTGATTCTTCCAGTTTGAGAAAATGGTATATCTTTCCATCTGTTTGTATCATCTTTGATTTCTTTCATCAGTGTCTTATAGTTTTCTGCATACAGGTCTTTTGTCTCCTTAGGTAGGTTTATTCCTAGGTATTTTATTCTGTTTGTTGCAGTGGTAAATGGGAATGTTTCCTTAATTTCTCTTTCTGATTTATCATTGTTAGTGTATAGGAATACAAGGAATTTCTGTGCATTAATTTTGTATCCTTCTACTTTACCAAATTCAGTGATTAGCTCTAGTAGTTTCTGGTGGCATCTTTAGGATTTTTCATGTATAATATCATGTCATCTGCAAACAGTGACAGTTTTACTTCTTTTCTGATTTGGATTCCTTTTATTTCTTTTTCTTCTCTGATTGCTGTGGCTAAAACTTCCAAAACTATGTTGAACAACAGTGGTGAGAATGGGCACCCTTGTCTTGTTCCTGATCTTAGAGGAAATGGTTTCAGTTTTTTCCATTGAGAACGGTGTTGGCTGTGGTTTTGTCATACATGGCTTTTATTATGTTGAGGTAGGTTCCCTCTGTGCCCACCTTCTGGAGAGTTTTTATCATAAGTGAGTGTTGAATTTTGTAAAAAGCTTTTTCTACATCTATTGAGATGATCATATGGTTTTTGTCCTTCAATTTATTAATATGGTTTATCACATTGATTGAATTGCATATATTGAAGAATCCTTGCATTCCTGGGATAAACCCCACTTGGTCATGGTGTATGATCCTTTTAATATGCTGTTGGATTCTGTTTGCTAGTATTTTGTTGAGGATTTTTGCATCTATGTTCATCGGTGATATTGGCCTCTAATTTGTGTGTGTGACATCCTTGTCTGGTTTTGGTATCAGGGTGATGTTGGCCTCATAGAATGAGTTTGGGAGTGTTCCTTCCTCTGCTATATTTTGGAAGAGTTTGAGAAGGACAGGTGTTAGCTCTTCTCTAAATGTTTGATAGAATTCACCTGTGAAGCCATCTGGCCCTGGGCTTTTGTTTCTTGGAAGATTTTTAATCACAGTTTCAATTTCAGTGCTTGTGATTTGCCTGTTCATGTTTTCTACTTCTTCCTGGTTTAGTCTTGGAAGGTTGTATTTTTCTAGGAATTTGTCCATTTCTTTCAGGTTGTCCATTATTGGCATAGTAGTCTCTCATGATCCTTTGTATTTCTGCGGTGTCACTTGTTACTTGTCCTTTTTCATTTCTAACTCTGTTGATTTGAGTCTTCTCCCTTTTTTCCCTGATGAGTCTGGCTAATGTTTTATCAATTTTTTTTTATCTTCTCAAGGAAGCAGCTTTTAGTTTTTTTTTTAATCTTTGCTATTGTTTCCTTCATTTGTCTTTCATTTATTTCTGATCTGATCTTTGTGATTTCTTTCTTTCTGCTAAGTTTGGCTTTATTTTTGTTATTGTTGTTCTTTTTTCTCGAATTGCTTTAGGTGTAAGGTTAGGTTGGTTTTTTGAGATTTTTCTTGTTTCTTGAGGTAAGAGTTTATTGCTATAAACTTCTGTATTAGAACTGTTTTTGCTCCACCCCTTAGGTTTCGGGTCATCATGTTTTCATTGTCATTTGTTTCTAGGTATTTTTTGATTTCCTCTTTGATTTCTTCAGTGATCTCTTGGTTATTTAATAGAGTATTGTTTAACCTCCTTGTGTTTTTATTTTTTACAGTTTTCTTCTGTAATTGATATCTAGTCTCATATAATTGTGGTTGGAAAAGATGCTTGATATGATTTCAATTTTCTTAAATTTACCAAGGCTTGATCTGTGACCCAAGATGTGATCTATCCTGGAGAATGTTCCATGAACACTTGAAAGTGTATTCTGTTGTTTTTGGATGGAATGTTCTATAAATATCAATTAAGTCCATCTGGTCTAATGTGTCATTTAAAGCTTGTGTTTTGTTATTTATTTTCATTTTGGATGATCTATCAGTTAGTGTAAGTGTGGTGTTAAAGTCCCCTACTATGATTGTGTTACTGTCGATTTCCCCTTTTATGATTGTTAGCATTTGTCTTATGTATTGAGGTGTTCTTATGTTGGATACATAGATATTTACAGTTGTTGTATCTTCTTCTTGGATTGATCCCTTGATCATTATATAGTGTCCTTCTTTGTCTCTTGTAATAGTCTTTATTTTAAAGTCTATTTTGTCTGACATCAGTATTGCTACTCCAGTTTTCTTTTAATTCCCATTTGTATGGAATATCTTTTTGCATCCCGTCACTTTCAGTTTGTATGTGTCCCTAGGTCTGAAGTGGGTCTCTTGTAGACAGCATATATATGGGTCTTGTTTTTGTATCCATCAGCCAGTCTTTGTCTTTTGGTTGAATCATTTAATCCATTTACATTTAAGGTAATTATCAATATGTATATTCCTGTTCTCATTTTCTTAATTGTTTTGGGTTGGTTTTTGTAAGTCTTTTCCTTCTCTTGCGTTTCCTGCCAAGAGAATTTGTTTTAACATTTGTTGTAAGCTGGTTTGGTGGTGCTGAATTCTCTTAGCTTTTGCTTGTCTGTGAAGGTTTTAGTTTCTCTGTCAAATCTGAATGAGATTCTTGCTGGGTAGAGTAATCTTCATTGTGTGTTACTTGTTGCTTTTCCCTTGCTGCTTTTCATATTTTTTATTTGTGTTTAATATTTGTTAGTTTGATTAATATGTGTCTCGGTGTGTTTCTCCTTGAGTTTATCCTGTATGGGACTCTCTGCGCTTCCTGGACTTGATTTACTATTTCCTTTCCCATTTTGGGGAAGTTTTCGAGTATAATCACTTCAAATATTTTCTCAGACACTTTCTTTTTTTCTTTTTCTTCTGGGAAGCCTATGTTGTGCTTAATGTTGTCTCAGAGGTCTCTTAGGCTGTCCTCCATTCTTTTTTCTTTATTCTGCTCTGTGTCAGTTATTTCCACCATTCTCTCCTCTAGCTCATTTATCCGTTCTTCTGCCTCAGTTATTCTGCTATTAATTCTTTCTAGAATATTTTTAATTTCAGCTATTGTGTTGTTCATTACTGTTTTTTCTTTAGTTCTTGTAGGTCCTTGTTATATATTTCTTTTATTTTCTCTATTTTGTTTCCAAGATTTTTGATCATCTTTATTATCATTACTCTGAGTTCTTTTTCAGGTAGTGTGCCTACTTCCTCTTCATTTATTTGGTCCTGTGGGTTTTTATCTTGCTCCTTTGCCTGTAAGATATTTCTCTGTCTTCCCATTTTGTCTAATTTACAGTATTTGAGGTCTCCTTTCCCTAGGCTGCCAGGTTGTAGTTCTCTTACTTCTGTTCTCTGCCCTGGTGGTGAGGTTGTTCCAGTGGCTTGCGTAGGTTATTGGAGTGTAGTTGATTTACAGTGTTGTGTTAGGTTCAGGTGTACAGCAAAGTGAATCAGTTATACTGGGCGGGCCAAAAAGTGCCTTCGGTTTTTAAGTAAAAATAAAAGACACATTTTTCACTTTCACCAAGACCTTTATTGGATAGTGTATTCACTCTTTTGTTCCACTACCTTCTACCTTTTTTCACTCAACTTCATAATTCCACCTTCCCAAAACGTTTTATCTTTTTGAGCAAAGAACTGTTCCAGGTGCATTTTACAGTCTTCCAGAATTTGAAATTATGTCCATTAGAGAGAGAATTTTGTAAGGACTGAAATAAATGGAAATCTGAAGGTGCAATGTCTGGTGAATATCCGGGATGAATCAGAACTTCCCAGCCAAGCTGTAACAGTTTTTGCCTGGCCATCAAAGAAACATGCAGTCTTGCGTTATCCTGATGGAAGATTTTGTGTTTTCTGTTGACTAATTCTGGGCACTTTTCATTGAGTGCTGCCTTCAGTTGGTGTAATTGGGAGCAGTACTTGTTGGAATTAATCGTTTGGTTTTCCAGAAGAAGCTCATAATAGAGGACTGCCTTCCAGTCCCACCATATACACAACATCATGTTCTTTGGATGAAGACTGGCCTCTGGTGTGGTTGCTAGTGGTTCATTTTGCTTCCCCACAATCTCTTCCATTCCACATTATTGTACACTATCTACTTTTCATCGCCCTTCGCAATTTGTTTTAAAAACGGAATGTTCTCATTGTGTTTCAGTAGAAAATCGCATGTGGAAGTATGGTCAAGAAGGTTCTTTTTGCTTAACATATGTGGAACCCAAACATCAAAGCAATTCACACAACCAAGCTGGTGCAAATGATTTTCAACGTTTGATTTGGATATTTTGAGTATGTCGCCTATCTCCCATGTAGTATAACATTGATTGTTCTCAATTATTGTTTCTGTTTGATCGCTATCAACTTCAACTGGTCTACCCGACTGTGGAGCATCATCCAGCGAGAAATCTCCAGCATGAAACTTTGCAGACCACTTTTGACACATTTGATCAGTCACAACACCTTCTCTGTACACTGCACAAATCTTTTTCTGCGTTTCAGTTGTGTTTTTACCTTTCTTGAAATAATAAAGCATAATATGCCAAAAATGTTCCTTTTTTCTTCCATCTTCAATATTAAAATGGCTACACAAAAATTCACCAATTTTGATAAGTATGTCTTTAAATGCATGCTGATATGACAGCTGTCACATACAATCTAACAAAATTGTTTCGAATGAAGTTAAAGACAACTAAGTGCTAGTAGAGCCATCTTATGGTAAAAAACAAACAAACATTTTGGCCCACCCAATACATATACATATATCCACTCTTTTTTTTTAGATTATTTTCCCATATAGGCCATTACAGAGTAGTGAGTAGAGTTCCCTGTGCTATGCAGCAGGTTCTTATTAGTTATCTATTTTATATATAGCAGTGTGTATATGTCAATCCCAGTTTATCCCTCCCCCCCATCCCTTGGTAACCGTAAGTTTGTTTTCTACATCTGTGACTCTACTTCTGTTCTGTAGATAAGTTCATTTGTATCCTTTTTTTTAGATTCCATATATAAGTGATATCATATGGTATCTTTGTCTGACTTACTTCACTCAGTATGACAATCTGTAGGTCCATGCATATTGCTGCAAGTGGCATTATTTTGTTCTTTTATTTGGCTGGGTAATACTCTGTTGTATATATCCATCACATCTTCTTTATCCATTCCTCTGTTGATGGACGTTTAGGTTGCTTCCATGTCTTGGCTATTGTAAATAGTGCTGCAGTGAACATTGGGGTTCATGTATCTTTTCAAATTATGGTTTTCTCTGGGTGTGTGCCCAGGAGTGGGATTGCTGGGTCCTATGGTAGTTCTATTTGTAGTTTTTTAAGGAACCTCCATACTGTTCTCCATAGTGGCTGTACCAATTCACATTCCCACCAACAGCATAGGAGGGTTCCCTTTTCTCCACACCCTCCCCAGCGTTTATTGTTTGTAGATATTTTGATGATGGCCATTCTGACAGGTGTGAGGTGATACCTCATTGTAGTTTTGATTTGCATTTCTCTCATAATTAGTGATGTTGAACATCTTTTCATGTGCTTTTTGGCAATTTGTATGTCTTCTTTGGAGAAATGTCTATTTAGATCTTCTGCCCATTTTTTGATTTTTTTTAAATATTGCGCCGCATGATTTGTTAGTATATTTTGGAGATTAATCCCTTGTCAGTTGCTTTGTTTGCAAATATTTTCTCCCATTCTGAGATATGTCTTTTTGTTTTGTTTATGGTTTCCTTTGTTGTGCAAAGCTTTTACGTTTAATTAGATCCCATTTGTTTATTTTTGTTTTTATTTTCATTACTCTAGGAGGTGGATTGAAAAAGATCTTGCTGAGATTTATGTCAAAGAGTGTTCTCCCTGTTGTCCTCTAAGAGTTTTATAGTGTCTGGCCTTACATGTAAGTCTTTAACCCATTTTTAGTTTATTTTTGTATATGGTGTTAGGGAGTGTTCTAATTTCATTCTTTTACATGCAGCTGTCCAGTTTTCCCAGCACCATTTATTGAAGAGATTGTCTTTTCTCCATTGTATATTCTTGCCTCCTTTGTCATAGATTAGGTGACCATAGGTGCGTGGGTTTATCTCTGGACTTTCTATCCTGTTCCATTGATCTATATTTCTGTTTCTGTGCCAAAACCATACTGTTCTAAAATAATTTTAAAATTTAAATTATATTTTCTAACTATAAAGATAGAAAATAATGATAAAAGTTTAAAAAAAAATAAATTTATTTTTGGCTGCTTTGGGTCTTTGTTGCTGTGTGCAGGCTTTCTCTAGTTGCAGTGAGCAGGGGCTACTCTTCATTGTGGTGCATGGGCTTCTCATTGTGGTGGCTTCTCTTGCTGCGGAGCACAGGCTGTAGGTGTGCAGGCTTCAGTAGTTGTGGTGGGTAAGCTTGGTGGTTGTGGCTTGCAGGCTCTAGAGCGCAGGCTCAGTAGTTGTGGCACATGGGCTTAGTTGCTCCGCGGCATGTGGGATCTTCCGGGACCAGGGCTCAAACCCGTGTCCCCTGCATTGGCAAGTGGATTCTTAACCACTGCACCACCATGGAAGCCCTGATAAAGATTTTTTAAAGTACAGTTCAAGTTTGGTTTGTGTGGCAGGTTCTCTTTTCTCATTACTCAAGAGACTTAGCAAGCATGGAAATTCCAAAGCACATAGGAAATGTATAATTTCCCTTTCTTTTTTCTCTTTCTCTTTGCCTAGTTCTTCTAGTCCTCACCTCACCTTCTAGAGCCCTCATTTCTGCCTCACCTACTTTCTCTCATGGACCTTCTTTGTCCCTTCCAACCTTCTTAAGCTCCCAGTATAGAACCCATCTGTTCTCATGTGATGCTGAGTTTGTTTCTCCGTATCTTTCCCATATAAATGTGCCCATGCTGACCACTGAAGTTTCCAATATATTCTCCAGCACAGTGGTTAACACACTGCTATATTTAAAACAGTTAACCAAAAAAGGACCTACTTTATAGCACAGGGAACTCTGCTCAATATTCTGTAATAACCTAATGGGAAAAGAATTTGAAAAATAATAGATACACATATATGTATAACTGAATCACTTTGCTGTACACTGGAAACTAATACAACATTGTTAATCAGCTATACTCCAATATAAAATAAACATTAAGAAAAAGAATAGGCCCTTATGGGTGAACAGAAAGGAAATAATGTCTGGCATATTCTGCTCTACAAATGCATCTACTTTGTGCCATTGGCCTCTATTTTTTTTCCTATCTGTAAAATGATAGAATTACATTAAATCATCTCTAACGATCTTTCCCAAGCTAATATTCTATCATTACTTAAGAAAATATATTTACTACTTTAAGGTTGTTTGGCTTTGTGCTACTCTTATCTGCTAGAGGAGGGAAAGGTTTTTTTTTTTTTTTTTTATCACATTCCTTAAAAACATGCTGACAGACAGCACTGGAAATTCCAAGCTTTGACTTTGCCCCTACCTTATTTTGTTGCCTTGCTCCATTCACTTTACTTCCCTGGGTCTGTTTTCTCAGCCCAACAGTGGGAGTACCTGTCTGTCTATATCCTCCTCATTATTAAGGAGATATTTTGGGATGAATGTGGATATTGACCTGGCTTTCATCTCAAGGGTGTGATAAGAATCAAATGGGCAGATGGATGTGTAAGTGCTTTTATCACTGTAGAGTGGTTTCTCAGCCTTGGTACTTTTGTCATTTGGGGCCAGATGGTTCTTTCTTGGAGGCTGTCCTGTGTATTGTAGGATATTCAGCAGCATCCTTAGCCTCTACTTACTAGATACTAGCAGTCCCTTCTCTCCAACTGAGACAGCTAAAAATGTTTCCAAATGTTGCCAGATGTCCCCTGGGGGACAAATAAACCCTGATTTGAGAACCACTGGTGTATGTCATATATTGACTTCAAGCATTGTTGATTATATAACTACTTTGAGAGGAAGCAAATGAAAAGAAAAAGTCACATAAGTGGAATTCCAGAGAGTGCCAGAGATGACTCCAGTGAGGAACAGAAGATAACGCACGAGTGAAGACAGTGCCCAATACAGCATCATTTCTGTGCAATCATATTTCCTGTGGGAACAATCTGTACCCTAAGGAAAGATGGAGAGATTAATCTTGTTGAGAAACCCTCCCACAATTGCACAGGAGGGTAGGGGTTTATAGTTCTTGCCAACTTCTGGTTATAGATGGTGATGCAAGGGGGTCTCAAAGAAACATGAAGGACACAGCTCATTCTACAAGGTCAGAGACATACAGGATTTCATGGATATTAGAAAGCATTTAGATCTCCCATTCAAGTGCTACACTGCTCTGTGGAGTATTCTTAATCCTACTAGCTATTTGGCCTTGAACAGCTTATTTACCCTTTCTGAGCATTTGTTTCCTTTCCTTTTTGATTCCAGAAGAATGTCCAATTTGTTCAGTTCCTTAATAACAATAACAGTTGCGAGCAAGATTAATCATTGTATTACACAGGGTTCTACTGCACTTTATACGCATATTAGGCATATAGCGACCTACATAGCAATATATCTTGTTATTGTCCCATTTTATAGTGAGGAAATTGAGGATGAAGAGAGGCATTAAACCCAGCTCTCCCTGTCTCCAGAGCTCACTCTCTTGCCTACCGCTACAAATATCACCGCTTCACAGCAAAAGACTTAACATACAACACAAAACCCTAGTTCACTGTTGGTTGTTCATTTCTCTCTGTCATCTGCTAGACTGTGAGGATCTTGAACGATCCCTACACCTGCTCCCAGACTCCAAGGGCTCCAACATGTGCGCTGTACTATTCTGCAGCCGCTATGCCTTAATATTAAGGAATAAAGGGCTAATGGTTGAATTTCAAATACCAGGACCCAACCGGGCAGCCAGAGGGCATGTAAAGAGCCCAAATAAATCAGAAATGTCGGTCTCTCCAGGCAGCAAGTGACCAAAAGCTATTCATAGATTTATAAACTAGGATTAAGTAGAAACAGAGAAATCATTTTTGCAGTGCCTTGGATTTTGAAATAAGAAAGCTCAGGAAAGTTAAGTACTTGTTTGTGCTCACACAGTGTGTTGGTAGCAAAACAGGATTGAGACTGGGCTCTGGGTCCCTGTCCTGTTTCCTGCCGTTATCAGTGGAATGCTGTGTAGGATGATGGATCAGAATGCAGCATCTGGGAAACATGTTACTTGGGCTGAAAACTGAGATCAGAGCAAAGATGCTTAACTTTTTCTTTATCTGCATGTGGGAATCACAATAGTTCCTACCTCAAAAGGCTGCGGTGGAGATTGAATGAGATAGAGTGCAAAAAACCCTTAGCACGGTGCCTGTCACATGGTAAAGACTCAACAAATGTTAGTAATTATTATTTTTAAAGATTTTTAGGAAATTTCTAGCCCCATGTTTTTATGATTTTTCTCGGAATGCAATATATATTCACTTTTGAAATCTACATATAATACAATTTTTCCTTTTTTATTTTGCTTATAGTTCTTGGAGTTTTGGCAAAGCCATACAGTCTCGTAACCACCACTGTAATCAAGATACAAAACAGTTCCATCGCTCCAAGAAGTTGCCAATTTCTCCCTTTCTAGTCAACCCCTGCACCCACTCCTAGACCTGGCAAAAATGGATCTGTTTTCTGTTCCTATAATTGTGTCTTTTTCAGAATGTCATTTAACTGGAACCATATATTATGTAGTCTTTGCCTTCTTTCTCTTAGCATAATTCATGAGATTCATCCATGTTGTGTTATATCTCCATCTCTATCTCATTGTTTCTTTTCTGTTTATTGCTGCATAATATTCCATTGTGCAGATATACCACAGTTTGTTTTTCAATTCTATCCACTAGCTGAAGGACATTTGTGTGCTTGTAGTGTGTATGGAGCAATTACGAATAAAGTTGCTATAAACATTTGTGTACAGGGTTTTAGGTAAATATAAGTTGTCATTTCTTTTGGGTAAATAACTAGGAGTGTGATTGCTGGGCCCTATGATAAATGTATGTTTTTGGGAGACTCAAACTGTTTTCCGAAGTAACTAACATTTTACATTCTAAAATATAAGGATTGCAATTTCTCCACTTTCTCCCTAGGACTTGGTATGACCAATCTTTTAACTTTTAGGCATTTATATAGGTGTGTCATGTTATTTCACTGTAGTTTGAATTTGAATTTCCCTCATGACAGATGTTGTTGATCATCTTTTCATGTGTTTATTTGCCATCAGTATATCTTTGCTAGAGTACTTTTTCAAATCTTTTGCTCATTTTTTTTAAACTGGGTGATTTCTTTACTTAGCATCAAGTTTGAGAATTCTTGACCTATCTTGGAGACAAGTCTTTTGTCAGATATGTGTTTTGCCAGTATTTTCTCCCAGCTGTGGTTTTTTATTCTTTGAACTGTGTCTTTTGTAAGGTAGAAGTTTTGAGTTTGATCATGTCCAACTCATTGATTTTTCTTTTATAGATCATGCTTTAGGTGTTGTGTTTAAGAAATCTTTGCTTTATCTAATATCACAGAGATTTTCTCATATGTGTCCTTTTAGAAGTTTTATAGTGTTAAGTTTAACATTTAGGTCTGTAATCCATGTTGAGTAAACATGGGGTGGAGGGTTTCTTTTGGCATATAAATGTATATTAATTTCATAATGCTAGTTACAGGTAAACAGTGGCTGCTGCTGTGGCTGACACATTGCACATCTGTATCCTAAGAATATTGATAACTTATATTAACATAATTATCCATCTGTCCATTCATAGTTCTTCCTTCAACAAATGAGTATCTACTATGTAATAGTTACTGTCTTAGGTAGAGATTGTCAGCATTACTGACCATGAGGTTGAACAACACAGGTTCCTTAGAAGGGTCAGTTATGGAGATGCACAAATTTATAATAATGATGCCAGGTGCCACAGTTATTTGTCAGCACGATGAGGAGTTAATTTCTTGGGTCTGAGAAAGGAGGAAACTTGAAACCTGACAAAGTCAATTCTCTTAATTTCATAGCTTACTTCAGATCCTGGGGATAAAATAATAAGGTTTTAATTGAGGCAAAACCATCTCCAGGGACTTAGAAAATGTCTTGTAAACAATTTTGCTAGTGGACCAAATACCCAGAGTCAGAGAGAGTTCTAGGAAGAAATTGTTTGCCCATCTCACTTTTTCTCCCTTCTAAGTAACGCATTATGTTGTCTCTCTGTTTGAACATCTATAAATAGAACTTTCCCGCAGATAATTCAGAAAACCTACCTGAAATCTTCAGGCCTATGTCACATCAATTTCTTTCCAAGTATGGAATAGTAAGAAGCACATGAGAATGAATCCACGGCCCATCTCTCAGTGGGCAAAACATATGGTACATGACTTTATTTCTCTTTAGCACAGTTCTCATATCTGCAAGAATAAAATATTGTACTAATTTTTAAAAAATTTACTATCTTCTGGGGTTATCTTCACTGAACAGTGAAGAAATGAAGAAGGTGACTCTTTCTACAGTATAATGCTACTCATAAGGTGGGTGGGGTGCTTTCCATGGTATTAATTTATGCAATAACACCACACATGCAATGAGTAATTTCTATATGCCAGGCATTCTACTAGGCTTTGGAGCTACAGTAGTGAGTTCAAAACAAATATTATCCTTGCTTATGTGGAGCCTGCAGCTTAGTGGTGAGAATAAGACTAAAACAGATAATCACAGACATAAATGTATGATTACAAACTGTATTAAGTCCCAGGAAGTTGTATAATAAATTATCTATGCTGGAATGAGTCCCTAGGTCATCTGACATATACCCAGTAAATTTTATGGGTTGTCCTTTCTCTAAGTAATTCTGTGTTCCCTAGGAAAGACTTGTTTCTCAACTATTCTCAAAAGGGTCGGAAAATATAGTAAAGTAGCCTCAGTGAACGGTCTTGGGTATAACATGAAAAATCAATGTCATTTTATTACCAAAATCATTAATTTAATATTTTAGAGATCAAACATAATTTGTTTTCATTTCTATATTAAGAATGAAAGAGCAGGAGTTAATTTGTGTTAAAGTCTTCTGGTGACTCAGCATCATCATCATGAACACTGATCTTTTCTTTTTTTATAGGAAAAATTATCTCCACATTAATTAAATTAGTTGAGCATAATATGGCATCTTCTAATATTTGAAAGAAATGGAATAGTCACATGGCAGATAAATATATTTAAGTATTTTAATGAGTTAAAGTTCAGTATGAAAGCACTTGGTATAACTCGAGCACACTACACAACATCCTCTATAAATTATACTTTTAAAGGAAAAAATAAACCATATTAATTTCTTCAGACAAGGACTTTATTACTTCTACAAATTGTTTGTAAAAGAAAATTTAAGCAATAATGTCTCCTCTTCCAGTGAAACAATTTGGATTTGAATGAAAATATCAAATCACTACTTTTTTCAAATAAAATGGTTTGGCACCATCTTTCATAGTAACACAACATCTCTCTTACTGTTTGATCACATTCGTATTTGTTAAGACTCGCTTTCATTCAGAATTTGCTTTAGAGAGGAAATAAAAAGCCTCAGTTTTGAAGGCATTCGACCATTCACCAAGTACTGTCTCCAGGAGCGGGTACTGCTCTGGGTTTGCCTTCTCCAGGCTAGCTCTGGAGACCAGGAAGAACTTGGCAATTGAATCTAAATCTTTTTTTTTTTTCTTCATTATACTCTTGTGTTCAGAGTTCCAGGCAAAACAATAAAAAATTATATTTGTTCTATCTTTTCATTCTAAGACATAGCCTAACAATTTAGTATACAAATTGAATTTTACCTATATTTCTTTTATTTTTTTTTTAATTTTTGAATTTTATTTTATTTTTTTATACAGCAGGTTCTTATTAGTCATCCATTTTATACACGTCAGTGTATACATGTCAATACCAATCTCCCAATTCATCACACCCACACCCACCCCCTGCTTGCAATTTTTTGGAAGAGTTTCAGAATGATGTGTGTTAGCTCTTCTCTAAATGTTTGATAGAATTCACCTATGAAGCCACCTGGTCTTGGACTTCTGTTCGTTGGAAGATTTTTAATCACAGTTTCAGTCTCATTAGCTGAGATTTGTCTATTCATATTTTCTATTTCATACTGGTTCAGTGTTGGAAGGTTATACCTTTCTACGAATTTGTCCATTTCTTCCAGGTTGTCCATTTTATTGGCGTAGAGTTGCTTGTAGTAGTCTCTTAGGATGCTTTGTATTTCTGTGGTGTCTGTTGTAACTTCTCCTTTTTTGGTTCTAATTTTATTGATTTGAGTCCTCTCCCTCTTTTTCTTGATGAGTTTGGCTAATGGTTTATGAATTTTGTTTATCTTCTCAAAGAACCAGCTTTTAGTTTTATTGATCTTTGCTATTGTTTTCTTTGTTTCTACTTCATTTACTTCTGCTCTGATCTTTATGATTCCTTTCCTTCTGCTAACTTTGGGTTTTGTTTGTTCTTTTTTTTCTAGTTCCTTTAGGTGTAAGGTTAGATATTTTGTTTGAGATGTTTCTTGTTTCTTGAGATGGGGTTGTATAGCTATAAACGTCCCTCTTAGAACTGCTTTTGCTGCATCCCATAGGTTTTGGATTGTCGTGTTTTCATTGTCATTTGTCTGTAGGTAGTTTTTGATTTCCTCTTTGATTTCTTCAGTGATCTCTTGGTTATTTAGTAGCATATTGTTTAGCCTCCATGTGTTTGTTTCTCATAACGTTTTTTCCCTGTAATTTATTTCTAATCTCATAGCGTTGTGATCAGAAAAGATGATTGATATGATTTCAGTTTTCTTAAATTTACTGAGGGTTCATTTGTGACCCAAGATGTGATCTATCCTGGAGAATGTTCCATGTGCACTTGAGAAGAAAGTGTAATCTGCTGTTTTTGGATGGAATGTCCTATAAATATCAATTAAATCTATCTGGTCTAGTGTGTCATTTAAAGCTTCTGTTTCCTTATTTATTTTCATTTTGGATGATCTGTCCATTGATGGAAGTGAGGTGTTAAAGTCCCTCACTATTATTGTGTTACCGTCGATTTCCTCTTTTATAGCTTTTATAGCTTTTATAGCTGTTAGCAGTTGCCTTAAGTATCGAGGTGCTCCTATGTTGGGTGCATAAATATTTACAATTGTTTTATCTTCTTCTTGGATTGATCCCTTGATCATTATGTAGTGTCCTTCCTTGTCTCTTGTAACATTCTTTATTTTAAAGTCTATTTTATCTGATACGAGTATTGCTACTCACGCCTTATTTTATTTTCCATTCGCATGGAATATCTTTTTCCATCCCCTCACTTTCAGTCTGTATGTGTCCCTAGGTCTGGAGTGGGTCTCTTGTAGACAGCATATATATGGGTCTTGTTTTTGGATCCATTCAGCAAGCCTGTGTCTTTTGGTTCGAGCATTTAATGCATTCACCTTTAAGGTAATTATCAGTCTGTATGTTCCTATCACCATTTTCTTAATTGTTTTGGGTTTGGTTTTGTAGGTCCTTTTCTTCTCTTGTGTTTCCCACTTAGAGGAGTTCCTTTAGCATTTGTTGTAGAGCCGGTTTGGTGGTGTTGAATTCTCTTAGCTTTTGCTTGTCTGTAAAGCTTCTGTTTTCTCCATCGAATCTGAATGAGATCCTTGCTGGATAGAGTAATCTTGGTTTTAGGCTCTTCCCTTTCATCACTTTAAATATATCATGGCACTCCCTTCTGGCCTGTAGAGTTTCTGCTGAGAAATCAGCTGTTAACCTTATGGGAGTTCCCTTGTATGTTATTTTTATTTTTCCCTTGCTACTTTGAATAATTCTTCTTTATCTTTAATTTTTGCCAATTTGATTACTATGTGTCTGGTGTGTTTCTCCTTGGGTTTATCCTGTATGGAGCTGTCTGCACTTCCTGGACTTGGATGGCTATTTCCTTTCCCATGTTAGGGAAGTTTTCGACTATAATCTCTTCAAATATTTCCTCTGGTCCCTTCTCTCTCTCTCTTCTCCTTCTGGGACCCCTATAATGCGAATGTTGTTGCGTTTAATATTGTCCCAGAGGTCTCTTAGGCTGTCTTCATTTCTTTTCATTCTTTTTTCTTTATTCTGTTCCGCAATAGTGAATTACACCATTTTGTCTTCCAGGTCACTTATCCGTTCTTCTGCCTCAGTTATTCTGCTATTGATTCCTTCTAGTGTAGTTTTCATTTCAGTTATTGTATTGTTCATCTCTGTTTGTTTGTTCTTTAATTCTTCTAGGTCTTTGTTAAACATTTCTTGCATCTTCTCAGTCTTTGTCTCCATTCTTTTTCTGAAGTCCTGGATCATCTTCACTATCATTATTCTGAATTCTTTTTCTGGAAGGTTGCCTATCTCCACTTCATTTAGTTGTTTTTCTGGTGTTTTATCTTGTTCCTTCATCTGGTACATAGCTCTCTGCCTTTTCATCTTGTGTATCTTTCTGTGAATGTGGTTTTTGTTCCACAGGCTGCAGGATTGTAGTTCTTCTTGCTTCTGCTGTCTGCCCTCTCGTGAACACTGATCTTTTGCTCTGTAGGATTCATTGGGTAGGACGGACTATATGCCTGTACTCTGAATGTACCCTGACTTTACTTTTTTGAGTCCTTATATCTACTTGTATAATGTTGCTATTTTGTTCTCTTTTAGTCAGCTGTCATCCTTCCTATCCTCAGTGTGTTTGCTCCTCTAGCCCTTTTTTTTCTTTTTTTTTTTTTTTTGGCTTCATTGGGTCTTCTTTGCTGCACACAGGCTTTCTCTAGTTGCAGTGAGCAGGAGCTACTCTTCGTTGCAGTGCACGGACGTCTCATTGCAGTGGCTTCTCTTGTTTCTGAGCACGGGCTCTAGGTGCGCAGGCTTCATTAGTCGTGGCATGCAGGCTCAGTAGTTGTGGCACACGGGCTTAGTTGCTCCGCGGCATGTGGGATCTTCCCAGACCAGAGCTTGAACCCGTGTCCCTTGCATTGGCAGACGGATTCTTAACCACTGTGCCACCAGGGTATTCCTGCTCCTCTAACCCTTTTCATTTCTATTTCTAATCTGCTGTGGTTTGGGAAACAGTATAATCCCATTCATTAGAATTGTTTGTGAATGGAGAACAGTCTCTGAGGCAGATCAGAAACCCTCTTCCTTTAACAGAGTATATCAGCTTTATGCATGAAAAATTTTGTATTTTTGAACATGAGTTTTGGTTAGTAGTAATAGTTTCAGTCATCACAAAGGTGTCTTTCAATAGATGAAGTGATTGATATAAATCAGAGAGGATGGTAGCCAGTTCAAATATATTATATTTACATGGTGCTTTTCACCTTTGAAAGTGCTGTTTTACCTTCTAGCGTACTTAATCTTCACTAAACCAGAGTAAGGAGAGATAAGACGGATATTATAAGGAAACTCATGTGCAGAGATTCGAAATGATTTATCTCAAGTCACTTGGTAAATTGTTGACACAATTATGGCTAGAACATAGATCACTGTACTCTCAGCCTGAAGATTTTAGAAGGGCAGAAAAAAAGAGAATAAAACTCAAGAAGCAGGAGTTTTACCATTAACCCATTTTACTGGAGGAAATCTTAAGTGTTTGGGGAGCAAACCTAACTTCATTTTGGGCAAATACGAGTTTCTAGACATGCCTTGAATCACCTGTAAATGAACAGTGCTGACTTTCCTGGCCTCTTGGATATTTTAAAGATATTTAGGGCTTTAAATGGCCATTCAAGGGATTTAAAATTTTGTTCTAAGTGTGATAGAAAGCTCAGACAGATTCCAATGGGGGGGTATATGTGAACTAATTTATGCTGCTATGTGAAGGATAAAGTCTAGGGGGGCAAGGGTGGCGAGATATTTTCCAAGGCGAGAGATGATGGTGATTTGTGCCAGGTTGTTAGCAGTGGAGATGATGAGAAATGGTGGGATTCAGGATGCATTTTGGAGGTATAATTGATGTAACTTGCTAATGGATAGGTTTAGGGGAATGAAGATAAGAGAAGAACAAAGGATGACTCCTAGATTATTGACCTGAGAAATGGATGGACAGTTATATGTGGTGGGGAGCAAAATCTATAGTTCTGTTTTAGCCATGTTAAATTCAAGATGTCTACAACTTCTTTGTAAAAAACTTTTATTAAAGTATAATTGGTACACAGTGTTGTGTTTAATTTCTGCTGTATAGCTAAGTGACTCAGTTATACATATATATGTTGTTTTTCATTTTCTTTTCCATTATGGTTTATCACAGGATATTGAATGTAGTTCCCTGTGCTATATAGTAGGACTTTGTTGTTTATCCATCCTATATATAATAGTTTGCATCTGCTAACCCCAAACTCCCAGTCCTTCCCTTCCCAACCCCCTCCTCCCCCTTGGCAACCACAAGTGTGTTCTCTATGTCTGTGAATCTGTTCTCTATGTCTGTGAGTCTGTTTCCATTTCATAGATATGTTCATTTGCATCATATTTTAGATTCTGCATATAAGTGATATCATATGGTATTTGTCTTTCTCTTTCTGACTTTGCTTAGTATGATAATTTCTAGGTCCATCCATGTTGCTGCAAATGGCATGATTTCATTCTTTTTTATGGCTGAGTAGTATTCTATTATATATATATATATCACATCTTCTTTATCCATTCATCTGTTGATGGACATATAGGTTGTTTCTATGTCTTGGCTATTGTAAATAGTACTGCTATGAACATTGCAGTGCATGTATCTTTTTTAATTAGCGTTTTCTCTGAATATATGCCTAGGAGTGGGATTGCTGGATCATATGGTAATTCTATTTTTAGTTCTTTGAACCTCCATACTGTTTTCCATAGTGGTTGCACCCATTTACATTCCCACCAACAGTGTAAGACGGTTCCCTTTTCTTCACACCCTCTCCAGCATTTATTATTTGTCTACAGCTTCTTCATGTGAATGTAGAGTAGGTTGTTAGATATTTAAGCCTGGATTACAAGGGAGTAGTCAGGACTGGAATTATAGATTTGGGTGTCTCAGAACATTAGATAGTATTTAAAGTCGTGGTACTGGAAGAGATCACATAAGGAGTGAGAGTAGGGAGAGATAAAAAGAGGTCTGATAACAGAATCTTGGAGTACTGCAACATTTAGAAACATGGAAGAGAAGGAAGATTGACCAAAGGAGACTCAGAAAGAGCAGCAAGTGCATCTGGAACAAAAGGATGAGCGTGTGGTATCCCAGAAGCCCAGGGAAGAAATTGTTTCAAATCAGATGGACTGTTGCTCCTCCCTGGTTGGAAGTAGAGGTACAGGTTGCACAGAAAGTCAAGGAGAGGGGATTTGGGGCTTTCTCCCCTTATATCCTTTGTCTTTTCATTCTCTGTGAACCTGTTGAGCTTAATGGCCAAAGCTGTTAAGGGTAAGCCCCCTCTGTGACCTTCACCTTTGAGGAAGGAGAACAGCATTTCTCAAGAAAGTCTTGTATAGACATGAACAGAAATAATTCAAAGTAGAAAGTAATGTGTCATTAAAGATCTTCAGATAAATGTCTTGAGGGTTTTTGTATTTTGTTTCTGATGGGAAAGTAGGGAAGTCTTCAGTGGTGGAGGTTATGCTCATGTGCACGTACACACACACACACACACGCACACACACACACGCACACACACACGCACACACACACACACACACACACACACACACACACACACACACACAAGCAGAGTCTTGAGCAGATGGAAATAGGCAAGAAAGTTATCTCAACCAGAAGGACTAACATAAGCAGGGCACAGAGGAGGCAACTTGTAGCCTCTGTGTGGAGGACCCCAATCATTTAATTCTGCTTGGCTCACAAATAGGTTGGTTGATTGATTCTGTGCTCCACCCACACCCAGGCCTCACGCAAGACACTCCATGCAATGATTCTTTGCCACAGATTAAAATGTAGATAAAGCCAGAAACTCAGAAGATTAGCTCTGGGTTTCTAGACTCCTCCACTAGCACTGTTCCCTCTCCAGTCTTTAATCCATCTCTGAAACTTCCCTGGTCTCCAAAGAGGAAGGATAGCAATGAGAGTGTATTGAAGTCCTAAATCCCCAATGGCCCAGCTTAATCGAATGGACATATTTCATTAAACAAATGCCTCTGCCATCTACTCTACTCCAATTAGGAATGCATGAAGAACATATTTCTCAATTATGTTGGAGAAGATGTATGAGCTCAGAGGCCCTGGCCAACAGCCTTTCCTCAGGCGGTGCTCAGTGGGGAGACCTGCCTCCAGCTTGTAGTAGCCCTCATGTTTTTTTCATGTCCTGTCTCAACTCCACCACGCACTTTGCATTACTACATTCCCTTTTGGGTTAGAACTAATTGGATCCAACACCTCAAACAAACATGCTCCACCCTGGTTTAAAATCGTCATATTTATTTCAACCACTAACATTTGTTGAAATCTTTGTTATGGCCAAATGCTGGGCTAAGCATTTTGCGTGGCATTTTATCTAACCCTTAAAACTTCTCTATTAAGTAAGTAGGATTCCCCATTTTATAGATGAGGAAATTGAGGCTTAGCAATCTTAAATCATTCAGCCAAGGTCCCACAGATGGTAAGTGATGGAGCTGGGATTTGAACATAGGCAGCCTGGCACCAGAGCACATGTTCTGACCCAATGTGCGTTACTAGAAGTACCACACACTGACAATGTGCAGGGTGTGAAGTGGGTGCTATTCTACCTTCAGGGCCTTCACAGTGAGATGTGGAAGAAATAAGGACATTAATCAGGATGTGTGGAGACAAGGAAGTGCTAAGTATAGGTTGGGAATGGAAGAAGTGACCCCCAGGGTTCCAAGTCAAAACATTGGTAGAGTGTACTTGGGTATTTATAATCTATTCCAGAAATGTGGACTGCAAAGCAACCCACCACATCTGTTTACCCACCTGTGCCCTCAACTCCCAAACCTTCTTGTTATTTAACTAATCAACTGTGCTAATCCATATGCCTGGCTCATCCCATTAGGGCTGTGGAGGATGTAGGAGAAAAATCCCACAGCACAATTGTGATTTTTCTTGTTCTGCAAATTCAGGCCCCATTTCAGATTCCTGTCTCATGCTGCCCACACGCTTCTCCCTGTCCCTAGGGCCTCATTGCACAGATAAGTTTTTACCAATCATCATCACTATCTCCAAGCCTCCAGTCCTACCACCCTGCCTTCACTGTTGAAAGGTAGCTTATCCATCTCCTTCACAGGGAAAATAGAGGTCATCAAATGGTGACTTCTCTGGCTATCTGCACTTCTTGTTAACTTCTACCCCTAGCTCATTCCCTGCCATCTCAGTAGAATAATGGCAAAATTAACAATTGTCATTTATTTAGCCCATTTTATAAATCAGACACTACAGATTGTCTACATGTATTAGCTTATTCAATCCTGCCAGACACCTTATGTGAGGGGAACTATTTTCACTCCTCATTTTATGGACAAGAAAAGTGAGTCTTAGAAAGGTAGGAAGCTGTTCCCCAGGATTATGTTCTTATAGCTTTTGCCTTCTCATGATATATGTTGTCCCTAAGAAACTGCATCATCTTATATGACATCAGTCACTGTCTATATATACTCATGGCCAAATCTATATTTCCAGCCTAAAATTCTTTTTGAGCTTCTCTTTATTCAGTTGCCCAATAGATGTCCGCTGGCATCTCAGAATTAAACTTGGCCTCCACTCCCATCATAACCCATCACCAGAATTGCTTGTTTTACTACATTTCCTGTGTCCATGCATAATACAACTATTAGAGGTTATAGTGAGACTAAGATAATAATATGGTGATGCTTGCTTATGTGGGAGAAGGAGAAACCTGTCTTCAATCAGCCACTAGTCCCCACAAGATCCTCAGAGGAGACCTTACGCAAAACAACGGGAATAATCTGATTATTAGCTATGGTTTTGGACCCCACACCTGATATAGAACTGAAAGTGAATCAAGTTTGCCTTATGGAGGATTCATGTCTCCATTTGATGAATTTGAGTGGCCTTGAAACAAGGTAGGTTGAAAGATCTATTCTATTTATACCCCAGTACCCAAGCTGAATCCCTCGTCTCATACGACAAGCTACATACAGGTGTGTAGAAATTTGAACTCACTTGCCCTAAGCTTTTACAAGCTAGGTCCTAGATGCTCTAGAGACAGAGACTGAAAAAAAAAAACACGGCTGGACTTTCTCGTAGAAGAGCAGTCTCCAGTAGACGTGTCTTTCTCCAGGCTCTTGGGAAAAGAGGTTTAGCCAGACTCTAGCTGTATGGAATGAGATTGAAAGGGAAAGAGCCCGCTGGTCTAAATTGAAGCATAATATCTTTTTGAAAGCTTGCTCCCTGAGACTGGAGCATCATACAGTGTCCTGGAATTGAGCAGATCAGCGTTCCTCCTTTCTGTGGATGGAATACCCTATCATTGACCTCAGCCCTAGAGAGGAGTAATGAGGGAGCTGATGTAAGGAATAGCAAGAAACTTTGAATTCCTTCTTTTCAAAGTCCTCCCTTTATTAGCTGTGTGACCTGTTTTTTTCAGCCTCCCTGAGCCTCAGTTTCTTTGTCTGTAACGTGGGGATAACAACTCTACCTGGCACATAATAAGCCATCAGTAAATGTGATGTATGATGTGGGGGTAATGAGAAGGTTGAGGCACTGGTAGCAAGAGTGGCAGCTGCAGTCATGGTCACGGTGCTGGTAGAGGAGACCTAAGTGGCTGAAGTGGTGACAGTGGTGGTTTTTGTGGTGGTCGGTGATCATCTACTGGTTAGTCAGAATAGAGAACTGTCTGACTTTTCATCCTCCTTGTCACTTATCACATTTAATCCATCAACATCTCTAGATTTTTATTTCATTAATTCATGTCAGGTCTTATAATGATGATCCTAGTTAGAACCCATGGTATCATTTCTTTTAGCCCAAGAAGTGACTTGACTTTCTCAGGACCACACAGTGAAGATCTAGTGCTGGTCTAGGTCCTCTTATTCCATGTTCTTTCCAATCTACTGGAGACAGTAGAGTAGCTAAAAGTCAGGATGACTAGGTTCAATTGTGGCTTCCCTCCCCCACTAACTCTATTATCTGGGCAAATTACTTACCCTCTTTTACCTACCAGCAAAGTACACAATAACAGTAGTACCCACCACATAGGGTTGTTGGGAGGATTTAATGTGGTAATGGATTTAAAGTATGTATCAATTGCCTAGGGTTGTTTTAACAAAGGACCACAAACTGAGTAGCTTGAAACAAGAGAAATTTATTGTCTCACAGTTCCGGAGGCTAGAAGTCCAAAATCAAAGTGTCCGCAGAGCCATGCTCCTTCTGATGGCTCTAGGGGAGAATCTTCTCTTGCCTCTTCTAACTCCCAGTGTTGCCAGCGATCTTTGATGTTCCTTGGCTTGTTGACGCATTACTCTAGTCACAAAGCTGTCTTCTCCCTGGGTGTCTTTACATCATCTTCCCTCCATGTGTGTGTCTGTCTCTGTGTCTGAATTCCCCCTTTTATAAGGACACCAGTGATACTGGATTATGGATCATTCTAACTACTCATTTTTAACTGGATTATCTCTGTAAAGACCCTATTTCCAAATAAGCTCACGTTCTGAGGTACTGAGAGTTAGGGCTTCAATATATCTTTTTTGATGGGTGCGTAATTCAACCAATAACAAAGAACTTTGCTCAGTCTTGGGTACAGAGTAAACGCTCACTAAATATTTTCCTTCTTCCTTCTTCCTCAACTCCTTAGCCTCTGCTGTCAAAGGAGAGCTCGGTGCTGAGGAAGAAGACTGATAGCTTTGCCCCGGCGATAGCTCATATTACACGTATACACATTCAGCTCTGGAGGCGGGTGGCCTCTGTGTTCTCAGAGAACATCATCAATATTGTGACACTCTGACATGTGTCAGCCACAGGGTTCTCCAGGGCTTCTTCTCTGGGGATTCTTGTGAAGCTGGAAAATTAGCCTCCAATCCTGGGCAGTCTGAATGATGGCCTGCCCAGAGGCGGAAGGGGGAGAGGGTCAGAGTGGCAGAGACCTCAGATTCTACCCCACCCACTTCCCTCATCTTAGAGGTGAAGAGACTGAAGCCCAGAGAGGGAGAGGCACTTCCCTCAGCTCACGCAGTAGATGTGGGGGGCAGGGCACAACCAGAGCCCTGGTCTCCTAATTTCCACGTGATGCCCTTTCAACCATATCCCTATCCCACTGTCCGCATTGTTGTTGTTGTTTTGCTGTTTACTTTGTACAAAGACGCTCTCTTTGAATTCCTCCACCTGTATAAAGGGAGAGTTGCTCTAGGCCAGCACTGTCTGATAGAAATACACCATACGCCTCATAGGTAATTGTAAATTTCCTAATGGCTACATTAAAAAAAGTAAAAATCAACAAGTGAAAATAATTTTTAATAATTTGTGTCACCCGTATATCCAAAATATGGCTTCAACATGCAATCACTGTAGGAATGTTAATGAGATATTTTACAGTTTTCTTACTGAATCTTTGAGACCTCGTGTCTTAATTTCAACTCACCATATGTCAAGTACTCATCAGCCGCGAGTAGTCAGTGACTACAGTATTGGACAGTAGAGCTCGAGGGCAGTGGTTTCCAGCATTGGGCTGCCTGCCTGCTCGTGGTGAAACTGTTGGTATAAATTTATCATTTCTTCTTTCTGAGGAAAGACTACCCTTAATTCGAGTTTATCTCCTTTCTCTCCTAAAATTTTTGGTCAGAATGCACCTCCCTTTAAATTAAGTGATAGTAACACATAGGTGGAACATGTTTGGTTTTGTTTTTAAAATGTCCTTATTTAACGAAAGAAATTACTGGGAACACTAGATCAGACCCTCACTAAGAGAAAGCATATATGTATATGTGAGTGTGTATGTACAGATGTGTATATATACGTGTATATCTATATGTATATCTATAAAACGCTGGCCTGTGAAATTATCATCATCAGTCTTCTAAGAGTCTTTCCTAATCTGATCTTCCGTAATTATCATTAAAAGTCAAATAGAAGTAAAATGTCTCTGTGTCTTAGGGATCGGGAAATGATAGCAAAAAGTACCAACAAAGAGCCACTTGTCTCTTTGGCTTTGTGGATTGTGGAGCATTTGGGCTTTGCATCACCGAGTTGGTTGTGAATGAAGGCTCTTAATAGGTCAAGCCATTGCACTGAATACTTTGTTTTCTCTGGCTTTAGAAAAGATAACGAAGGGGTACTTAGAAATTTCTTGTTCTGTATTCCTCAAGCACATGAGTTCTAGTGCCTTCTGAATCGCTCTCCATGGAGTGCATTTGAGGTGGGCTCAGGCCCTGTTTCCTCCAGATGTTTCCACATGGGGTGGGCAACCTGATGGGAAGACATAGTCAAGAGTAGGGCCAATTTTTTTTTTACTGTTACCTACTGAGTCTTGCAAACTCTGTGCTCTGCCTGTCAATCACCCCTCCTTACACCTCCACTCTTCTCCATCCATAGAGATGATCTGTTTTCAGTTTCTCAGGTGTTCCACGCTTCTTCATGCTTCAGAGTCCTTGGATGTGTTTCTCCCTCTGCCTAGAAAGCTCTTTCCTTCCATCTTACCTTTCAGGGCTCAGCTTAAACATTACTTCCTCAAGGAAGCCATCCTTGATCCTCCAGACTTAGGTCCCCTGTTATAGGCTCTCTTCACTCCTGTGCTTCACAGCATCTAGCCCAATTATATTTCAATTCTCATTTGTGTGATTGTCTGGTTGATGTCTGCCTCTTCCACTAGACTGTAAGCTCCAAGAGGGCAGGCACTCACTTGTTCAAAGCCATTTGCCTGTCACCTAACACCATACTTGATTCAATAGACACTCAGTCAGTGTTGGTTGAATGTTCTGCCTGCCTACAGTATTTCATTCTGGAGTAGTTTCTTCACGTACTGAGAAAAAGACAAGTCAAGCCCATTTGACCCTTTTTCCCACTGGACCAGTAGAGGGTTCTGTGGCATGGGATCCCTTGGTATATGGAAGATCCAGAAGATTCTGTATACTTCCTTCTAGGCATACCTAGCAAAGACACTGAGTTTGCCATCAGCATTGCATTGAGAATCACGCGGTGTGTCCTGGTCACACCCCAGCTCCTCATTGGCTAAGAGATCTTGGGAAAGCCACTGAAATGTTAACTCAACGTACTTATCAGTCTCAGGTGATCCTTCCAGCTGGTGGCTTCAGCCTGAAATTGGTTTGTCAAAATCTGTCAGATGGTAGAGGGCCGGATCTGTGATCTCTGGAGGGCTCGTTCAGACTTTGGGCAATGGGGAAATCTTGTCAGAAACTGTGTTGCTTGTGACTCTGGGTTCTGAGAAACAGAAACTCGTCAGAGGAATAAAGGTTACCTATTTTTCGTCCAAGGTCACCAGTGAGTCACTGACTGTGCCTAGAATAGAATTGGCACAGGAGCAAGGTTCTGACCATTTTTGAACATCACCCAGATATTTGTTAGGCGATGAATACTTTTTCTCTGTTTTAATGAATATGGATTATGAGTACTGAGGAAACAGGCCCAAACAGTTAGGGAAGAGGAGTCCAAACAAATTGAGACCCTGCCCTAGGAACACATGCCTGGGTCGCTTGTCCCTCAGCCTGGGGGATCGTGCTGGAATGGAGAGAGCCCTGGACTGGGAGCCAGGAAGCCTGGGCTTTAGTTGTAGCACTAATGCCAACTTTATGGGAGGTGTAAGCTTTCTGGATGCCGATCCCCTCTTCTGGAAAATGGAAAGAGCCAACTTTGACCACCTCAGTGGAATGTGGTAAAGCTCCAATAAATATTGATTTAAAAGTATTTCATAAACATAGAGCCCTTTACAAACAGAAGAAGTCCCATTATTGATTTTGTTGCCAGTGAGGATATCCAGGCATAGATGTAGTCAATGTACGGTGAGAGCCCTCTGGGCTCAGTCATTCACTGTGAAGAGTGGGTCATTCACATCTCTGGGACTCAACTTTCCTATCCATGAAGTGGGACAAGCAACTCTTTCTCTGCCAGCTCACTGAGTTGCTATGAAGACGAAATAAGAACACTTACTATGTGTAAGGCCCTATTCTAAGCACTCATACTAACTCACCTAATCCTCATCCTAACCCAGTAGTACCCAAGGGTACTAGTATTTTCCCCAGTTCTGGAGAGGAGGAAACCAAAGCCTAGAGAAGTTAGGTAACTTGCCCAAGGATACAGAGCTAGTGACAGTGGGTGGTTTGGCTCCAGAACCAATTCCCTTAGCCATCAAGCACAATATATATAAAGTATAGTAGAAGCAAGAAAGAAGGCTATAGTTGGTTGTAACCTAGGGAGACCAAGGGAAGCTTTCTGGAGGAAATTATAGAAACTGGGAAGGGCATTCCAGGGAGATTGGAAGAGCTAGTGCCTGGGAAACCATGAGGCCCTCCATGATTGGGCCCCTGCCAACATTTATGACCTCCTCTCCTTTACTTCTGCCTTGTTTATTACCCTGTTCTAGACACACTGTCCTTCCTGCCAGTCCCCAGACGTACCACGCTGCTCTTGCTTCAGGTCTTTTGTGTTAGCGCTTCCCTCTCTTAGGACTCTCTTCCTCAGTTCTTTGCATGGCCACTTCCCTGACTCAGATGCCACCTCCTTAGAGAGGCCTCCTCTGACACCCACATCAATGACAATTGTCTCCCCTTCCTCAGCTGTAACTCACTCTTTTACTTCTCTTATTTTTTCTCTTTATACGTGGCACTACCTGAAAGAATATATTTATTAGTTCACTTTATTTTAGGCTGCCTTTCCTGACTTGATTATAATATCCACAGGGCTGGGATCTTGTCTGTCTTGTTCACTGCTATGTCTTCAGCTCTTAGAGTAGTGTCTGGCACATGGGGCTCACCAGGGAGTATTTGTAGAGTGAGTAAGGGTAGGGTGGGAAATAGGGTGTGTTGGGATAAGGTTGTTCCTGTGGGTAGGGGCCTTGTAATGAAAATCTTGAAATGACCATAGGCCCTTCTTATAACCCTTTTTCTAGCAGGGGTTCTTTTCTTTCTAATTTTTATTTTATACTAGAATATAGTTGATTAACAATGTTGTGTTAGTTTCAGGTGTACAGCAAAGTGATTCGGTTATACATATGTGTGTGTGTGTGTGTATATAAATATATTCTTTTTCAAATTCTTTTTGCATTTAGGTTATTACAGAACACTGAGCAGAGTTCCCTGTGCTATACAGTAGGTCCTTGTTGGTTATCTTTTCTAAATATAACAGTGTGTACGTGTCAATCCCAAACTCCCAGTCTATCCCTCCCCTGCCACCCTGCCACCACTGCTGACATTTAGTAGACAGGGATGCCATTTCTCCTATATTAAACAGAACAATCCTGCCCTACACACCAACAAAGGTCTCACCCAAAGTAACAATAGCACCCCCAAGTCCCCTTAAGAGACACAATGAGTATTTAATGAAAATGACCTTCAGGAGACTGGATAACAGCCCTACTCTAGCCTCAGCCTTTTAGCAAAAAGAAGAGCTTGACATGGAGTTTGGGTTTATTCATCTGTAAAGTATAGGTCTTTTCTTTGCCCCTGGGTTACCTGTGCTAATAGAGATTTCTCCTCTGTGCTTCATGAACTGCAGGACGCTTTGATTTTAGTTAGTTAGGGTCTCATATTAGGCATCTCTTCACATGTATGAAACTTATTATTATACTATTTGCATGAAAAACATCTCAGGCATGATTTTATTTGAATCTGACAATTCCCCCTGTAAAGATAAAGGAAAAAAAACATGTATCTAGAGGTCTGTCTTCTTTCTTTTTCCCTCCCTCCCTCCCCTCCATCCATCCATTCTAAACTTACCTATGAATTCTAGGGTAGGGACAGAATCTCTGTATTCCTGGGCCCCAACACAATTCTGTCTATAGGAGGTCCTCAGTGTGCTTATTTGATAAATGAATGAATGAATGAGCAAAAGAGTGAGCCAACAAATGAGTCTCTTCTGGTATCAGTTGCTCGTGGTGAAAAAGAGCAAATAGGACCAACTCCCTCAAGCCAAATGCTGTGTACCAGTCCTGTAACGGCCCTGCCCCTACCTCAGACAAGAACAAGTATGCTTCTCCGTGACCTGCCTTGTCCCAGGGTGGGCAGAAGTAAATTCTGCCGAGGGTTAAAGCTGGATTAATGGCCCGTGAATGGTTGCTTTCTCTCCTGGCTGAGCACAGTAAATATCGATGGTAATATAATGTTCTTTCTCGATGGGGGGAAAGTGAGGGAAACAAGAGAGGAGGAATTGACCTTTTAGCCCTGAAAGAAAAGAATATTGGAGAGACAATGTCCCATCAAAATACACACTCACACATGCTTACACTCACGTGCATGGACATGTTCATGCAGTTGGTAACATTTCTGGGATAATCTTCTCCTGATCAAATATTTTTCACCTTTTCTGGGTTATGGAAATCCTTAGAAGGATCTAATTAAAAACTCTGGACCTTTTCCCAGGAAAACACATACATACACATTCACATTAAGTTTGTCACATGATGTCATGGAACTCAGAGACCCACTGAAAAGTGTCCCTGCTTGTAGTAAGGAAGAGATACAGTCATTTATATTTTGAATTTAATTTGCAGATGTATCTTGCTTGGCTTAAAGGCAATTTAAATTTTTATTAAGTTAGTTTCTCAAAGACAAAATCAGAAGTTTCCACCTAAAAATCCGGGGATCTGGCTTCTTTTAAAAAATTAAAATGTTTGGCACTCTTGGGCTCACATGGCAGCCATCATCTGGGTTGAGCTGTGCTTTTTTTTCTTTTTTTTTAACAAGGAAAAGGCTCCTCAGTTGTCGACACTGCACCCCCCATTTTTAGGCCTTTGAATTTTGTCTCTTACCCTCAGAGGGGTTAAGATCAAGAACCCCTGCCCCTCAAAGTTTCTTAGTTTGGGTTCTAGGAAGAGAGATCTCAAGGAAACCATGAGGTCTAGTATCCTTGGAGCCTGTCCTCAAAGCAAATGCCACATGCCTCCCAGTACATAAAATTAATAAAGGAGAAGTTTCTCTGTTTAAATGGGGCCCATGGGCCTAATATCCCTGCCAGTTAGTTTGGGCTGCCCTAGCCTTGCTTCAGTGGCCATCGCGGCACCCCTAGGGACGCTACATGGCAAATTTGAAAACTTCTTTGTATCCATCAGAACGCTTCAGTTGCATGTGACAGAAACCCAGCTTGAGCTCGCTTTAGCTGAAAAGACAATTTGTGGGTTTAGGTAACTCTGGGTATATGACCTCAGACAGGGCTGGATCCAGGAGCCCAGATGTTGTCATCAGGGATCTCCATCACTCTTTGCTTTTCTCTGAGTCGGTTTTATTCTCAGGAAGCCTCTTCCCACGTGGGAGACAGATGCCCACCAGGAAGACTGTATCACCTCTATAGCCAGTAATCCTGTTAGGAGAAAATCTTCTCCTTCCTAATAGTTCCAGCAGAGCCAGGGATATGGTTTCCTTGGACCATTTTGGGTCAGTGCTCATCCCTGAGTCAATCACCATGGCCAGGAAAATGGAACCAGCCTTGGCCAGGCCTTGATCATTTGTTCCAGGGATCATGGAGCTCCAGGGAATAAGTTCAGTGCCACATGAACCTCCTGGATGAGTAGGTAGGGCTGGCTCCCCAGAGGAATACTGGGGAGTCATTACCAAAAAGGGAGGCGTAGACACTAGAGAGGCATAAGTAACAAAGGACTGCTTTACATTAATTTAACCCAACTTTTCTTTTCACTCATGAGGATGTGGAGACTCTCTAAGGGGAAGGAACTTGCCTAAGGCCACAGACCTGGGGCATGGCAAAGCTGAAGCATAAACCCCGAACTTTTGCCTCTAATCCTGTGCTCCTTTTGTTTTAGGCTCTGGTCCTTCTTTATCATCTATTTTTCTGTGATCCTGGCAGATAGGTTGTGAGGGAACAGTAATCATACATGACAATAAATCAATCCTTGAATCATCACATTTCAGTGGTAAAAGGGGCCTAAGTGAGCTTATCATTTAAATGAGAAAATAGGCCAGGAGAGACTAACTGACTTGTACAAGGTCAACTGACAATTTATATAAGACTATCAAAGTGCCCTCGCATCTCTCATTTCATTTGACAGTAAGAACAATCCTGTGACACATGAAACTTGGGTGGTTTTTTCCAGGTGTTTTCTCATCAGTGAGATCACTTTGTTCCCACAACAGCTCTATAAAATGGGAGCGGATAAGAATTGTTTAACCAGGTTTATGAATACAGGCACAGGGTCAGAGAGGTTAAGATACTTGCCTAAGGACCCACAGCGTGTAAGGCACAGAACCAGTTCTAGAATTCATCTGTCTGGCTCTGGATAGTTTTTTGGTGTCACACTTGAATCAAATAGTGAATTTAAACTGATGGACCTTCTACCTAAGTAAAAATCTAAAGCATTGTGACAGACTGATAACCATTAAGGTTTTCAAATCTTCCCATTGTTAAGTTAAGTTAACACAGGGACAATAGAGCTTTAATTCACAAAAGTAAAATTTAAGTAACAGGATTTTGGGAAAACAATATAAACAGGGAAGATGAAACTAAAGTTAGAGAATTTTAGTTCTGGAAGGGATTGTAAAATAAAAGAACGAATAGCTCTCTTCCTTTTGGGTAGGGGAACTGAGGTTCAGAAAGTTGACATAATTTGCCTCAGATCCCACTTCTGGCCTATGGTAGAGGCTGGGCAAGAATATAGGTCTCCCAACTTCCTGTCACCCTAAGGCCTTTCATCATGGTGGCTGAGATGACCTTCTAAGTAATTCTGTAGTACTTTTGAGAGTGTGAGGTACCGCAGCCATGGGTGGTACTCAAAGTGAACTTTGGTGTCTTCGAGACACGAAATTAAGTAACATTGATTCAAACTCTGAGAAGGTAATTCTCTTTAATTCCCTTAAAACTCTTCTGATTGCATTCAAGGGAAAGTCTCTGTTGGATTCGAATCTGACGTTACCGCCTGTCTAGCACTTGCCAATTTCCCTTATTTAGGAGAGTGTGCAGGCCTCAGGCTCACAGCATGTGAACAAGGCAAGAGTGCTTTGTGGTAGGCAAGAGTGCCTGGCCAGAATTTGTTAGCACTGTTTTGTTTTCATTGTGTGTATTTGCACACATGACAAATCATATTCATTTTCAATTCACCTAATGATCTAACACTTTTAAAAATAAGTTCTTTTCAAAATTTATTTAAATAAACATGAGTTGATTTATTAAAAAATCTTATGCACGTCATAGTGCAGATGATGGTAATAGTACACAGATAGGACAAAAATCAAGGCGACAACGATTAGATGAAGTTGGAGAAGTACTGCCGCAGGAACTAGGTCCAAGGCCATTGTGTGGAGCATGTTGAAAAGACCTCAGAGAAATGCAGATTCGACAACTAGTCCTGCCACCAAAGTTAGCTGTGTAACCTTGGGCTAGATACTCCATATCTCTGAGTCTCAGAGAGATAGAAATAACTAATAATACTTCCTTTGTGAGGTCGTTGTGATGATTAAGAAATACCTATAACAAGGACCAAGCACCATCCCCAGCGCTTGGCAGGTACTGAGGAAATGGTAGCTCTGAGGAGAGCTGAGCTTTTGATGCTTACAAATGAGAGAAGAGGAAAATGAAAGGACAGGGAGAGCAGTGAAGCATCAAGTGCAGCTTGACATTAACCTCTCTTCACCTTGCTTCTCCTGAAATGGCCAGGTAAGATCACAGCTGGTTAAGTACGTCTTTGCTCCAGGAGGTCTGTTTGTCACTTTCCAAAAACAGTAAACTATAGTTCCTGAGGCTACTTTATTGCTCAGAGACTTGACTACAAGTTTGCTTGATGGCAAAGCAGCCTTCAGGGCACACTGGGAGGTGGATTCGTTTGTTATTCCTGCGTAGGAGGCCTTAGCTTCTGGGTTGTTAAAGAACAAACAAAAATATCCCTTAAAAAATAGGCTACGGTTTGGTGAAGCTTGAAATGTAATCCTTTGGTTTAGCCCTAAGAGAAAATCTTCATTAAGCTTTTCGAGGTTTGCCCTGATGGGCTGTGGTTTGTTCTGTGCGCTGTCGTTTGTTTGTTTGATTTCTTAAAATATTGTGTTCAAATATTATTTATCTTGATTACTGAGTTTTGGGCTCCTCCTTAAATGTTGCACCTGAGGCACATACGGTACCTCACACTAGTCCTAGCCCTGTTCCCTGGTCCACAGGGACCAATGGCACCCCTGCCGTAAGGAAGAGAGGCTATAATTGCACGGCCAGGTCCCTGGTAGGCCTACAGGTCAATATTAGCGAAAGGGATTTTTTTTTTTTTTCTTTGCTCAACATAAGCTGGACAACAATGAAATACTAGTTTGCTTTATGAAATGATGCTTGCCCTGCCATGGTAAAAGTAAAACCCAGATTACATGACTTCATGCAAGAAGGCTAAGAGGGGTGAGTGTTTATGCACTGAGTGGGAGGTTTGGATGGAAAACCTTCGCTTATAATTGCCTGAATTGAATCCATCCTTTCATTCAGCAAATATCATTTGGAGTGTCAGCACTATGCTAGACACTGAATGTGAATGCAAATGTCAAGAGATCATGTGGCCATCCTCAGGAGTTCCCAGTTCTCAGCTGTGAATGTGGCAGGGATAGAGAAAGAACGCCAACAAAGTAGTTAGCATTCACTGAATGTCCAAGGCACTGGGGCTGGGTGCTCTATGTGTATTATTTTGTATTTTTATGTAAATAAAAGGTACATATAGTGAAATCCCCAAGTCTTATGTGTACAATTTGATAAGTTTTTATCTGTCTATCTATCTATCTAGCTAGCTAGCTATCTAATCTCCAGTTAACCATGATCCCAATCGAGATACAGAGAGAGGACATTTGCATCACCCCAGTAAGTTCCTGTGTGCCCCACGCTAGTCGATCTCCATTCCCCTCAGAGGAAATCTCTGCTTTGCTCTCTAATATCATATATTCGTTTTGCCTATTCAAAGACTAAACATATGTGAAATTGTACAGTGTGTTAGAATTTGAGACTGCCTTCCTTAAATCAGCATGTTTTTGAGATTCATCCATATTATTGTAGGTTTTACTAGCTTGTTTGTTATTTCCAAGTAGTATATTCTATTGTATGAATGTAACCGTATTTTTTAAAAACTATTCACCTGTTGATAGTTGTTTCCAGTTTGGGGGTGTTACAAATAAAGTTGAACATTTTTTTGTATAAGTCTTTTGATTGATATGGGTTTTCTTTTCTGCTGGGTCATGAGGTAGGGATATATTTAACTTTCTAAGAAATTGCCAAACAGTTTTCCAATGTGGTTGGACCATTTTATATTCCCACCCAACAATACATGAGAGTTCCGGCTAGTCTACATCTTTGCCAATATTTGGTGTTGTTGATATTTTTAATTTTAGCCATTCTAGTAGGTATGCAGTGGAATATAAGTGTGTTTTTCCTTTTTTTAAAAAAATTATGTTTTAACTTTACATATAGTAAAATTGACCTTTTACTGGTGTATAACTGTGAGTTTTTTTTTATATAAACTTATTTATTTATTTATTTATTTTTGGCTGCGTTGGGTCTTCGTTTCTGTGCGTGGGCTTTCTCCAGTTGCTGTGAGCGGGGACCACTCTTCATGGCAGTGCGCGGGCCTCTCACTGTCACAGCTTCTAACATTGCGGAGCACAGGCTCCAGACGCGCAAGCTCAGTAGTTGTGGCTCACGGGCCTAGCCGCTCCGCGGCATGTGGGATCTTCCCGCACAGGGGCACGAACCCGTGTCCTCTGCACTGGCAGGCGGATTCTTAACCACTGCGCCACCAGGGAAGCCCCTAACTCTGTGAGTTTTAACTGTGTGTAGATTTGTGTAACTACCCCACTATCAGGGTATCAGATAGTTCCATCACCTGAAAAACTTTCCTTGTGCTGCCCTATTACAGCCAAACCTTCTTCTTACTCCAGCCCTGGCAATCACTGATGTATTCTCTCTCCTTATAGTTTTGCCTTTTCCAGAACGTCGTATAAATGGAGTAACATATTTAATTTTTGAGACTACTTTTCTCACTTAGCAAAATACCTTTGAGAGTCATCCATATTGTTGCATCTATCAGGAGTTTTTCTTATTGTGAATGAAGAGCTGCTATAAAGATTCTTGTAGAGGTTTTGTGTCTACATAAATTTTCATTTCTCTGGGGTAAATATCTAAGTGAATTGCTGGAGTCATATAGTAAGTATATGCGTATGATAAGTGTATGCTTAGCTTTATAAAAAACTGACAAATTCTGCTGCAAAATGGTTGTACCATTTTGCACTCCTACCAGAAACCTCTGAGAATTGTAGTTGTTCTCTGTTGTGGGAAGTCTTTTCCTTTTTTCCTTTTTATGGCGGGGGTGGGTGGGGGGTAGGAATGTCATGCTAATAGATGTATAGTAGAATTGTATTGTAGTTTTAATTTGCATTTTTTCTAATGGCTAATGATGTTGAGCCTCTTTTCATGTGCTTAGTTGCCATCCATATGTCTTTGTCAAAACACCTATTTAAATCATTTGTCCAATTAAAAAAAAAATGGCTCATTCACTTTTATTGAGGTTTGAAGGCTCTTTATGTATTCTGGATACAAGTCCTCTGTCAGATATGTGTTTTGCAAATAATTGCTCTAGCCTGTGGCTTGTCTTTTCATTCTCTTAACAGTGTCCTTTGCAGGGCAGAAGTTTTGAATTTTGATGAAATCTAATTTATCATTTTTTTTTCTTGTATAAACCATGCTTTTCATGTTGTAGCTAAGAAATCTTTTCCTAGCTCAAGTTGCAAAGAATTTTTTTCTATATTATAGTTTAAAATTTTAATCCATGATTCATCAATTATCTTTTAAATAAATTAGAAGATAAACATCTAGATTTCATTTTTTATCCATGTATTTACCATTTTGGGGATTCTGTATTTCTAGAAATCTAAGGTTTCATTCAGTGTTATCTATCTTCACCCTGAAAAACTTCCTTTGCCACTTCTATGCACAGATCTACTAACAATTAATTCCCCAAACATTTATTTTTCTGAAATTAAAAAAAATTTATCTTTAGTTTTAAAGGATATTTTCACTGGATATGGATTTATAGATTGACAATTTTACTTTCCTCAGAACTTTAAAGATGTCATTCCATTGGCTTCTGGTGTATCTAACCTCTGATGAAAAATTAGCCATCATGATATTTTTATCTCCTTTATGTAGTGTGCCTTTTGTGTCTGGTTACTTTTAAGATTTTTCTTTTTATCTTTCACTTTTATCAGTTTGATTCTGACATGTGGTTTTCTTTATATTGATCCTGCTTGGGACTTGTAGTAATTTTTTTCATCTCTGATTTGATCTTTTTTCATAGTATTTGAGAAGTTTTCAGCCAGTATCTCTTCAAATATGTTTTCTTCATTTTTCTTTTATCTCCTTATGAGTCTCTAATTATACATGTTAGGCTGCTAGACGTTTTCCTACAGGTCATTGAGACTCTGTTCTTATTTTTCCCAGTCGTTTTCTCTCTGTTCTTAAAGTTGGATAATTTCTATTGATCTCCTTTCAACTTCACTAACCCCTTTGCCTTTGGTTTCCATTCTGCTGTTAATTCCATTAAATGAATATTTCATATCTAATATTGTCAGTGCTAGAATTAATCACTTGGTTCTTTTTTGTAATTAAAATTTTTCTTTTGAGAATCCCCTCTCATTGTTCATTAACACCATTATTTCCCTTTAAGTTTTGTAACCTATTTCTAATATTTACATTAAAGTCCTGGTCTGATAATTGCATCAGGGATATGCTGGGGGTCTATTTCTATTGCTTGCCTTTTCCCTTGACTATGGGTCACATTTTCCTCTTTCTTCTCACATATAATAAAGTTGGATATTGTGGATGATACATTGTATATTCTATATTTAAAATATTTTCCTTTATCAGGATTTGTTTTACCAGGCAGTTAAGTTACTGAATGATCATGTTAAACTTGTGAGCGATTAAAAAAATTTTTTTTATTGAAGTATAGTTATTTTACAATGTTGTGTTAGTTTCAGGTGTACAGCACAGTGATTCTGTTCATACACACACACACACACACACACACACATATATATGTATATACACACATATATATATATATATATTCTTTTTCGGATGTGAGGGGTTGATTTTATACATTTGTAGGGTATGTATGTTTCTGGTTTGCTCCTAATCCTGGAGAGAATCCCTTAATCCTGAGAAATTACCTTTACCCTGTGTTACAGGTTTTCTGGAGCATTCATGGAAAGCCCAAGTCATTTATCAAGCATTTCTAACATGGCATGGTTAAACCTGCAAGTTCTGTCTCCTCTGAAGTGAGCAGAAGCTGAAATATCACTCTAGGCATATTGCCTTCCACTGTTGATTTCTGCTTGAGTTCCTCACAAGTCCTATTCTGGAGCTGGCCAAAGATTTGAGAGGTGTTTATATTCAGGTTTTGGTGCTTCCTCTTACATAAGTTCTTGCTTTCCTGGATTTTCTCCATCAATTTGTAGCCATTCTGGTATCACTGAAATCTTCAGACACCTTTAGCCAATGAGACTGCAGTGTTCTGCTTGACTATTAACCCGTCTGGACCGTGTAGACCAGAGAATGCCCTCAGGAAAAAAGCTAAATGAATATGGAACTTGTCCCATGTTGTTGTCTTCTTTCATGGATAGAGTACACTCCAATTTCTGCCTGCTTTTGATCACTCTCAGTACCTTAAAACATTTCATTTACAGTTATCATCATCTGTAACTGGGTTAGTGCAATACAAGCTACTCTGTTATTATTGGAATTACAACTTCTTTTGACTCTATGAGTTATTATATTTTTTCTTATAATAGAATAATATTCTACTATTATTACATTACATATTTTGTTATATTAATATATTCCAGTTATTGTAACCAGGGTTTTCCTGATGAGCAAAATAAGGCTAAGAGAGATTAATTTACTTTCTTGAAGTTATCCAGCCTGCTAGTGGTACAGGGTATGACTCTTTTTTTTTTTTTTTTTTGCGGTATGCGGCCCTCTCACTGTTGTGGCCTCTCCTGTTGCAGAGCACAGGCTCCGGACGCACAGACTCAGCAGCCATGGCTCACGGGCCCAGCGGCACGAACCCGTGTCCCCTGCATCGGCAGGTGGACTCTCAACCACTGCGCCACCAGGGAAGCCCCAGGGTCTGATTTTAAAACCTGTAATTTTACTTGTAAATCTAAAGTCCTTGGCATCATAGGAATTCAAGGTAAAGAATGAAAAAATCATGTGACCTCAGGGCAAAACTCAGCATGTTGGTGGTAGGCCCATCCTGTGTTTTTTCAGTCTATACAGTAGCCAAAGAGGGAAGTCGCTGCAATGACCCAGGTATTTTACTTGTGTCAGTGTTGATAAAACATGTGCACAGCTTGCAGACCAGGTGTCTTCCTGACTTCACCCATTGGGCTGTGTTAAGTCATTGATCCTTCTATCAGAGGTAGAACTGCTTACTAGGCAGATGAGGTAGCATTAGGTGACCCGTAGTTGGAATGCCATTATATAGTCATCTAACAGAAAAATAAGTCCTGGAAGAAAGGAAAAGACCTTGAAGATTGTTTAGCTAATGTAGTCAGTGTGGGCTGCCATAACAAAATACCATGGAGTGGTTGGTTTATCCTACAGAAATTTATTTTCTCACAGTTCTGGAGACTAGAAGTTTAAGATCAATATTTTAGCCAATTTGGTTTCTGGTGAGGTCTCTTTTCCTGGCTTGCAGATGATTGCCTTCTTGATACATCCTTATATGGCCTTCCCCTGATGCGTGCATGTCGAGGGAGAGCTCTGGTGTCCCTCCTTCTTTTATAAGGACACCAATCCCACTGGACCAGGGTCCCATCCTCATGACCCCATCTAATCCTAATTTACTTTCAAAGGCCCCATCTCCAAGTACCATCACATTAGGGATTAAGACTTTTAACATATAAATTTGGAGGAAGACACAATTCAGTCCATAACAGCTAAACACTGGTCTCCATTTAACATCTGAAATGACCAAGGTCACGTAGTTAGAATAAGATCTGAGAGAGCTGCTCATTCATCCTACCTTGTTTTGTGCTTTCCCACTGGTGGGTAGTCATTTGGCTGAGTTTGTCAAGAAGGGCTCTTTTCTTCTTTACCTATTTGGTAGTCAGGAGGCTTCTGTAAGAATTGTGTTTCCTTATGAGCAAAATAAACAAGTACCTACCTAGAATAATTTGGCTTGTCCCAACCAATCCTAAACCATCCTTGACTTTGTCACCTGAAACTTCTACCATGAAAGAAATTCCACTGGATAAATGCACAGCCTTTAATAGTGTAGAAAGCCTGGTTAGACGTAAGTCATTTAACATTTTAGTGTGAATTAGTTGATATAATCTTTTCTGATAAGAGAGCTTCTATGGATAAATGCTAATAGGAAAACCTTTCGGTTCATTCTGTCATCAGTTTGAATTTCAGTTTCCTCATCTGTCAAATGGGGATAATGATAGCATGGATAGGGGCATTAAAAATAGATTAGAAAGACCTATAAAATGGGAGAAAATATTTTCAAATCGTATATCTGATAAATGGTTAATGTCCAGAATATATAAAGGACTTCTACAGCTCAACAACAAAAAATAACCCAATTAAAAAATGGGCAAAGGATTTGAATAGATATTTCTTTGAAGAAGATATGTAAACGGTCCGTAAACACAGGAAAAGATGCTCAACATCATTAGGGAAATGAAAACCAAAACCACAATGAGAGAGCACATCATACCCATTAGGATGGCTATTATGAAACAAAACAAAACAAAAAACTAGCAACTCACATGTGTTGGTGAGGGTGTGGAGAAATTGGAACCCTCCTGTGTTGCTGGTGAAGAATGTAAAATGGTTCAGCTGCTCAGGAAAACAGTTTAGTGGCTCCTGAAAAAATTACATAGAGTTACCATGTGATCCAGTAACTTCACTTCTAGGTAAATACCCAAAAGGATTAAAAACAGATACTGGTACACCAATCTTCATAGCAACATGATTCACAATAGCCAAAAGGTAGAAAAAACCCAAGTCTCCATCAACAGATAAATGGATATACAAAATGTGCATACAGTGGAATGTTAAGCCATAAAAGGAATGAACTTCTGATACATACTACAACATGAGCTTTCTATCCTCCAGCCTTATAAACATTAAACACGTTATGCTAAGCGAAATAGGATAGCTATTGTAAGATTCTATTCCTATGAAGTACCTAGAATAGGCAAATTCATAAAGAGAGAAAACAGATTAGAGATTACCAGGGCTGGGGGAGAGAAGAAGGGGGAGTTATTGTTTGTTGGGTACAGAGTTTCTGGATGATGAAAAAGTTTTGTAAATGGATAGTGGTGATGGTTGCACAACAATTGTGAATGCATGTAATGTCACTGAATTGTATGCTTAAAGGTGGTTAAAATGGTAATTTTTAGTTTATATACATTTTACCACAATAAAAATATTTTAAAATGGATTGGATATGTTACATTGATATTTGATCTGCCCTTTGTCTAGGAGTGGTATATTAAAACTTTGTCTAGGAGAGGTATATTAAAACTTTGGATTCCCAGTTACAAGGTGAAATTATAAGAGGCCCAAGAAAGCAACACAGCATATCAGGGTAACCTAGCAGAGAGGGGGAGACCAGTAGTCAAACTCCATGTCATTGGTGTATGCATTGAGTCTTGGTATCTAAGAGGGTGACATTATCAATAAACCAATAAAGGAGATACTTTTTGAGCTCCTACTCTATTCTAAACTCTGTTCTAGGCATTTCTGGGGGTTGTCTGTAGAAATCTACAGCATAATTCCTAATCTCAAGGATTTATAATCTGGTTGGGAACAGCAGCTTAATCACACATAAGGCAACTGATGAGAAATGCAAGATTGGGTTGGGTGATTTAAAACTGTGAAGTACTAGAGTAGGGGAGATTTAGCAAAAGGGCTAGTGGTGTCTGGGAAGGCTCTGACCTTGAGTGGGGTCTCAGTTTGGGTTAATGTGTTGATGAGCCGGACATGTGCCAGATCTGCCGCATTATTGATGGATCTCCTCATGAATGCTGAGCGTTTCAGGGGCCTGATGTTCCAACAGAGGCTAAAGCATTTATCAAAGCTTGCCATGAAAGCCTGTACTAACTGGATTAGCTGCTAACATGGATTGAGGCTTTCAGTGGGATTAACCCCAACTGCAGTGAATTAGTTTCTCTTTTTTATCCTTTTCTTTCCTTTTCTTGTAACTTGGCTGTCTGGCAGAGCCAGGTAGGACAGTGGGTAAAATGCCCAGGTTTAATTTTCTGGAGTTAAAGAAATCTGGTGAAGGAATTTTTAAAGTGATCTTTGCCTGTTTTTTATACCCTAGGGGATTCAGTTCAGAGGTGAGGAAATCTTACCTCTCAGCCTCTCATCACAGGTTTCTCTATCTTTCAACCTCCTAGGCTCAACTGCTGCTTTAGGATTTCTGAAAATGTGGGGAGGCCTGAGGCCAAAAAGACAACTCCAGATTATCCCAGTGTGGAAGCTGGAGAATTGGTGTTTATGAGACTAGTTCAAGGTGGTTTAATCATTGAGCTCCTTTTCTAGAGAGTTTTCCAAGTTCTTGACGGTACTATCATGGCTTCATTGATGAAGAAATGTCCGGAAAACCTCGTCTTCTTCTCTTGCCTTTTTCTCTTTATTCCTCTTGTTCTTGTTCCTTCCATGTTAATTGAGTATTGCTAAAAGAAAACTAAGTTCTGGGTATGCAAAAATGAATAAAAAGCTCATAATTGATCCTTAATAAATGTTTTCCACACTGAACTGACTATATAAGCGTGTTCCCTTGCTGTTGGGGGCCTCTGCCTGGCATTCAGGTCTGACATAAAGTGGCTCCACTCACTCTTACATGCCTCTGAAGGATCCTCTCCTCCAGAGATGTCCATCTCACCTTTTAAACACAGTGTGTGCATTCCAAGCTTGATGTGCCGATTTCTCTACAAGGAATCCCTTTTCTCTATCCCTACGTCTTGACCCTTCAAATCCCATTGCCTTCCGAGATAGTTTTTCACACATTACTCCAGATCCTATAGTTCTCTCCATCCTCTGCCTCCATCTTGTTCTCTGTGCTCCACTAATAATTAACGTGTACACAGCAGACTTTATCACCAACTCCTGGCAGATGCTACTAAACTAGAGAGTGTCTTCACGTGCATTTGTTTCTATCTGTTTCAATATCATTGGGAAACTTCATTGGCTTTTCTCCAAATCACCACACACCGAATGATTGCTTTTGCAGCTTGTCAGGTCTTTATTGGGCACCTAATCCCAGTATTGCCTGGAGTGGTTTTCAGAAGCTCTTCCTATAATTCCTCCAAATTCTCTCTTGGCATAGATACTCAGTCTCAGCTCTGGCTCTGTCTGTGCCTGAGGGTTATGACTCGATCTGTGACTAAGGTCTAGAGTCAATTTATGTTTGGAGTTATATCATCACAGTAAATACCTATAAAATTGGAATTAATTGACTTTTCATCTGTGCGACATGGATATTTTGTTACATAGCCCTATTGCCCAGCAGAGAGCCTGACACGTATTAGGCACTTTAATAGTTGTTGAATAAAGAATTAATGAATTGCTTCACTCTGTGGTCAGGATCAGAGCCCAGTATTGGTTGGGGTTAAGGCTAATTCTGTGCCCAAGTTTAGCTGGCAGTCTGTGACTAGTTTCAGGACAAAGTCTGGCTGTTTGTAGGTGAGGTCAGGTTTTACTCTTTGAGTGGGAGCAGGGCTCCGTTTGTGGTCATGCTCAGGGCTGAGTGGGAGGTCAGGGTTGGGAGTCAGTGTCCAGTCAAGGGAGACAGTAGGTAAACCGGTCCAAACGGGATCCGGTTTTTGATCTCAAGCTTACTGTCACTGAGTGTGAACCCCAGCGTTAACTATCCACTGGGAGTGGGAAGCAGATCTCCCAGAACTCACTACCTGATTTCAACCGAGAGCGGTAGACGGACTCTATGACATTTATATCCCCTACTGGCTGGACTTCAAAGATTGTTTTCAACTGAATTTTGAGTAAGGGTATCTTTTGCCTTCATTTATTGAAGGCTTCCCTTCGTAGTTTGGAAATGAATAGTCTAATTTCAAGTTCTAGATTCAGGATTGCCCTACAGTGCAGTTTGGGCGGCGGTGGAGTTGTTGAATTATGATTTTAAACTGTTCAGTGGTCCCACATGCTCACTTGCTGTCTGTCCTAGTTAAGTGTCAATCCCTGACACCTCTGTTAGGGTGTCTCTCTGACTCTGCTGCTGTGTCTGTTTTGAGTTCCTCTGGCTGGCTGTCTTGCTGCCCATCTCCAGGTTTCTTTTGTCCTCTCCTGGTTTTTAGCAGTCACCTTGCTGGTTCTTGCTGAAGCAGCACTGCTCCCAGGTGATTAATAACTTGGAAGATGGCTCTGAATATGGTGATGGATTAATCCCACTGGAGAAAGAATTACTTGGAGGCCAGATGGCTTGGAAAGGAAATGACTACTGGAAGCTCTTTATCTAGATCTGGGCAAAGTTTTTCCCCCACCTAGGCCACTACTTGGATATACAGAACCTCCTGTTTCACTGCCAGAGCTTCTTATAGCACCTCAGTTTCCGATGTCCTGTTACTATTTCATTATGAAAACTTACCATTTTAGGGTCCTACACTCTGTTATCTCCCTTGAGCGAAAAGACTCAGATTTTGATCTTGGATTTGTCATATATCAGCTGTTATACTTTGCACAAGCCATTTAATTTTTAGCCCTCAGTTTACTCATCTGTAAAATGGAAAGAATAGTCTCTATGAGGATAAAAGGAGGTGATAAATTTGTCAGTTCTTTGTAAGTTGAAAAGTTTTGTGCAAAAGTAAGGATCAGTTTTATGGGTCTTCCTATATAATTTTTTTCATCTTAGAAGAGGGGTTTCAATGTGATAACTTGGAATCATGAATAATATAGATATTGCAGTTATTAGGACAGGTCAGGGACATACATACGTGGTTGGTATGACGGGCATTTTTCAGGGATCTTTATTGGAAACTGATTTTGTGTAGATATTCACTCTTCTGATTGAAGTACACAGTTATTCACACACAAATAAAATGTAAACTTATACATGACAGAGGGAGTAATTTGAGGATAGAACATTTTACCTTTTCTTGTGAATTACCATGATTGTCAATGAGTCACATTTTATTTACTAGAACTTATATGTTATTATCATTAGTAACATGTGTCATTATTAATTAATGGAAGGAAATACAGATAACATTTTATTCTGCTCTGTCGTTATTCTCTTTGGATCTAAGATGAGAAAGATGTTTTGCTCATGTTTATGGTTTCACCGTCTTGGAGGAGAGGCCCATGACACTTACGAAGTCTTTCATGTTTGTCATCTGTCATCTTGGATGAGGGATCTTTCTTAGAAACCTCATTCAGCTAATGGTTTTGGAGCACCTGCCATATTGCCACTGGGGATCAGCTAGAACAAGATAGACAGGTACTCTGTCCTCATGAAGCTTAAGTCTGCCATTTTATTTGCTAGGTTCTGTTCTAAGCTCTATGAATGGAATGGTAAACAAGATATACAGGGCCCCTGTTCTCATGGAGACAGACAAGACACAAATAAAAATGTATTAGGTTACGTTCCATAAAGAGAATGAGACCGGGTGATTAAGCAGAGAGTGCCTAGTGGGAGACTGTAGATGGTTTGGTCAAGAAAGGCCACCTTTGAGGGTATGACCTTTAAGCTGAAGCTTAAATGACAAGAACGAGTATGCCATGCATAGATTTAGGGCAATGAAAAAACAAAAGAAGGTCGATGTAGCTGGTGCCTTATGGGCAAATGGAAGGGTAGGAGAAGATGAGATTGATGGTGAAAATTGTCTAGGACATTGTGTGTTGTCGATTCTTAGTGCGTCAGAAATCCACTCATTTTAAGCAGTAAAGTGATATGTTTAATATGTTTTAAAAAGATCAGTAGCTTATTCTGGCTATTTGTGGACAATGGATTCTAGGACTGAAATGATAGCAAACTCGGGGAGACATACTAGGAGGTATTTCAGTAGTCCAGACAAGGGGCAATGGAGATTTGGACTGGGGTATTAATAGTGCAGATGGAGAGAAGAGGAAGAATTCAAGGTATGTGTCAGATCTAGAGGAAAATTGCATGTTGGAAGTAAGGGAAAAAAAGAGGAATTGTCATCACCACATTTTAATATGTTTACTCATGTATCTCTTTTATACACTGTCAGCTCCTTGAGGTCAGAACCTGGTTCTTTCAATATCCCTTGCACGTAGCACAGTGTTTTGTATAATGGGTATATGCTGAATGAATGAGTAAATGCATGCATACATGTATACAAGAATACAAGTAGAAAAAAATTACCTTAAGTTATTCTTTTCCTATTTAAAATTTAAAAGTCCTATATTTGTATTTGATATGTATTTTTTGTTTACTTTTCCTCTTCATAACTGAGTTTTAATAACACCAGAGCAGCAAGATGATATTTATATTAAAGCCAACTATCTCATGACTGTCCAGTAGTGATTAAACACCTCAAACAGTGGCAACCTTACTTAACCAAGGTAGAGATTCCATGGACTTCATCTTCCATCTTTTACCTGGTTAAAGCCTCTTTTCTCCCAGCAGCTCTGCTTCTGGGCACAGGTCAGTTGTAGACTAAAATTGACTGCTCATTGAGAAATGAGGGCTAGGTAATTAAGACTGGAAATTCGAGCTGCGAGTGCTGTCAGACTTTCTGCAAGGACTTCTCAGCCTAAGGAGCTAGGCTCATTGAACAGGGACTGGTATGTATGGAGGAAGATTTAAATTGGAGCTGCTTTTCCATAGCCTTTGGAAAGCTGCTGATTCATCTTCTAAACCAGGCCAGATCAAAGGCAAAGACGAAGAAAAACTTTCTCAGGCATTTGCTCTAGGAGAAGAATGAGAGTTTGGCCTTCCACATAGAAATAAAGTGGATTGTAGGTTCTATCATCTCATGGGGATTACAGAGACCCTACTGACTGCTGTGGCCCTGCCGGGAAGTTCGAAATGCCTATTTCTTCCTTGATTTAAAGCACCAGAGGCTCCCTTGCAGATGCTAATGTTATGATAAAGTTGGACTGGATGATCTATTGTCCATGTCAAAGCCGATATTTTAGGATATTACAATTCTTGATCTTTGAGTAGAAGTCCATGGAATTGTAGACATTTCTCCAAGTTAAAGCAGGCATAGGCTAACAAATCCATTCCAAGTTCTTTAAATCCCAGCCATGGTTCTTCCACTATCATGGTCCTGAAACAATGGCTCCAGCCAGAGGAAGAAACCTGGTCGTCCTGAGATGTTAGAACTGATAGCACATTGGAGATCAGCTAAGTTTATTCTTTCCTTTTTTTTTTTTTTTT
>NW_020172822.1:949023-972981 GCF_003031525.2 Neophocaena asiaeorientalis asiaeorientalis | reverse complement strand
ACGCGGGCCTCTCACCGTTGTGGCCTCTCCCGTTGCGGAGCACAGGCTCCGGATGCGCAGGCTCAGCGGCCATGGCTCACGAGTCCAGCCGCTCCGCGGCATGTGGGATCTTCCCGGACCGGGGCACGAACCCGTGTCCCCTGCATCGACAGGCGGACTCTCAACCACTGTGCCACCAGGGAAGCCCTTATTCTTTCCTTTGTTTTAGAATTTTATTTTATTAAAAAACTTTTTATATGATTTTTAAAGGCTACTTTCCATTTACAGCTATTACAAAATATTGGCTATATTCCCCATGTTGTACAGTACATCCATGAGCCTATCTTCCCCCAGTAGTTTGTGCCTCCCACTTCCCCACCTCCCACCCCTATCTTTCCCCTCCCCCTCTCCCTACCAAACAAACCACTAGTTTGTTCTCTACATCTGTGAGTCTGCTTCTTTTTTTAATATTTACTAGTTTGTTGTACTTTTCAGATTCCACATATAAGTGCTATCATACAGTATTTGTCTTTCTCTGTCTGACTTATTTTACTTCGCATAATGCTCTCCACATCTGTTCATGTTGTTGTAAATGGCAAAATTTCACTCTTAGTATTCCATTGTATATATATGTACCACATCTTCTTTATCCATTCATCTGTTGATGGACACTTAGGTTGCTTCCTTCAATTGTAAGTAATGCTGCTATGAGCAGAAAATTACCAGTAATGAAATTGAATCAGTAATTTTAAAATGCCCAGCAAACAAAAGTCCAGGGCAGATGGCTTCACAGGTGAATTCTACCAAACATTCAGACAAGCATTAACATCTATCCTTCTGAAACTATTCCAACAAATTGCAGAGGAAGGAACACTTTCGAACTCATTCTATGAGGCCAGGATCACCCTGATACCAAAACCAGACAAATATATCACAACAAAGTTGATTCTTTATGTGTCCATTCATTCCAGTATTCATTCACAAAGCATCTATCAAACACCTCAACTCTTCATATGGGAAAATTTAGGCCTAAAGAAAGAAAAAAGACTTGACTGAACTTGCCCATTTGGTGGCAGGTCTGAGATGAGTTAGAAACTAGATATCTTACTCTTTCTCCCTTTCCTAACACTTACACTAAACAAAAAATGCCCTCTTGTTTAATTTACAATTTCATCATGATGTAACCACCTTCGTAATTACAGAACAAGTTGTTGTCAACACTACATTAATGAAAAAGTAGCCATTTTCTAGTCCCCAGTCACTGGCTTCATGGGAGCTTGGAGAATTGGAAATGAATCACCTTTATTTACATTTGGTGGGTTCAGAAACATCTGAGTAAGAAGCAGTTGAGACTCATGAATCTGGAGTTGGCTAATACAAATTGAGATGCGTTCCATGAACTGTAAAGAAAGAGTTTGCTAAGGCAGTCACCATCGTATATCTAATTTCACGACTGTCCCTTCTCTAAAGACTTTTAGAGCAATTTCAAGCTAAATGAGAAGAGTAGCCCAAATTAGGAAACTCAGAGACTTGCAGTTTTCTGTTACTTACTAAAACAAGTCTAAGTAAGTGTTGCCAGGTGCATACCCTCAGTTAATTTCATTGAAGCAACAGATGGGAATGATATAGAATTAACAAATAATTAAAAATATAAGTGCATGGTTCTAATTTGTGGGACAATGTTTGAAAAATTATTTTCTCTAAGGTTTCCTAAACATTTCCTCTGAATATGTTAAAATACATATTTGTTTGATAAAGGAGTCATTTTAGCTTAAGTTAAATTGAAGTCAGAATGATTCTGTTCCAACACTTACCACTATGTACCCCTAGGAAATTTTATCAATATTTTAGAGGCTTGGTTTTCTCAGTAGTAAAATGAGCACAATAATATCAGTTTTGTAGGATTGTTGTAAGATTTTAGTCTGGCAAAACATGTTCAGTGTTTAGTGCAATGCCACTAACATAGGCGTGAAATAGTGCTCAGTGAATACTAGTATTAACTATTGTATTTATTTATTAATATGAATATTAGACATTTCAAATATTGGCTTCCCACTTTTAAGCTATCACAAATTTTATATTAGCAGAAGACAATAAAAACTAAATAAGAATACTATCACTGTAAATATTGATACTGGTGAGCCTGTTGACCTTAGCAGACCCAAATCTGACTCTTTAAGGGAAGGACTGGATACTCATTCCTAACAAAGCCTCCATGAACTTTGAATTATTTAAACTTTTTTTTTTTTTGGCTGCGTTGGATCTTCACTGCTGCGCATGGGCTTTCTCTCGTTGTGGCAAGTAGGGCCTACTCTTTGGTGCAGTGCATAGGCTTCTCATTTTGGTGACTTCTCTTGTTGCAGAACACAGGCTCTAGGTCCGTGGGCTTCAGTAGTTACGGCACGCGGGCTCAGTCATTGTGGCTCGCAGGCTCAAGAGAGCAGGCTCAGTAGTTGTGGTACACGGGCTTAGTTTTTCCACGCCATGTGGGATATTCCCAGGCCAGGGCTCGAACCCGTGTCCCCTGCATTGGCAGGTGGATCCTTAACCACTGCACCACCAAGGAGGTCCCAACATTGAATTATTTAAAACCATCCACTTGAAAGGACACAAATCCTGCCCTGACATCTTAGGCCATTATTTTGATATATAGTTTCTTTCAAAGCTCTATCTCAGTATAATCTGTGTCCCAGCCAGGCTGCAGGCTAGTCATACTTTGGCTCTATTGACTTGCCAAGGGGAATTATTTATTTGGCACCAATAATATGCTCTGTACTGTATGGCACTTGGTGATAGTATTTGCTTTGGTTTATTTGGTATCTTTCCCCCAAGGAATTGAGAGGACTTTCAGATACACAGGGACGGGTAAGCTTCCCCATATTGCTCCTCCTAACTTATAGCCCTGGGCCTCTTACAAACCACTTTGGGATGATGATAATGTTGAGATGTATGTTGGAGAAAAGGACAGTGGTAATGGAGATGAAGAGGAATAGAGGAGGAGGAAGGAAGGAAAAAACTGAGAAGAGGAGCAGAGAAAAGACAAAATGAAAGAGTTCTAATTTCATTGCTGTAGGGAGCAAGAAACATCTTTGAGTAAATGTTACAGGGAACCTGCAGAGTAAGAGATCCCTCAAAACTATGCCACCCGGGCTTCCCTGCTGGTGCAGTGGTTGGGAGTCTGCCTGCCGATGCAGGGTACACGGGTTCATCCCCCGGTCCAGGAGGATCCCACATGCCATGGAGCGGCTGGGCCCATGAGCCATGGCCACTGAGCCTGCGCATCCGGAGCCTGTGCTCCGCAACGGGAGAGGCCACAACGGTGAAAGGCCCGCGTACCGCAAAAAAAAAAAAAAAATGTCACCCTTATTTCCTTTGGGAGTCAAATCCTCACCCTGGCACTCAAAGACAGCCGTAGTTGAGTTCACCCAGCCTATATAACTTTCTCTCTTTTGTCCTCATTCTTTCCTGAATTAGACTCTCAGGGCTTAGAATTCCTCATCTTACAAGGAAAACATGAATTAAAATACATTCCAAAATAACCCATCATAATCTCTGATGACAAAGTCTCAGTATTAGAAGGGATGAAAGTGGGTGGCACCAGTTTTGTCACCTCCTCAAACAGTAATCCCTTCTCAAGTAAGTGAGATAGTTGGTTGTCAGACTGCCTTTGTTATGAAAAGCTCCATATCTCACGGGATAAACCATCCCAGTGTTCAGAAGCTCTGGATGTTAAGAAAGGTCTTTCTTAGGTTGACTTGAAGTTTGTTTGTTTTCCACTAATGGCTAGTAATATGCAAGACTTGACAGCCATCGCTCTGCGTGCTTTATAAACATAATTTCCGAGCCTCCCAATAATTTTGAACGATAGATATTATTATCCTCACTTCTTTAAATAGGAGAAACTAAAACTCAGGGGAGTAAATGGCTTGTCTAAGCTCGCATAGCATGTAAGTGCTAGAGCCATATTCAAAGTCAAGTTTATTTGATTCTGTAACCTATTCTCCTTCCACTTCTTAACTGATTGCATTTCCTTCCCTTTCTGCTATCAAACCCTACTTGCTTATAAGGTTACCTTAGATCCCAATTCTTCTATGAAAGCTGTTTTTGAATACATCCTGAGGTGTTCAGTTTTCTATTATGAGCCATTATAGCAATTTAATTCTATAGAATTCTTATAGCAATTACTCCATTAGATCATGCGTCATGAAATCTCTTCTGCTGTGAACTTAAACTTTATTTAAATATTGTTTGATTCTTTAGAATCATGGAGTACCAGAAGTGAAAGTTACATAAGGGGTAATAAAAATGACAGTAGTTTCTAGTTTTATGAGTATTTACTAGGAACCGTGCATTACTCTAAGTGATTTACTTGCATTAATTCATTTAAACCTTGTGAAGTATGTACATATATTATTTCCATTTTATAAATGAAGAAATGGAAATGCCAAGAAATTTGTTAATTTTCCCATGCTTAATATCTACAGGTTCAGTCAGTTAACTTTGAAACGGAAAGTTATTTTTCTAAAAAGCTTATGTGTCAACAAAACCTGATGTGATTTGAACTGATTTTGTGGTAAAACCTGACTTGATCTGACATCAGACTACTCATTAATTATTTATGTCACTTAATGTTAATATTCATATGTTTTGCTGCAGAAATATTTATGTGTTTAATTATTGAGTACTACTCCAGACCTTCTTGGTACAGCGGTATGTTGTGTAATATTTTATATGACTTTCCTAACTCTGTCTTCTCAGCCACCATATTTGGAAACACATGTGGCCCTAAAGGCTTTTGCAGGAAGGATTTAGATCTGTACTGAGTGGTAAAAGAACCATGTTTTAAGTCAGGCTATTAGATACCAGAGCCTGGATCCATAATAATGATTCCAGCTTTTTTTAAAAAAAAGTTTTTATTGAACTCTAGTTGATTTACAATATCGTGTAAGTTTCAGGTATACAGCTAAGTGATTCAGTTATATACATATATGTATAACTTTTTCAGATTCTTTTCCCTTAGAGGTTATTACATAATATTAGGTATAGTTCCCTGTGCTATACAGTAGGTCCTTGTTGGTTATCTATTTTATATATCGTAGCGTGTGTATGTTAACCTCAGTCTCCTAATATACCCCTCTCCCCATCCCACCCCTTTCCTCTTTGGTAACCATAAGTTTGTCTTCTATGTCTGTGAGTCCTTTTCTGTTTTGTAAATAAGTTTATATGTATCATTTTTTAGATTCCACATATAAGTGATATCATATGATATTCATCTGTCTGACTTACTTCACAGTATGATAAGTGAAGTAAGCATCCATGTTGCTGCAAATGGCATTATTTCATTCTTTTTTATGGCTGAGTAATATTCCAATGTATATATGTACCACATATTCTTTATCCATTCGTCTGTTGATGAACATTTAGGTTGCTTCCATGTCTTGGCTATTGTAAATAGTGCTGCTGTTAAAATTGGGGAGCATGTATCTTTTCGAATTATGGTTTTCTCCGGATATATGCCCAGGAGTGGGATTGCTGGATCATATGGTAGTTCTATTTTTAGTTTTTTAAGGAACCTCCATACTGTTCTCCATAGTGCCTGCACCAGTTTACATTTCCACCAACAGTGTAGGAGGGTTCCTTTTCCTCTACACCCTCTCCAGCATTTATTATTTGTAGACTTTTTGATGATGAATGCCAACTTTTCTAATACTTCCATGCAAAATATAAGAAAACCAAAAGTCAGGGAAGAACAATGACTTGACCAATGTTGTACAAATGGTAAAATACATGTTTTTCATATATTAGCAACCTTTCAAACAGGACACTTTTCATATTGACCCTTAACTAAACTCTTAGCTCTTTGAGGAGAGAGGCAGTACCTGAGATGCAGGCATTTCCCTCCTGGGCCCACCATGGCACAGTGGTTAAGAGAACCCAAGATTTGTGGTCACAGGGACCTGTGTCTAAATTGTACCTCCATCACCTAATGGTCAATACGTAGCTATGGGTCATCTCTGTAAGCAAAAAGAAAATGAAGACGACACTAAGGGGATGAAAGGGAATGATGGATATAGAATCTGGTACAGAACAAAGGTTAGACAACTGGAAAATTTTCTTCATAATGGATTTTTGATGATTGAGTTTAACCTAATAGGCTTTGGTATCCCCTTTGCTTGTCTGTCACAGTGTTAGCAACAACCTCTGTGCTACAGCCTCTGGGCCTCACCTTTATCATACAGTAGGAAGGACAAGTCCTTCTGAGAACTCCTTGTTTTGTTGCCAGCCAGCCACTCATGACCCTAATTCAGTGAGGCAAACGTGGAAGTGAAAATGATTTATCTTCCATTCTCAAAAGCGTGATGTTTGGAACTTGACTTGAGAAACATAATTTTTGAGCTGTATAAATTGAGAAAAATCTTCACAGAAAAAGCATTCATAGTTATTTTATAGAGAATGAATATTTAGGCATTGATGAACTCTGTCACCATCCAGTTATTTTCAAAAAAGGAATGATATTCACATGTGCTAATCCTCCCCCAACTTTTTAAGTAGGCCATATCAAGAGTGATTTACACTGAACGTCAGTTGGTCTTTTGTTTTCCATTAGATAAAATATACTAGGTATAAACCAAGGATTTGGCTTAACCAAAATGGTGAACACCAGCTAGAAGACTGTCTGCAGTAGAATCACCATGGAAGCTTTTTAAACTATAGATTCTTCGTCACTCCCCCAGAGATTCTGTATTCAGTAGTTCTACTAGGACCTAGGCATTTATATTTTATGTTCCCAAGTGGGTTTTTTTTTGGCTGCACTGAGTGAGGGCTTTCTCTCTATTTGCGGTGAGCGGGGGCTACTCTTCGTTGCAGTGTACAGGCTTCTCACTGCGGGGGCTTCTCGTTGCAGAGCACGAGCTCTAGACGCACGGGCTTCAGTAGTTGTGGCACGTGGGATCAGTAGTTGTGACTCACGGGTTCTAGAGTGCAGGCTCAGTAGTTGTGGTGCACAGGCTTAGTTGCTCCACGGCATGTGAGATCTTCCCAGACCAGGGCTTGAACCCATGTCCCCTGCATTGGCAGGCAGATTCTTAGCCACTGCATCCCTAGGGAAGTCCCAGTTCCCAAGTGGTTTTGATATGCAATCAGGTTCGCAAACGACTTCTCTAAGCAAAATACTGGTTTAGGAATGGAAGCTCAGTTATTATTTAGCTTATTAATTTGTTATAGGGACTCATTCAAGTCTTTTGCCAGCACTAATTCCCAGGTTTCTCATTTGTGAAATGGGAGGTTAGTTAACTTATCTCTAAGTTGTTTCTGGTGCCGATGTTTTACGACTTTATTTCTGAGAGTATAGTAATTGCAATATACGGCTCTAGACAGCTTAGAACGATAGTTGGTTGTTGTTGTTGATGTCGTTTGCCAAGATAGGCATTGTTCTGTAACACAAGACATAACAAACTGTGGGTATTGATACCAATAGAACAGCAGTCCAGAGAACCTTTTAAAGATAAATTGTGGGGAAATGCCCTGGCGGTCCAGTGGTTCGGACCCTGTGCTTCCCTTACCAGGGGGCCCGAGTTCAATCCCTGGTCAGGGAACTAAGATCCCACAATCCGCGTGGCACGGCCAAAAAAATATATAGACATATTGTGGTAAAAACACGTAACGTGAGATCCACCCTCTTAACAAGTTTTAGACTGAATGCTACAGCAGATGTCTGAACTTTTCCCTGCACGACTGAAACTATATACCCACGAAACAGCAAGTCCCCATCTCCCCTTGCTCCCAGCCCCTGGGAACCACCATTCTACGTTCTGCTCTGATGAGTATGACTGCTTTACACACCTCATATAAATGAAATCACGCAGTATATGTTCTTCTGACTGGATTATTTCCCTCAGCATAACATCCTCAGGGTCCATCCATGTTGTAGCACGTAGAAGGATTTCCTCCCTTCTTATGGCTGAATAGTATACCATCATATGTATGTACCACATTTTCTCTATCCACTCATCTGTTGATGGATATTTACGTTGTTTTCACATCTTGGCTATTGTGAATAATGCTGCAGTAAACACAGGAGATCAATCAAAATCCTGATTTCAATTCTTTTGGATAAATATTCACAAGCAGTATTGCTGGATCATATGGTAGCTCTGTTTTTCATTTTTTGAGGAAGATCCACACTGTTTTCCATAGTGGCTGTACTATTTTACATTCCCACCAACAGTGTACCAGGGTTCCAATTTCTCCATATCCTTATCAACAATGGTTATTTATTTATTTACTTTTTGTAATAGCCATTCTAACAGGTATGCAGTGATACCTTATTGTGGTTTTGACTTGCATTTCCCTGATGATGAGTGGTGCTGAGCACTTTTTCATGTGCCTGGTGGCCATTTGTATATTTTCCTTAGAGAAATATCTATTAATTTCCTTTGCAAATTTTTAATTGGGTTATTTTGGGTAATTATTTTTAATTGGGTTTTTCACTAGTAAGTTGTAGGAGTTCCTCCTGTATTTCAGATATTAATCCCTTTTTGGGATATGATTTGCACATATTTTCTCCCATTCCATTGGCTGCCTTTGAGGGAGCCATGATTTCAATGCAAGAAAACTTAGATTTTTTTCTTCATTCTTTCTTTAAAACCTGATGGGTAGTAGTCAAGCCCTTAACTTCTCTTCACTCAGTTTCCATGTCTGCCAAAAGGGATAATAACACCATTCTTAAATTAATTCTTTATCTTGTGAGCACCAGATGACTTAATGTTTATTAAGATGCTTTGCATCATACGCTTAAATCATTGTCATTTTACAGAACATTATCAAAAGACAACTCACATGTAGTGTGTGTTTATAGAAAGATAGTTTCTCTTAGATTTGTCCATAACAAGAGTCATAGAGATCTTTTTGCAGTCTCTATTAGGTGGTAAGGAATGCGGTTGTATGTGACTTTTGAAATGCCTGGTCATCCCTCTCTCCAGCTATTCGTCTATGTATCCAACTCCAGTTAAGAGTATTTATCTTCTCATAATTATTTCATTCATAATAATTATAATGATATTTAAAATAATTACTATAATATTGTAATACCTTACATGTACATGGTGCTTTACAGTTTACAAAGCACTTTGCTATGCATACCATAGCAGTCCTGAGAGGCAATTGTTTTTCCCTATTACATGGCTCTCTACTGAAGGTGGTCCATTTAAGCAAAATTTTAGCTGTATTCTTGCTAATGAGAAACAGAGATGGCTGTCTTAAATAATTGTTTATCCCTTTAGCACATTGTTCACGTAACTCGTATCCTCATGTTAATATCATCAAGCTAGTTAGAGGAAGTGGCTTATTACTTAGCAGGTACCCGAGGCCCAGAGAAAGTCCATGACTTGACTAAAATTAAATAGAAATTTAACCACAAGGGAAGCTCTCTAGTCTGCGTTTCCTGATTCGGTCCAGACTCTGAACGCCTGTATACCTGATGAACCCCAGTATTCTCATCACAACAGCATCCCCGTTTGCCTCATCCCAGGGAGCTACCATCATTGGATCCATGCCACCTCCTTCTCTGCAGTGCCTCAGATGAAAAAAAAAAAAAACATGTCACTCTTCTCCATGTCCTAACCCCATTCTGTCACTCCTGCCTGTATGCTGGTGAAATATACTTTTGGCTTGGGGAAGAAGATTTGCAAATCGCCAGCTCAGAGAAGGTCCTGTTGGGGGGTTGGAGTGATGCAGTGACCAAGTTCCAGGGGGAGAAGCTGTTCTTTGGAGACGGCTGTCTCCTGTGTGGTCTCTGTACCGAGAAAGGTCACTCTGTTTCCTGTATCAGTTTTCCTAAATTTATTTTGTAATGCGATATATATAAACATTTATATATACTCCCAGGTGCAAGAACCATAGTGTAATTGGAATTCATGAGTACAGCCTTACCATTTTACAGACGGGTAAACTGAGGCCTAATGAGTCTGAAGGATCTTGCCCAGTAAAATTGTCATGTACATGATACAGTGGCAGAGCCAGCTCAGAACTCAGGGAAGCCTTGCCTGACTCTGCATAGAAAAAGTACAGCCACCAAACATTTCCAAATCAACTCATATGTCTCCTTTATAGCACTTGTAAAAATTAAAACTACATAATTATTTATTTATTCTGTTTACTGTCTTTCTCCTCCACTAGGCTGGGAGCTCCTCGGGGGAGGAACTGGGTTTGTCTTGATCGCTATCCTATCCTCAGTGTCTCACAGGATGCCTAGCACACAGAGAGTTCTTAATAAATATTTGTTGAGTGAGTGAACAAATAGATGAATATATTAATGATAAATTAATAAACAAACTAGGAATAGAGGCTGAGTTTTAAGATTCCGGAGTAGTAGTCCTGTGGGGCAAACTGTCCCTCCATATTTTATATCTTGTAACATATTTTATATTTAATGACGGCATGAATGCATTTTTCATTCATTTTGTGTACAAAGGCAAAAGGTCCCCTTGCTTTTAGGATGACAAATACAAAGTGATTTAAAATTATATAGTATATTGAGGACTGGAACAGGACCAAGGATTGGTTCAAAGCTGGTGACAGGATCTGATGGCACAGCTGACTGATCCAGGGAGGCTAGTTGTTCCAAGGATTTTGTTTCCTATATTGCATCCCACCCCATCCTGTCTTCACCTTCCGTCCCTTACTGACCTCTTCATCTCACTCCTCAGCCACCCATTACAGACCCTTGCCCAGTTTTCCACGTAAAGGACAGGGAAAGCTGATTCCCAGAGCTTCGCTATACTTTGTCACTGGGGGTTGCCTGGGTGTAAGAGCTAATGTTTGCCCAGATGCTCGAGTCAGATGGATCCTTTTTAGGGCATACACTCAAGTCTCTCCCCTTCCTTCCGCCCTCACCCCCAGACATTTGTGATCAAAGGCAGCCACGTGTACTGGTGACGCTATTCTCCTGTTTTGGTCACTCCTGGGTCACCAGGTTGAGTGCTGGAGGATCACCCTGCTGCATTGTTTAGTCTAGGTAGGCTTCCTGGAGCAGAAGGCCTTCAGGGTGTTTGGATAGCTTGTGAAGGATTGTCTGTCCATTGGCCAAAGTTTATCTTTTCATCTTCTTGCCTGAATCCTGGGCCAGTAAATTCCTCTGTCTGGTTTTGATTCTTGCTTCTCTGAACCATGTGACAGCACTAGCCCTTACCTCAGAGGGTATTGTCTTAAACACTGAGGTTTGAAAATTAGTTAATATCAGTCTGACATGATGTCCTATTTCTGATTTAAGTGTGCTTCCAGTTAGAGAAGTAGCAGATCAAGAAGGGAATTTAGCCTTCACCTTCCTTGGGATATTGAAGAGCAAAGTGAGTTCCAGAAGAGAAAAATGACTTTTCCAAGTCCCCACAGCAAGTTCCTCTCCAGTTATTCCAGTTTGTGATTTTTAACGCTAGCCATTGTTAGTCACAAATAGACATTTGAGAAGGTTGATAAGAATCACTTAGGAAGCTTGCTAAACATGTTCTCTTTCAGTTGGTCTGTAGTAGGGCCCAGGAATATACACTTCAAACTCCTTTCCCATGTTCTGTTGTCTGAGGACTACACTTGCCCTGGTGTGGACCCTGAGGACACCCTGAGTGGTAAAGTAGGTGCAGCCAGGCAGAAAAATGACAATTGAGTTGGCCCAAGATGATTAAACAGAGATAGACAAAAAGAGGTTGGAGAAGGTGATGGTAGTGGTGATAGAGGTGGAGGAGGATGAATTAGTGGTACATCTTAAACAGGGTCTTTTGATAGCAAGCAACAGAAATCAGCTCAAGCAGCCTATATAATTTTTCTAGAGCTGCCATAATAAAATACCACAGAGTGGGGGCTTAATCAATGGAAATTTATTTTTCATAGTTCTGGTGTCTGGAAGTCCAAGTCCAAGGTGTTAGCACAGTTGATTTCATTCTAAGACCTCCCTCCTTGGCTTGCAGATGGCTGCCTTCTCGCTTTGTTCTCCATGGTCCTTCCTCTGTGTGCACACATCCCTTGTGTCTCTTTGTATATCTAAATTTCCTCTTGTTAAAAGGACACCAGTCAGATTGGATTAGGGTCCCTCCAATGGCTTCATTTAATTGCCTCTTTAAAGTCCTTACCTCCAAATACAGTTACATTCTGAAGTACTGGGGTTAGAGCTCCAACATGTGAATTTTGAGGGGACATAATTCAGCCCATAACACTGTCCTAGGCTCACAGAGTTGATAGGGTGCTGAGAGACTAGGCTTAGTAATGGGTAAATCCAAGTGGTCTAAGTGGAGAGGATGAGGTAAGTGGTCCTGGGGATGAGAGAATAATTTAGCCTGGAAAAACCTAATGTTTTTATACTCTTCATTTCCCCTTCCTGGGGGTTATAGGCATACTTTCAGTCTTGCTGTGTTTCCATGAGATGAGTTAGAGTTAAGTTGTAAGGCTTCATCCAAGTTCAAAAATATCAACCGTGCAGATACATGTTGAAGACATGATTTAGCACAGTGAATGAAAGATCATGACTGTTACTTAACTTTCTCTGAGGCAGCCATGAATAGAATATAAGGGTGTATACTGAGAAATCTAGATTTAAGTTCCTGCTTCCACTTTTTGATGGAGAAGCAGATAAATAGAATACTGACAGTAGAAAACAACCAAAAGTTTAAAACTGATAATGCGATAACAGACGCTCAAATGTACCAACTATATACCAGGCACCGTTTTAAGAGCTTTCCATATATTAACTAATCTTTACAGCAACTTTATGAGATAAGCATTGCTATTATATTCATTGTCCAGATAAGAAAAGTTGGTACAAAGAGTAATTTTCCCAGAATCACCCTGTGAGTCATAGAGCTGGAAGTTGAACTCAGGCAGTCTGACTCTAGAGTTCTGTACTATGCTGTCTCTCAATGAAGAGTGCAGAAAATTGGAGATTTTTCTAGAACAATCGGTTTTCAGATGTACTTTAAATTACCGTAAGGAAACGTGTTTATTCTGTATGAAGCATCAGGGCAGATCTAGAATCAGTGGCTGGGGAGATACATTGTCAAGCAGTTTCTAACTCAACTGTATAAAGAAATTCGAAATAGTTCAATAAGGATTGGGCTGCTGTAGCAGATAGAGTTGATGGCCTATACCTAATAGACATTTTCCCTTTTTCTCTGCTTATAAAACTATTCTTTGTTCCAGAGGGCAGTGGGTCCAACTCCAACTGCATTATTCACAGTTGGTCCAGGCCAGCTGTGTCAATCCTCTACCCCTTTGCCAATGACTGGTTTAGGGATGGGCATGTGATCATGTTCTGACCAATGAGATGCTAGGGAGCTCTTAGGAGACTTGGAAAGTTTTTCTACAATAGTTATTAAAAGGGAGAGATATATGAGGAGAAAGCGTTTGGTGTGTACCACTTTTCTTCTTGTTTTAATAGTATCAGATGAGAGAAAGAAAATTGAGCCAGTGAGGAAAACCATCACTGATTTCCTATGAAATGGAAAGAGCCTTGGAACTTGGTGACTCTTTTGAGCAACCAAGCAACCCTGGTGCCACTTCCCTTCGGACTTCTTGTTAAGTGAGATGTCAAAACTTTGTGTGGTTAAATATGCTGTTACTGTGGCTCGAATCATCCTGATACAGCTGCCTTAGACGATAATGAATTCAGTCCTTGGAGGTGTATAAGCAGAACCTGGAGGCCCACTTACCAGGAATGTAATGGCAGCGGCTCAGGCTTTAGATAGGGTTTTACTGGAGAATAATTAAGGTCACTTCTAGTCCTAATAGTCTGTGATTGTCTTCATGCCCCTATACAACCCTGGCGCAATCACTCTGTGTGACTCCCTATGTCTGTGTGTATTGAGTCAGGCTGGCAGCCACGGTTGACATTCTCTATGAGTCACTTGTAGTTTCAGGCCCTTGTAAAAAGGCAGAGGCTGTGATGTCACAGTTCCTCCAGTGACACAGCATCAGGGGACAGCCAGAAATAGACATGTGGAAGCCCTTGCCACCGGCGCTCTCTCGTACTCTGACACAAGTCACATTTAGCTCAGAAGTCAGGCTTCTGGAGAAATGGTGAACCAAAATAGACAGGATGTCTAGTCACTCTCCTAGAATTCCCCATCTGCTCTGACAAAGTTCTGGGGACAACCAAGGTGAAACTCGCCAAGCAGAACATTGAGACAGTGACAGAGATTTAGCTGGGCTTTGGTTCCCCATCACGGTGGGCCCCTCAGAAAAGAAGGCACTGAGAAAACCTCTAGAGTCAGCTTTGTCCTCAATGCATTCTTGAGATCTAAGGTTGGGAAATGTTGGAGACTATGGTGTGCTTCATCTCTTATGTCCTGGTGCTGCAGGCTGCTGGTTGCTGCTGAATGTAGCAGCCAAACCCTTTAGAGCCACACCAGCCACCTGATGGGGAAGCCAGAGACCTCTGGCACTTTTGCTTAGAAACAATTTTTACATAATATCGATTATCATAGCAGCAGATAATGTTTGTTGGGATTTTAGGGGATCAGTAGAAAATATCTATCTTTTTCCCTAAATCTAAGCCAATTCAGCGATGGATGTAAGAATCAGGAACGTGGTTATCAAAGTGTCAACTCTGTTACTGATGAAAGTTAGGTTGGAGCATTTGGCTAAGGGATGAGGAAACAATGGATGTCCTAATACTGCATCTCAGAAAAGAACGTTCTCAGACCAGGAGAGCGTGTCCAATCACAGGCATCCCCTTAGAGAGTGGGAATCTCCTTTGATGAACCTAATGCATGGCTGAGAGCAGACCCCAAAGTACCCTTCCAAATGCACACTCGGATAAATCTCCTCTCCCTTGGGAAGTGTGAGTAAAAGTGGGAAGAGAGTCCAGGAATGTTGGTGTAGCTGAAGTCCCTGCACATGGAAATATGATGAGTGAGAAATAAGTGTTTTCCCAACCATACTGGCTGAGTCCTCAATATTTGCTAGACACTGTGCCAGGTACCTGCATAGACTATACAGTTTAATTCTCTTTTTAACTGAGGAAAGTGCTAGTATTATCTTCATCCCACAAATGGAGAAACCGAGAAACTGAGGCCCAGAAAGGTCAAGACCTTTGCTGAGGTGGCACACCCAGTATGTGGTGAGAGGGGATCAGGATGGAGCCGTGTATGAGGCCAGAACCCACCGTGCAGGCATCACGCCGCACCTCCTTGTCATGACTGCGCACTCCGGTTGGGGTACCATGAGGAGATGGGGGAACACAGGGTTCATGATCGGGAGACTTGGGCTCTGACCCAAGTTCGGCCATGTCTTAGCCTCACAGCTGTGGTGTCCTCACCTGCAAAATAGGGATTGTGATGCCTTTTCTGAGAAGCTCAGGAAGTCCCTATGAGGGTCAAGTGAGATGATGGGTATTAAAGTGTTTGGTAACTGGCAGGCCCCAGACACACATGTGCATCTGGGAGTGGGAGAGCTCTGAGTTCCATCCCTGCCTCCCCTAAGAACTTTCCCAATGATGTGGTCCAGCCTCTTGATTTGCAATACCTCAGTTTCGCCACGTGTAAAATGAGCACACTAGTCCTTGACTTAACTAACCTCTCAGAGGTGTTGCGATAACTCAAAGGGGGTAAGGCTAAGACAGTGCTTTCTTAGTGCACTATTGATATTCAGGAATATGATGAGGACTGTTGTCTTCTGTGAGATGTGTTGAGGACAGTGACTATTTTGGGTGATAAAATGATTTTTTTATACTTTCATAGACTCACTTATCTGAAGAATTTAAAGGTTGGTAAATTTAGTTTTGCATCTCAGCAATTTTATTATACAAAATAAAATACTAAAAGAAAAATCTTTAATTCAAATGATTCAACTCAGAAACATAAGCAAGTATTAGCTTTGTCGTCAGCCTTATGTGCTAAGGGGCCACGGGGCATAAAATAAAGATCCAGACATGCATCTAGTGCCTACTGTGTGTCTATTATGATTCTAGATACTTTAAATATATTCATTTATTTAATGTCCACAATAACCCAGTGAACAGGCATATTATTATCTCTGTTTTGTAGGTGGGGAGTAGGGGAAACAGAGGCTCAGAGAGGTTAAGTGACATGCCCAGAATCTCACAGAGCATAAGCAGCAGATTCAGGGTTTGAACCCAAGCAGCGCAGCTTCAGAATCTATTGTCTTAACCATTAGAGCAGGACTTGAGAAGCATAGTTAGTCCCTGCCTTCAAACAGCTTGCAGAACAGTTTACGAACCAGTTGAGAGGCAAGAATTACATAGGTGATAAATAAATTAGAAAGCCATACAAGGCACCGCTGTGTTGAACTACGTGCCAAATGATGCTGTCTGAACTACAGGATTAAAAGATTCAGAGCAGAGCGAGGTCATGGAAGTGATACGGGAGAAGTGGTACCTGACCTGGGCCTTTTAGGGCAGTAGGATTTGAATAGGTAGGTAAAACAATAAGACCATCCATGTGGTACTTGGCCCAGCCTAATGGACCTCTTAATTGAGAAAGCATTGGCTGAAAAAATACCACTAAGGAAATGTATCATACAAAGAAGACGGCTCTAGGAATCAACAGAGGACAATATTCCAGACCACTTACTAATCGTATGACAATTTGTGCTTCAGTGTCTTTGTCCGTAAAATGCAGATAGCAGTTCCAACTTCGCCTTCCTTCCACAGTCAGACTCATTTTGAAAATAACAAAGTACTGTATACATATGCAGTGAAGTAATATTTTTTAAATAATTTATATTTTTAGATAATTTAAATTTTTATCTTTTTTCTTCCCAATTACAGGGCCTTTACCCTAGTTGACTGAGGAGTCTTTTGCCTAGAAAAACGAAGGGCAAGATTAGGAATGCCAGAGGAGGGATACACACCAAAATGAACATCCATAAAACCAGGCTGTAGTTTACTTGAGAGGGGGTTGCCTAAATTCCTGTAGCTGCCTGTTTGGCATATATCAAGACCAGGCTTTATCTAAGGGATGTCTGCCCCTGAAGGCCAGGTAGAAGAGCCTGCCCCTTTCTGGCTTCAAAGCTAGTAGGAAACAGAAGGAGAGAGAAGGGAGTGAAAGAGCAGAGCAAAGAGACATGGTCCTAATTTTCTCATCCCTGTGTTGGCTTTGGCACAGGAAGCCAGAGGTTCATTAGAGAAATTGGGGCGACATTGACTGAGATTTGCTTCTTCACCAGCCTAGGGCACAAGTTGGACCTGCCAGTCCTGTGTGGTGTAGGTTGGTCCCAAGAATACTTGACAGTGTGTTTGGGGATCTTGCCAGTGTGAGTTATGGTGGTAGGGGCAAGCTGGTCCTGCAGTGAAGACTGAGGGTAGACCCGCTAGGTGGGGAGAGTGGAGTTACAGCCAAACCTCGAAGTCTCTGCTTCTAGCAGTAGGTGGGGGGAAGCCCAGGTGGCCAGGGGCCCCCAGTCTGTTTTCTGATTGAAGAAAAAGAGAAAACAAGAAGCAGTGTCCTGCCAGCTTCCCTTTCTGCCATGTGGGGCAGAGGGGAAAGTGGATATCAGTTGGACAAGAGATGTGATTTCTGGACCACAGTGGGCAGGAGACCATCCTTCTACCTATATATCACCATGAACAATTGTTAACCACAACTGTAGACTTCTCCCTGTCTCCATGTTTTCCTTATACACAGAATTTCTCTTGCTGGAGAAGCAGGGAGAGGCTGTTTGAAAGATTAAAACATTTTTATTCTAAGGAGACTGATACTACCTAAAGTGACCATTTAGACAGTAAGAGCAGACAGGTTTTAAACTAGATTGATCATTTAGTTCATTTTTCTGCTAACTGTCAGGTGAGGGTTATAGACAAATGAAAGTTCACTTACAAGCAAGGTATCCAAGTTGAAGTGGGAACAAAATTGTGTGATTCAATTATGTATAATGGTATTGTTTTTAAACATTTCTGACTGAAAGTAACCCATCTAAATATTGAATTTTTAAATATTAAGCAACATCAACCTTTGGCTGAAACAAGATGATATTTGTAAAAGTTCCTGGCACACATTAAGTGCTAGGTGACTATTAATTGTTTTCATGTTGTTTGGGGTCAAGGTCAGGAAGTAGAACCACTGTGTTCTTTGTATCACAGCTCTTTTAGAGCCTGAACGCTGGGCAAGATGGACCCAGAATAGCATCACTGGTTTTCCTTTGTGTGATGATGTGAGGAAGTGTGGTCCAGAGGAGAGATTCCCAAACCTGGTCCTGCATTAGAATCATCTGAGCTGCTTATTTAAAAATATAGATAATTTCTCCTCTGGTTCCCCTTGTGATTATGATTCAGTATTTCTGGGGAGGTGCCAAGGCATCTTTTAAACACCATTAGAAATCTGTTCGGATGGCATTGTAAGTACCAAGGGGCACTGTGGTACATCTTCAGTTATTTTTTTCCTTCTTTGATTGTTGTTGACTCTCACAGACTCACGTATGGGTAGACTAGAGAACGTCTGGTTTGTTTTTTTAGTTTTGTCTGTGTCTAACCAGCTCAGCTTCTGTCAATTCCCTAAATTCCAAAACAAAATAAACGTAAGGAATGATGAGATTTTTTGTTGGCCAGGTCAGAGAAAATGGCATCTCCCCTTTACTTCAGAACGCAGTCTCCATGCCAAGAGCAAAGATTAGGTGTGAGGGGAAATCCTTAACTGGAAAGAACCATTTTCTTGTTGTTCTCTCCTTTTTTCCTCCCTGTTTTCATGTCCCAGAGGTCCATTGTTCCTATCAACTCTCAAAGAGGATTTTTATTGCAGCACAAATTGCTTAGCAAGCAAGGTGCATGCTAGAATTCCTATAAGAAAGTCTTCTTTCTTTAGAGTCCTAGCACTTTCTCCCACTTCTGCCACCAGTTTTAGGGTGCCGTTGCCTTACTGTGGCCTCCCCAGCACTTTCTGAGTCATTATTTTCGGTTGGCCACGTGACCAAAACTGGTGCCCTGGCTGAAGCTGGCAAATGGCCATTGTGCTGAGCATAATCGTTCCAGTAAAACATGGCTGATTAGCAAATAAATCTCCATACGCCTTTCTATTCTAATTTTGCTGTTAGAATTCTGGCCCCTCTCAGAGGTCACGCTAACCTAGTTAAGGCTCTAGGAGAAAATACTGTCATTCCAGCTCATTGCATTTGCATGAAAATGTGTTTTCCTTCAGCTGACATGCTAACCAGCAACTCGTCATCTGCAACTTCTCGCAAAATCTGAACTGCAGGGCACCATCCGTTATTTAAGCTGGAATCGGGGTAGCTCAGCGAAAATATATGATGGGCAGCAAGACATGAAGGCCCTTAAAGTTCTAGCTCTGTGCACTTCACTCTGGATAAAGTAGAAAGATTTTGATGTAAAGAAGATTACTGCATAGTAAAGGATGCTAACTGCTTGGGTCCTTCCACTGTCGCATCCTGTAGAGATGATATGGTATTGTGAGAGCGTGAATGTCAGAGTCAGACTTCCTGGTTGAGATTCCTGTTCTACTACGAACAAAGTTTGGGGATTTGGGCAGGTTACTTAGCTTTTTTGTGCCACAGTGTATATTTCTATAAAACAGGAGTGTTAATAAAATAGTACATATCTCACTGGGTTACCATGAGGCTTAAATGAGATCATTGCTGTAGAGTGATATGTTACATATGCTCAATCGATGTTAGCTATTATTATTATTTTACTATTAGTATTATGTATGCTCAGTCGATGTTAGCGACTTATTTATTTATTTTAACATCTTTATTGGAGTATAATTGCTTTAAAATGGTGTCTTAGTTTCTGCTTTATAACAAAGAGAATCACCTATACATATACATATATCCCCATATCTCCTCCCTCTTGCATACTCCTATCACCCTCCCTGTTCCACCCCTATCCCACCCCTCAGCTTGGTCACAAAACACCGAGCTGATCTCCCTGTGCTATGTGGCTGCTTCCCACTAGCTAGCTATTTTACATTTGGTAGTGTATATATGTCCATGCCACTCTCTCACTTCGTCCCAGCTTACCCTTCCCCCTCCCCATGTCTTCAAGTCCATTCTCTACATCTGTGTCTTTATTCCTGTCCTGCCCCTAGGTTCTTCAGAACCTTTTTTTTTTTCTATAAGATTCCATAGCATATGATATTTGTATTTCTCTTTCTGACTTACTTCACTCTGTATGACAGTCACTAGGTCCATCCGCCTGACTACAGATAACTCAATTTCGTTTCTTTTTATGGCTGAGTAGTATTCCATTGTATGTATGTGCCACATCTTCTTTATCCATTCATCTGTCGATGGACACTTAGGTTGCTACCATGTCCTGGCTATTGTAAGTAGAGCTGCAATGAACATTGTGGTACACGACTCTTTTTGAATTATGGTTTTCTCAGGGTATATGCCCAGTAGTGGGATTGCTGGGTCGTAAGGTAGTTCTATTTTTAGTTTCTTAAGGAACCTCCATACTGTTCTCCATAGTGGCTGTATCTATTTACATTCACACCAACAGTGCAAGAGGGTTCCCTTTTCTCCACACCCTCTCTAGCATTTATTGCTTGTAGATATTTTGGTGATGGCCATTCCGACTGGTGTGTGGTGAGATACCTCATTATAGTTTGATTTGCATTTCTCTAATGATTAGTGATGTTGGGTATGCTTTCATGTGTTTGTCAACAATCTGTATATCTTCTTTGGAGAAGTGGCTATTTAGGTCTTCTGCCCATTTTTGGATTGGGTTGTTTGTTTTTTTGATACTGAGTTGCATGAGCTGTTTGTAAATTTTGGGGGTTAATCCTTTGTCATTTGCTTTATTTGCAAATTATTTTTTCCCATTCTGAGGGTTGTCTTTTCATCTTGCTTATGGTTTCCTTTGATGTACAAAAGATTTTAAGTTTCATTAGGTCTCATTTGTTTTTGCTCTTATTTTCATTTCTCTAGGAGGTGGGTCAAAAAGGATCTTGCTGTGATTTATGTCATAGAGTGTTCTGCCTATGTTTTCCTCTAAGACTTTTATAGTGTCTGGCCTTACATTTAGGTCTTTGATGCATTTTGAGCTTATTTTTGTGTATGGTGTTAGGGAGTGTTCTAATTTCATTCTTTTACATGTAGCTGTCCAGTTTTCCCAGTACCACTTATTGAAGAGGCTGTCTTTTCTCCATTGTATATTCTTGCCTCCTTTATCAAAAATAAGGTGACCATATGTGCATGGGTTTATCTCTGGGCTTTCTATCCTGTTCCATTGATCTATATTTCTGTTTTTGTGCCAGTACCGTACTCTCTTGATTACTGTAGCTATGTAGTATGATCTGAAGTCAGGGAGGCTGATTCCTCCAGCTCCATTTTTCTTTCTCAAGATTGCTTTGGCTATTCAGGGTCTTTTGTGTTTCCATACAAATTGTGAAACGTTTTGTTCTACTTCTGTGAAAAATGCCATTGATAGTTTGATAGGGATGGCATTGAATCTGTAGATTGCTTTGGGTAGTATAGTCTTTTTCAAAACGTTGATACTTCCAATCCAAGAACGTGGTATATCTCTCTATCCATTTGTATCATCTTTAATTTCTTTCATCAGTGTCTTATAGATTTCTGCATACAGGTCTTTTGTCTCCTTAGGTAGGTTTATTCCTAGGTATTTTATTTTTGTTGCAATGGTAAATGGGAGTGTTTCTTTAATTTCTCTTTCAGATTTTTCATCATTAGTGTATAGGAATGCAAGAGATTTCTGTGCATTAATTTTGTATCCTGCTACTTTACCAAATTCATTGATTAGCTCTAGTAGTTTTCTGGTAGAGTCTTTAGGATTCTCTATGTATAGTATCATGTCATCTGCAAACAGTGACAGTTTTACTTCTTCTTTTCTGATTTGGATTCCTTTTATTTCTTTTTCTTCTCTGATTGCTGTGGCTAAAACTTCCAAAACTTTGTGGAATAATAAGAGTGGACAACATTGCTTGTTCCTGGTCTTAGAGGAAATGATTTAAGTTTTTCACTATTAAGAATGATGTTGGGGCTTCCCTGGTGGCGCAGTGGTTGGGGGCCTTCCTGCCGATGCAGGGGACATGGGTTCGTGCCCCGGTCTGGGAGGATCCCACATGCCGCGGAGCAGCTGGCTCCATGAGCCATGGCTGCTGAGCCTGCGTGTCTGGAGCCTGTGCTCCGCAATAGGAGAGGCCACAACAGCGAGAGGCCCGTGTACCACACTGAAAAAAAAAAAAGAATGATGTTGGCTATGGGTTTGTCATATATGGCCTGGGCTTTATTATGTTGAGGTAAGTTGCCTCTATGCCTACTTTCTGGAGAGTTTTTATCATAAATGGATGTTGAATTTTGTCAAAAGCTTTTTCTGCATCTATTGAGATGATCATATGGTTTCTCTCTTTCAATTTGTTAATATGGTGTATCACATTGATTGATTTGCATATATTGAAGAATCCTTCCTGGGATAAACCCTACTTGATCATGGTGTATGATCCTTTTAATGTGCTGTTGGATTCTGTTTACTAGTATTTTTGTTGAGGAATTTTGCATCTATATTCATCAGTGATATTGGTCTGTAGTTTTCTTTTTTGGTGCCATCTTTGTCTGGTTTTGGTGTCAGGGTTACGGTGGCCTCATAGAATGAGTTTGGGAGTGTTCCTCCCTCTGCTATATTTTGGAAGAGTTTTGAGAAGGATAGGTGTTAGCTCTTCTCTAAATGTTTGATAGCATTCACCTGTGAAGCCATCTGGTCCTGGGCTTTTGTTTGTTATAAGATTTTTAATCACAGTCTCAATTTCAATGTTTATGATTGGTCTGTTTATATTTTCTATGTCTTCCTGGTTCAGTCTCAGAAGGTTGTGCTCTTCTAAGAATTTGTCCATTTCTTCCAGGTTGTCCATTTCATTGGCATATAGTTGCTTGTAGTAATCTCTCATGATCCATTGTATTTCTGCAGTGTCAGTTGGTACTTCTGCTTTTTCATTTCTAATTCTATTGATCTGAATCTTCTCTCTTTTTTTCTTGAAGAGTCTTGCTAATGGTTTATCAATTTTGTTTATCTTTTCAAAGAACCAGCTTTTAGTTTTATTGATCTTTGCTATTGTTTCCTTCATTTCTTTCTCTTTTTTTTGAGGTTTTGAATTTTATTTTATTTTTTTATACAGCAGGTTCTGATTAATTATCCATTTTACACATAGTAGTATATATATGTCAATCCTAATCTCCTAGTTATCACCCTCCCCCTCGCCACTTTCCCCCCTTGGTGTCCCTACGTTTGTTCTCTACATCGGTTTCTCATTTGTGCCCTGCAAACCAGTTCATCTGTACCAATTTTCTAGGTTCCACATATATGTGTTAATACACGATATTCGTTTTTCTCTTTCTGACTTACTTCACTCTGACAGTCTCTAGATCCATCCATGTCTCTACAAATGACCCAGTTTCATTCCTTTTCACGGCTGAGTAATATTCCATTGTATATATGTACCACATCTTCTTTATCCATTTGTCTGTCGATGGGCATTTAGGTTGCTTCCATGACCTGGCTATTGTAAATAGTGCTGCAGTGAACATTGGGTGCATGTGTCTTTTTGAATTATGGTCTGCTCTGGGTATATACCCAGTAGTGAGATTGCTGGGTCATAAGGTAATTCTATTTTTAGTTTTTTAAAGAACCTCCATACTGTTCTCCATAGTGGCTGTATCAATTTACATTCCTTCCAACAGTGTAAGACGGCTCCCTTTTCTCCACACCATCTGCAACACTTGTTGTTTGTAGATTTTCTGATGATGCCCATTCTAACTGGTGTGAGGTGATACCTCATTCTAGTTTTGATTTGCATTTCTCTAGTTATTAGTGGTGTTGAGCATTCTTTCTGTGTTTGTTGACAATCTGTATATCTACTTTGGAGAAAGTATTGAGATATTTGCTGTGGGTTTGTCATAGATGTCCTTTATTATGTTGAGTTAGGTTCTTCATTTATTTCTGATCTGATCTTTATGATCTCTTTCCTTCTGCTTACTTTGGGGTTTTTTTTTTCTTCTTTCCCTAATTGTTTTAGT
>NW_020172822.1:900872-948730 GCF_003031525.2 Neophocaena asiaeorientalis asiaeorientalis | reverse complement strand
CCCTAATTGTTTTAGTTGTAAGTTTAGGTTGTTTATTTGAGATGTTTGTTGTTTCTTGAGGTAGGATTGTATTGCTATAAACTTCCCTATTAGAACTGCTTTTGCTTCATCCCATAGGTTTTGGGTTATCGTGTTTTCATTATCATTTGTTTCTAGGTATTTTTTGATTTCCTCTTTGATTTCTTTGGTGATCTCTTGGTTATTTAGTAGCATATTGTTTATTCTCCATGTGCTTGTAATTTTTACAGACTGTTTCCTGTAATTGATATCTAGTCTCACAATGTTGTGATCGGAAAAGATACTTGATATGATTTCAATTTTCTTAAATTTACTAAGGCTTGATTTGTGACCCAAATTATGATCTATCCTGGAGAATGTTCCATGAGCACTTGAGAAGAAAGTGTATTCTGTTGTATTTGGATGAATTGTCCTATAAATATCAATTAAGTCCATCTTGTGTAATGTGTCATTTAAACTTGTGTTTACTTAATGTATTTTCATTTTGGATGACCTGTCCATTGGTGAAAGTGGGGTGTTGAAGTCCCCTAGTATGATTGTGTTACTGTCGATTTCCCCTTTTATGGCTGTTAGCATTTGCATTATGTATTGAGGTGCTCCTATGTTGGGTGCATAAATATTTACAATTGTTATATCTTCTTCTTGGATTGATCCCTTGATCATTATATAGTGTCCTTCTTTTTCTCTTGTAATAGTCTTTATTTTAAAGTCTATTTTGTCTGATATGAGAACTGCTACTCCAGCTTTATTTTGACTTCCATTTGCATGGAATATCTTTCTCCATCCTCTCACTTTCAGTCTGTATGTGTCCCTCAGTCTGAAGTGGGTCTCTTGTAGACAGCATATATATGGGTCTTGTTTTTGTATCCATTCATCCAGTCTGTGTCTTTTGGTTGGGGCATTTAATTCATTTACATTAAGGTAATTATCCATATGTATGTTCCTATTACCATTTTCTTAATTGTTTTGGGCTTAGTGTTGTAGGTCTTTTCCTTCTATTGTGTTTCCTTCCTAGAGAAGTTCTTTTAGCACTTGTTGTAAAGCTCGTTTGGTGGTGCTGAATTCTCTTAGCTTTTGCTTGTTTGTGAAGGTTTTAATTTCTCCATCGAATCTGAATGAGATTCTTTCTGGGTAGAGTAATCTTGGTTGTAGTTTTTTTCCCTTTCATCACTTTAAATATGTCCTGCCAGTCCCTCTGGCTTGCAGCATTTCTGCTGAAAGATCAGCTGTTAACCTTATGGGGATTCCCTTGTGTGTTATTTGTTGTTTTTCCCTTGCTGCTTTTAATATTTTTTCTTTGTATTTAGTTTTTGATAGTTTGATTAATATGTCTTGGCATGTTTCTCCTTGGATCTATCCTTTATGGAACTCTCTTTGCTTCCTGGACTTGATTGACTCTTTCCTTTTCCATATTAGGGAAGTTTGGAACTATAACCTCTTCAAGTATTTTCTCAGTCCCTTTATTTTTCTCTTCTTTTTCTGGGACCCCTATAATTCGAATGTTCGTGCATTTAGTGTTGTCCCAGAATTCCTTAAAACTGTCTTCAGTTCTTTCCATTCTTTTTTCTTTATTTTTCTCTGCAGTATTTACTTCCCCTATTTTATCTTCCAGGTCACTTATTCGTTCTTCTGCCTCAGTTATTCTGCTATTGATTCCTTCTAGAGAATTTTTAATTTCATTTATTGTTTTGTTCATCACTGTTTGTTTGCTCTTTAGTTCTTCTAGGTCCTTGTTAAACATTTTTTGTCTTTTGTCCATTATCTTTTCAAGATTTTTGATCATCTTTACTTTCGTTACTCTGAATTCTTTTTCAGGTAGACTGCCTATTTCCTCTTCATTTGTTAGGTCTGGTGGGTTTTTATCTTGCTCCTTCATCTGCTGTGTGTTTTTCTGTCTTCTCATTTTGCTTAACTTACTGTGTTTGGGGTCTCCTTTTCGCAGGCCGCAGGTTTGTATTATTGAGTGTCTGCCCCCAGTGGCTAAGGTTGGTTCAGTGGGTTGTGTAGGCTTCCTGGTGGAGGGGAATAGTGCCTGTGTTCTGGTGGATGAGTCTGGATCTTGTCTTTCTGGTGGGCAGGACAGTGTCCGGTGGTGTGTTTTGGGGTGTCTGTGACCTTATTTTGATTTTAGGCAGCCTCTCTGCTAATGGGTGGGTTTTTGTTCCTGTCTTGCTAGTTGTTTGGCATAGGATGTCCAGCACTGTAGCTTGTCAGTCATTGAGTAGAGCTGGGTCTTAGCGTTGAGATGGAGATCTCCGGGAGAGCTTTCGCCATTTGATATTACATGTAGCCTTGAGGCCTCTGGTGGACCAATGTCCTGAACTCAGCTCTCCCACCTCGGCACTGGCCTCACACCTGGCCGGAGCACCAAGACCCGGCTGTGTCATAGAGTCCCAGGAGGTACTCCTTGCCCCCTACGGTGATGCTGATGTGAAGTGGCATGAGGCTGGGACGATGTGGCCCCCAGCTGCCCACTCCTTTCTCCCAAGTCCTGTAGCCACGTTTCCCCCTTGAGGCTTGGGGCAGTAGGGAATGAGGCTGTAGGAAGGTCAAGGAGGTCGGCCCTGGGTGCCGAGGGGGTCACGACTTTTATTAGTAACTGTAACACACGTACAGAATGGTTAATCCTTCATGTGTCTCACTGATAAAATTTTTTTTTTTTGCGGTACACGGGCCTCTCATTGTTGTGGCCTCTCCCGTTGTGGAGCACAGGCTCTGGACGCGCAGGCTCAGCAGCCATGGCTCATGGGCTCAGCCGCTATGTGTCATGTGAGATCCTCCCGGACCGGGGCACAAACCCGTGTCCCCTGCATCGGCAGGTGGACTCTCAACCACTGTGCCACCAGGGAAGCCCTGATATAATTCTTAAAGACCTATTTGATAAAAGATATCCAGGTGCTGAGACTACAACAGTAAATGAGAAGGGATGGTTTCTCCCTCTGCAAAGATTACATTCCAGAGAGACAGCCTGGAAGTTAAGTTACAAATCACTGCAGGTTCAAGAAGAGGGTGGAAGATCATTTCGCAAGAATGTTATAAAGTTGTTTTTATTGATTGGGAGGTTATAAATTGCTTAGAACAATACCTGATACCATATACTAAGCCTGTAATAGTTTTATTTATATTATTGTTGTTATATTAATGTAATTTCCATCTGTACTTACTTGTAGTATCTTGTTCAAACTTTATGACAACCTTGTGAGAGGTTGTCTCACAAGGTACTATGATTACAGTATGTTACTGATGAGGAAATCAAGGCTTAGATAGGTTAAGTAACTTAATGTCACATAGCCTTTATGTGACAGAACAACAATTTAAACCAGCTACATTGGCTCTTTTGGAATTCTTGTTTGCTTATTTGTCATAACCTGTGTCTCTCAAAGCAATTGCAGAGGTTTAAAAAGTCTGTTTTCCATCTTTTGACTTGTACATTCTAACATTCTCTTCTTTTATGGGGAGAACTGTCAAATATTTAGTGATGCATAGTGAGCTTTTGAAGGTCCTTGACTCTAACAAGTTTCAGTGGGCTGAATATTTGTGTCCCCCTCAAGTTCGTATGTTGCATTCCTAACCTTTAATGTGATGGTGTTTGGAGGTGTAGAGCCTCATGATTAAGTCATGATGGTGGAGCCCTAATGAATGAAGTTTGTGCCCTTATGAAAGAGACCCCAGAGCACTCCTTTCCCCTTCTGCTATGTGAGGTTACAGTGAGAAGACAGCCATCTCTGAACCAGGATGTTATTTTCATCAGAGACTGAATTTGGTGGTGCCTTGATTCTGGCCTTCCCAGCCTCCAGAACTGTGAGAGTTAAATGTTTGTTGCTTAAGCAGCCCAGTTTATGGATTTTTGTTATAGCAGCTTGAACAGACTGAGACACAGATCTTTGTAGGGAAGGGGACCACAACATTTGGTCCCTAGGGATTCCCTATGGTTTGAGCTCTCACTCATTATTACATGACCTTGAGAGTTATCTACCTCACTTCCAGACTTCAGGCAAGACTGTGTCTAATCCTTCCTCAAGAAAACATCTAATTTTAAAAAATTCTTGCTGACAAGGGGAATCTATACTCTCCCTTTATGAACTTTAAATAAACTTGGACTAAAAAAAAATCAGAGTTGGAAGAAACTGTAAAGATCATTTAAACCAACTCCTCCAATTTGTATTTGAGGTGGAGACCCAGGGAAGGAATGGGAATTGCCCAAGTTTAACTACTGTACAGCATGGTGGCTGAGCATGTGGACTCTGGAGCCAGATGGCCTGGGTTTGACTTCCAGCTCTACTGCCTCCTAGCTGTGAAACCTCTTTGTAAAATGGTGGTAATAATAGTACATACTTCAAAAGGTTGTTTTGAGATTAAATGAGTTACTATATGTCAAGCACTTGGAACAGAGGCTGGCTGGCAATAAACTATACATAAGTATTTACTGTTCTTGTTGACAGAACTAGGATTTGGGTCCACATTGCTTAACTCCCTGCTTAGTGCACTTTTTATTTTCTTAAACTTTCTCTGTCATGATCTTCTTTGCATCTAGCTGAGGTTCACCTTACTTTAGTTTGACCCCTGCCCACTGTTCTGTTCTTAGTCTGGATATATTCTTAGTCCTTATGGATCCTACCTTCACAAATTAGATCATGGGACTCTGAGGTCATATAGACCTAGGACTGAATTCTAACTTTACCACATATAGTTAGCCTCCTGTACCTCTTATTTTTCATTCGTAGACTGGGGTTAAAGAACAGTACCTACCAAAGCTTCTGCACGACAAAGGAAACTATAAAATGAAAAGGCAACCTACAGAAGGGGAGAAGATGTTTGCAAACCATGTATTGGATATTATCTAAAATATGTAAGAAACTCCTACAACTCAATAGCAAACACACACACACACACACACACACACACACACACACACGCACAAAGAATCGAATTTTAAAATGAGCAAAGGAACTGAATAGACATTTCTCCAAAGAAGACATATACATGGGCAACAGGAACCTGAACAGATGCTCAAAATCAGTAATCATAAGGGAAATGCAAATCAAAACAACAATGAAATCTCACCTCACACCTGTTAGGATGGCTATTATACATATATATATACATATATACATACATACATACATATATATATGTACACATACACACACATATATACCTATATGTAGATATGTTGGCAAGGATATAGAGAAAAGGGGACACTTGTACACTGTTGGTGGAAATGTAAATTAGTATAGACACAATTTACAACAAATTTGGAAAAGATGATGGAGGTTCCTCAAAAAATTAAAAAAAGAAGTACTATATGATCCAGCAATTCCTTTTCTGGGTATATCCCCAAAGGAAATGATATCCCTTGAGGAGCTATCTGTGTTTGCATGTCCATCACAGCATTAGTCATAATAGAATGTGAAAGCAATGTAAATGTCTATATACAGATGAATGGATTTCTTAAATGTAGTATATACATAAAATGGAATATTGTTTAGCCTTAAAAAAATGGAAATCTTGCCTTTTGCGACAATATGGATGAACCTTGAGGACATCACGTTACGTGAAATAAGCCAGTCACAGAAGTACTAATACTACAGGATGCCACTTACGTGATGAATGTAAAATAGTCAAACTCATAGAAGCAGGGAGTAGAATGGTGGTTGCCAGGGGCTGGGGGAGATGGAAATGGGGATGTCTTAGTTATAGGGTACAAAGTTTCAGTTGATGTATAAGTACTGGAGACCTACTCTACAGCATAGTACCTGCCTTAGTCTGTTCGGGATTCTATAACAAAATACCACAGACTGGTTAGCTTATAAGCAACAGAAATTTGTTGCTTATAGTTCTGGGAGCAAGAAGTCTGAGATCAGGGTGCCAGCATGGTCAAGTAAGGGGCTTTTTCCAGGTTGTAGACTTCTCATTGTATCCTCACATGGCAGAAGTGACCAGGGATCTCTGTGGTCTCTGTTTTTACAAGAGCACTAATCCCATTCATGAGAGCTGTACCCTTATGACCTAATTACCTCCCAAAGGTCCCACCTACTAATACCATCACTTTTGGGAGTTAGGAGCTCACCATAGGAATTTTTGGGGGGACACAAACATTCAGGTCATCACTGTTCCTGTAGCTAATGATACTGTATTGTACACTTAATATTTTGCTAAGAGAGTAGATCATATGTTAAGCATTTTTATCACAAAAAATAATGACTTATGATTAAGAGGGCAGGAGGAAACTTTTGGAGTTGAAATATTTAAGGCATAGATTGTGGTGATGATTTCACAGGTGTTGTACTTATCTCCAAATACGTCAAGTTATATACATTAAATATGTACAGCTTTTTGTATGTCAATCATATCTCAATAAAGTGGTTAAAAGAAAACTCTTATTAGGGTTGCTAATAGGATTAACTGAGCAACTATTCATAAAAGCACTTAGCAGAAGCCTGATGCTTGTTAAGTGCTTAATACATGGCAGTACATTATTATTACTATTGTTACAGCTCCTTGTGGAACAAATCATAGGAGTATTTCCAAGTCATAGGAGTATTTTCCTCATGCAGATTATCTGAATGGGCTGAATCATCAGTGAAAAGAGAGAATGAACAGCTCAAAAATAGGACACCTGAGAGAATGGAGCCAATATGACACTTGGGTGAGTTAAACTTATAAGCCTCAAGCATCAGACCTTGGACTAGATGATTCAGAATTTTCTGAGGATGTTAAAATATGGATTACTGGGGTCCCATCCCATATTTATTGAATCAGAATATCCTTCAGGAAGTAGGTCCCAGGAATATGTATGTTTTAAAGCTCCTTAGGTATACTTTATGGACTGCCAGATTTGGTAACCATATGACTAGGCTGCCACGTGCACGGAGTGACTTACAGCAAGCCAAAAGATTGTCTTATATTATGATTTGTTTCTCTCATGACCTTCCATTTATACATCCATTCCTCCACCTGTTCACCTATCCATCAGCCAAACATGTGTTAGTGCCCAGGGTTTGCCTTATGACCTGCTACTGCTGTTGTTGATGCAAAGATTAATGATCAATGCTCTTAAAGAGTTGATAGTCTAAGAGAGTAGATAAATTAAGTATAAATAATATATGATGAGCTATGAAGTGCTATAGGAATTCATAAAATGAACACTTACTCCAGGTTGTGGTGGAAGAATCAGGAGAGTTTTCATTGTATTCAAGGGAGTCCTCTCCCCTGGGGTTCCTTCTTGGATTCAAGCTTCCCCTGCTCCTATCTGTTTGCAAGACTGTGGTTTCTATAGCTTTCTGACTTACTCTTCACATATTAGATTAGAGTTACATGGTTGCTTACATGCTTTATTTATGTGCTGAGGCCCAAAGTGAAGGCTGCATCTTAATCACCATCTTTTCCCCCAACCTCCTAGCTAGGTGCCTGGCTCTGGTTGAATACCTGCAGGAAGTGCTCAGTAAATATTGAAGAAGCTGGGTTGTTGTAATGGATATGCAAAGAGAGGAAGCAATAGGAGCAAGCCTGAAGAGTCAGGCCTGGGGCCAGATCATGGAGCACCTGGAATTTGAGTCAGGTTTGGGGTTTAGTTTTTAAGGCAAGACAATTTTGGAAGTTACATCCATTGCCTATAAGAAAGGCAGAAAGGGCAAGAACTAAGGCAGTGTATCTCAAAGTGTGGCAAAGTACAGAGATGATTTTAGATATAAACTGTGATGAATTACATTGAATTATGTAGTGAGGCTCTTCCCTTTTCAGTTCCATTTCAACTCATCTGATTACTTCAAGGAGACATTCTCAATTGGGTGCTAGTATTTTAACACCTCTCTAAAACTTTCTAATCTACCCTTTGAACAAAGAGAAAACAAACTTCAGCTCAGAGCCTTGGCAAGTATATTAGTTATCTATTGTTATTTAATATGTATGCAGCAAACCTTCAAAAAACAAAAAATCCCTCTGTGTCTTTCAACAATAAACCTTTATTTAGCTTGAGAGTCAGCCGTTAAGGCCAGTGCTTCCTTTGGTCTTGGACTGGATTTGCTCTCAAGTTTTGCACCTAGAATCTCAGCTGACTCTCACCTGGGGCAACTGGGCTGTACTTCACGCATTTCTCACTGAAATTAGGCTAGCCTGGTCACATTCTCACTGCAGAGGAGTGACCCCAGCCACACAAGAGCTTTCATGCCACTGTATGTGTCAAATCTGCTAACACACTCTTGGCCAGAGCAAGTTCTATGGCTAAATGTAGAATCAAGGAATGGAGAAATGGACTCGCCTATTTAGTGAGAAAACTGAAAGTCAAATGGTAAAGAGGCATGGATACGGGAAGGGGTGAAAGAATCATTAATGGTCTCAGTATATCTAGCATAGCAGGCAAGATTGTCTTGCTAGAATTTTGTAGCATGTTTTTCATTGTTATTTTTTTCAGCTTTATTGAGGAATAATTGACAAATAAAATTCTGAGATATTTAAAGGGCCCATTGTAGTGATTTGGTATATATATACATTGTGAAAGGATTCAGTTTATCTAGTTAACTATCACATCCATCATTTTACATATTTGTCTTTTTTTTTCTATTTCTTGTGAGAACATTAAGTTCTATTCTCTTAGCAAACTTTAATTCTATAATATAGGGTTATATTCACCAGGGTATACATTAGATCCTCAGAATTTAATCATCTTTTTAAAAACAATTGAAGTATAGCTGATTTGCAGTATTGTATTAGTTTCAGGTGTGCAACATAGTGATTCAGTATTTTTATAGATTATACTCCATTTAAAGTTACTACAAAATAATGGCCATATTTCCCTATGCTGTACAATATATTCTTGTTGCTTACCTATTTTATACATAGTAGTCTGTATCTCTTAATCACATACTCCTACCCTTCCCCTCCCCACTGGTAACCACTAGTTTGTTTTCTATATCTGTGAGTCTGTTTCTGTTTTGTTATAAATATTTATTTGTTTTATTTTTTAGATTCCATATATAAGTGATAACATAGAGTATTCTTCTTCCTGTGTCTGACCTTATTTCACTAAGCTTAATACTCATCCACATTGTTGCAAATGTCAGAATTTCATTCTTTTTTATAGATGAGTAATATTCCATTGTGTATATACTACAACTTCTTTATCCATTCATCTGTTGATGGGCACCTAGGTTGCTTCTATATCTTAGCTATTATAAATAATGCTACCATGAACATTGGGGCGCATGTATATATTTGAATTTGTGTTTTCATTTTCTTTGGATATATACCTAGGAGTGGAATTGCTGGATCATAAGGTAGTTCTATTTTTAGTTTTTTGAGGAACCTCCATACTAATTTCCACAGTGGCTGCACCAATGTACATTACTACCAACAGTGCACCAGGGTTCCCTTTGCTCCACATTCTCGCCAATATTTGTTATTTATGGTCTCTTTGATGATAGCCATTCTTAAATATGTGAGGTTTGTGGTTTTGATTTGCATTTCTCTGATGGCTAGCCATATTGAGCATCTTTTCATGTGCCTATTGGCCATCTGTATGTCATTTTTGAAAAATGTCTATTCAGGTCTTCTGCCCATGTTTTAATTGTTTTTTTTTTTTTAATTTTGATATTGCATTGTATGAGCTATTTATATATTTTGGACATTAACCCCTGTTGGTCACATTATGTGCAAATATTTTCTCCTATTCAGTATGTTGTCTTTTCATTTTGTTGATGGTTTCCCTTACTGTGCAAAAGCTTAGTTTGATTAGGTCCCCTTTGTTTGTTTGTTTATTACTGGGGTATAATTACTTTACAATGTTGTGTTAATTTCTGCTGTACAATGAAGTGAATCAACTATATGCATACATATATCCCCTCCCTCTTGGACCTCCCTCCCACCCCCCCCATCCCAGCCATTTGTTTATTTTTGCTTTTATTTCTTTTGTCTTAGGAGACAGATCCAAAAAATACTGCTATGACTTATGTCAGTGTTCTGCCTATGTCTTTTCTAAGAGTTTTAAGTTTCAGACCTTACATTTAAGTCTTTAATCCATTTTGAATTTATTTTTGAATATGGTATGAGAAAATGTTCAAATTTCATTCTTTTATGTGTAGCTGTCCAGTTTTCACAGCACTACTTGTTGAAGAGACTGTCTTTTCTCTACTGTATATTCTTGCCTCCTTTATTGTAGATTAATTGACCATAAGTGCATAGGTTTTTTTCTGGGCTCTGTATTCTGTTCCCTTGATCTATGTGCCTGTTTTTGTGCCAGTACCGTGCTGTTTCTATTACTATGGCTTTGTGGTATTGTCTGAAGTCAGGCAGTGTGATATCTCCACTTTTACTTGCTTTTTCTCAAGATAGTTTTGGCAGTTCAGGGTCTTTTGTAGTTCCATATAAATTCTAGGATTATTTGTTCTAGTTCTATGAAAATTGTCCTGGGTATTTTGATAGGGATTACATTAAATCTGTAGATTGCTTTAGGTAATATGGACATTTTGTCTGTTTGTTTGTTTGTTTGTGGTTTTTTGCAGTACGCAGGCCTCTCACTGTTGTGGCCTCTCCCCTTGCGGAGCACAGGCTCCAGACGCGCAGGCCCAGCGGCCATGGCTCACAGGCCCAGCCGCTCCGCGGCACGTGGGCTCCTCCCGGACCGGGACACAAACCCACATCCCCTGCATCGGCAGGCGGACTCTCAACCACTGCGCCACCAGGGAAGCCCGGTTGTATGGACATTTTAATGATTATGAATTCTTCTATTCCAAACCCACAGCTAACATCATTACTCAACAGTGAAAAGCTGAAAGCTTTTCCTCTAAAATCAGGAACAAGACAAGGATGCGCACTCTCACCACTTCTACTTAACATAGTATGGAAAGTCGTAGCTACAGCAGTCAGACAAGATAAATACATAAAAGACATCCAAATTAGAAGGGAGGAATTAAAAGTGTCAATATTTGCAGATGACATAATACTATATATATAGAAATCCCTAAAGTCTCCACCAGAAAACTATTGGAACTAACAAATGAACTCAGGAAATTTGCAGGATACACTCTTAATATATAGAAATCTGTTGCTTTCCTATACACTGATAATGAACTATCAGAAAGAGAAAGCATGAAAACAATCCTGTTTACAGTTGTATCAAAAATAATAAAATACCTGGGAATAAACTTAATCAAGGAGGTGAAAGACCTATGCTCTGAAAACTATAAAACATTGATGAAAGAATTTGAATAATAAAATAAAAAATAAAAGAAATGGAAAGATATCATTATTATTATTATTTTTGTGGTACGCGGGCCTCTCACTGTTGTGGCCTCTCCCGTTGCGGAGCACAGGCTCCGGACGCGCAGGCTCAGCGGCCATGGCTCACGGGCCCAGCCGCTCCGCGGCATGTGGGATCTTCCCGGACCGGGGCACGAACCCGCGTCCCCTGCATCGGCAGGCAGACTCTCAACCACTGCGCCACCAGGGAAGCCCTCATTATTATTTTTTTAAACTATCTTTTTGTGGGGAGTGTTATAAGTTTTCACTTATGGTAGTAATAAAAAGTTTTCTTTTAAAACAAATTTATTTGAGACAAATGTAAGCGGGCGTAAAGAAAAAGTATTTTTAAAAAGTAGCCCATGTGGTACACAGGTATGGCGAAAATGATCAGACAAAGAAAACGACAGGTTTGGAAAACTCTGAACCAGGATGATCGCAACTGGGACTCTGAACACGGAATGTATGGAAGACGTGTTGCAGACTCGGCAAAATAAGCGTAATAACCACATAGGTTCAGTTGTGTTCGGTTAAATGAACATATATTAAGTGTCAACAGCCTGCCTGACACAGTGGCAGGAGCCAGAGATACAAAGATGTGAAAAACTAGAAGGCCTTGTCCTAAAGCAGTTTATAACCAAGTGGGTGAGAGACGCATAGCAGATAACTTGGATCTACTATGGTAAATTCTATATTTAGTGGACGTGCCCTGGGTACCTACAGAAAGGGCACTAAGCTTAGGCTGGGGAGTGGGCATTGGGGAAGGGTGACCAGCAAGTTCCCTGGAGAAGGCTCTGGGTGAATGAATACAGGTTTCTTGGTAAGATGAATGAGCAAAAGCGTGAAGAATGTGAAATATTCTTTGGGAAAGTTCATTCTTATTGAAGTCTGATGTTTGGGGCAGAAGAGACTGAGGAATTGAGGGCAGCCAGCTAGTAGACAGCTCTGTTTGCTACCCTAGACAGCTTAGAATTTACCCTGTTATGGACAACAGGGAGTCAGTGATGGTTCTCAAGCAGGGAAAAGACATATATAGATGTATGTATTTATATTTATAATATATGTATTATAATATATTTTATAAATAAACATATTAAATCACATTATACATATATAATATAGATTTATAATACACAAAACACATTTTTTTCTTTTTTACAAAAATTCCTGCCTGGTGGTTTTGCCACTTTTGTTTTGTAAACCTCCAGTGACCAAGTCCTCATTATCCTACAGTTGAGCCTGCTATAGTCCTGATTATAACTAGATAAAAAAGATAGACTTTGGGACACAAAATTGGAAATCAGGACCATGCAGTAATCCAGGTGAGGGACACAAAGGGACTGAGATGAGTAGGGAGGGTCCAGATGTAAAGAGAGAAGAGAACTCTTGGGTTAATGCTAACTGCTGTAAAAATGTGAATTGTGGTTGTGATTGCTTTAGAGCCCAAACTTATTGCATAAACAACTCCCAAACCACATAAATACCTATTTTTTCTTATAATTGGACAAAGCAATGCTGACACCCAGTGGCTGGTTCAGATTGCCTGCAGCTCCCAGAGAGAGGATCCCAAGGGACAGAGATAGACGTCAGCTTGCCTGACCTGGCCCTCAGAGCATCCCAGAATCCTTCGCTGAAAGGGCAAGTCTAAATTCAGCTAGAAACGGCTGGCCATGTGATATGTTTGGCACCACACAAGGATAGTTCCTTGTGAGTTTAATGCAGACAAAAGAGCTAAATTAAACCTGCAGATGAGAACAGCATCGTATCAAAGTCAGCCCCTTCTAAAGCAGAGGCAAAGCAATTACCCTCAGAGTTCCCAGGAGAGCTCCTATCCAAAGCACCAATAAGAAAATGGAATATTTAAAGGTCAGTTTTACAGTCAAATCAACACTCTGTTTGCATGGCTGTATTCCAGACTCCTTGCTTTGGATAGAAGCCACTCAACCCCTATTCCAACAGAGTCAGAATGTGTTAGAGCCACAAGAAACTTGACAGATCAGGTGGTAAAACAGGTCCAGGGAGGGGATATGAGTTTCCCAATGTCTCAGAGCAAACTAATGGCAGACTGTATGGGTTATACAGCAAATATTTATTATAGTTCTGGTGGCTGGAGTATCCAAGATCATGGTGCTGCCAGTGTCTGGGGAAGGTTTACTTCCTGGTTCATTAGGTGGCCCTCTTCTCACTGTGTCCTTACATGGTGGAAAGGGGTGAGGGAGCTCTTTGGGGTTTCTTTTATAAGGATGACAATCCCATTCGTGAGGTCTCCACCCTCATGACCTAATCACCCCCAAAGGCTCCACCTCCTAAGACCATCACATAGAGGGTTAGGATTTCAACAAATGAATTTTTTTTGCAGGATGTTCAGTCCACAGCAAAGGCCAAAACTTGTTACCGTCTGTATGTTGTTGATGCCCGTCATCTACTTGATATCACTATTTGAACATCCCAGAGGAATGTTCAAAGCCAAACTCAAGGTCTTCTACACATAAAGTTGGTTTTCCTATAGTGTCTGCTATCTTAGTAAATGACACTACCATCTACTGCACAAACCAGAAACAGGGGAGTTATCCTTGACTCCTTTTTCCTTATTCCTCCAATTCAAGCATCAGGCTTGAATATATCACTTCCCAGATATCCTTTATATTAATCTACTTCTTAATGTCCTCCGCACCCTTGCTCTTCCCCCTTCCTGCTTTTTTTTCACTATAGCACTTATCACCATCTGACACATGTTTTACTTGTTTGTTTATTGTCTCTCGCCTCCCTACCAGAATGTCAGCTTCCATGTCTGCCCTGGTTTATATCCCCCTGCCCCATCCTCAAATATACTCTATTATATTATACCCTATTCTTAGCTCTTATCAGCATCTGAAATTATATTTATTTGTTTTAATTATGAGACTAGGAACCTCATTTATCTTGTACTTGGTTGTTGACTATTTTAGCAAGAAAATGTTACTGAGTCAAAAGAACAAAACTTGGGTCTGCTTGCCTGCATGGAGCAAAGCCAGTCTACTGACACTGGCTTGTGGTGAAGGAAAGTACAATGTTTATTGCAGGGCACCAAGCAAGGAGTCTAGGGAGCTAGTGCTTAAAAGGCCCAGACTCCCAAAGGCTTTCAGGGAAAGGTTTTTTTTGTTTGTTTGTTTGTTTGTTTTTAAATTTATTTATTTGTTTATGGCTGTGTTGGGTCTGAGTTTCTGTGCGAGGGCTTTCTCTAGTTGCGGCAAGCGGGGGCTACTCTTCATCGCGGTGCGCGGGCCTCTCACTATCGCGGCCTCTCTTGTTGCGGAGCGCAGGCTCCAGACACGCAGGCTCAGCAGTTGTGGCTCACGGGCCTAGTTGCTCCGTGGCATGTGGGATCCTCCCAGACCAGGGCTCGAACCCGTGTCCCCTGCATTAGCAGGCAGATTCTCAACCACTGCGCCACCAGGGAAGCCCCAGGGAAAGGTTTTTAAAGACAGGGTGAGGGAGAGGTTTGCAGGGTGCTTGAATATTCTTCTGATTGGTTGGTGGTGAGTTAATCAGGAGTTAACACCATCAACCTTCTGGTTCTAACTGGTCTGGGGTCTACATGCTTACAGACAGCAGACAGTTAACTTCTTCCACCTGGTAGAGATTTCAGTATCTGCAAAACAGCTCGAAGGACGTGGCTCAGAATATTTGTTAAACTTTTTTTTTAATTGAAGTATAGTTGATTTACACTGTTATGTTAATTTCTGCTGTACAGCAAAGTCACTCAGTTATACATATATATGCATTCTTTTTTATATTCTTTTCCATTATGGTTTATCTCAGGATATTGAATAGAGTTCCCTGTGCTATACAGTAGGACCTTGTTGTTTATCCATCCTATATATAATAGTTTGCATCTACTAACCCCAAACTCCCACTCCATCCCTCCCCACCCACCACAACTGCAACTCTGTTCTCTACGTCTGTGAGTCCATTTCTGTTTCGTAGATAAGTTAATTTGTGTCATATTTTGGATTCCACATATAAGTGATATCATGTGGTATTTGTCTTTCTCTTTCTGACTTCATTTAGTAGGATAATCTCTAAAACCTTCATTTTAACATCAAAAACATACTGTATATTAAGTGGATAATGCACATTAAATGATACATTTCTATGGCTCTTAGTTATTTTATTTTTAGCTAATGTAAATGGTTTTATTAGACATGACACATGAAGACTAAATTGGATTTCATTCCTCTTTTTTTTTTGAGGGACACAATTAAAAAAAATGTTTTATTGGAGTATAGTTGATTTATTCAATACAATGTTGTGCTACTTTCTGCTGTACAGCAAAGTGAATCAGTTATCCATATACATATATCCACTCTTTTTTAGATTCTTTTCCCATATATTACCTATAGCCCTTGAGGAGGAACTGAAGGTCCTTGACTTTGTTTAATGGTTAAACTATTATTATTTTGTCTTGCTTGACTGTTTTCCTTTCTTTCTGTATTCTCTCACTTCTCTGATTAAGTTTACTTTTGGAACTCGGGGAAGGCCTAGGAGGCTCAAGATTTTCTACAGGCAGGAGGCAGACAGAGGACATTGTGTGGGCGGTAGGGGTGTGGTGTCTGTTCTGGGAAGGCCCCATAGGATCCTGCTCGGTTACAAAAGAACTTCATCTGTTTGGTTCACTACTGTATCTCCAGTCTTAGACCAGTGCCCAGTACCAAGCAGGTGCTTGGTCCATGCTTGTTGAATGAGTGAACATGCACATATATGTGCATCTGATGGGCCAGTAGTTCTTGGGGGTGGTGGTATCTAGTAGAGAATGAGTAGGGTTAGCAACTGCCTAGTTATTGCCTAAAACTCAACTACCTGTGTCTGGTCATTTCAGTGGTTTATAACTATGGAAGCAAATGTTACTGATCTGATAAAGGACTCAAAAAGGCAGGCTGGTCTAATGGAGAAAAAAAACCCCTTATTTTAAACCTGGTTTCTGAAAGGGAGGTAGGACACCTGGAAGACACAGTCTCAGGCTAACCCTGTCTGCTGCTTGTATTTTCTGCTACTTTCTATTACAGCCAACACCTGCAAGGAAGATGGTTTGTTACTGGTTCATGCCACAGTTTAGCTGGTCCTTGACCGAGTCCACTTATTTACCTAAAAAAAGGAGCTGCTCTATTCAAGGTGCTGTGGGGAGACAGATGGAAGGTCTCCTGCTTGCACTGTAGTTCAAGCCCTGACCCCACCTTTGCATTCTTCAAGTAGGAGTCAGAATGCTCTTACCCTCTCCCCCTCTCCTTCTCTCCCTCCCTCACTGGCTTAATACGTAAAGTTTATTTTTACTCCATAACAACCCAACATTAGTGTTCCTGGCCAGCACGAGGACGCCTTTGAGATTATCTGGAGACCCAGACACCTTCCGTCCTGTAACTCTGACCTCTTTTAGGGCCTCGGGGACTTCTGCAAAGGGGGAAAGAATGGGGAGGATCGTGCATGGGAAGCTTTTGTGAGGCAAGTGCATGACCTCTTTAAAATATAAGTTGTCCGGGATCTCACCCTGCCTACAACCTTCAGTGTCTTCCCACTTGCCATAGCATAAATTCCAGACTTCTCACTATGGCCCACAAGGCCTTATATCTTTGATCTCATTTTCCCTTTGTTTTTCCCTCCTCACTCACTCTGCTCCAAGACACACAGCCTTTTTTTCTTGTATCTTAACATACCAAGCTTTGATCTGTCTCAAGTTCTCTGAGTTTGTTATCCTCTCTGCCTGAATGCCCCAACTCAGCATGGCTGCCTTCTCCCCTTGATTTAGTAGAACTCAGCAGAACTCAGCTCAGAGAGGCCCTCTCTACCTGCCCTAATTAACGCCCCTTACCCCTTCCTCAAAGATACTCTATTTTATTGCATTCATTATTTTCTTCATAGCTCTTATCAGCCTCTGAAAATTACATGTATCTGTTTATTCATGAGAGTAAGGATCTCTGTTGTATGTGATTATCCATTTCTGTAGTTCAGAAGAGTATCTGGCACCTGGTAAGTGCTTAGGACTGAGTACTGAGTACTTACCCTGTGGCAAACACTCCTTGAACCACTGCATAACATTTAATTCTCACAACTCCATAAAGTCCCTACTACTACAATCCCTATTTCATAGAACAAACTGAAACCCAGAGAGGTTAAGTAACTTGTCTAGGGTCACACAAGTAATAAATTAAAAAGCTGGAATTCTGATTCTATGACCTTGACCACTGTATTGTATCACCCCCACTCAGAATCCTAGTTTTGGAACAGAATTTGGTGTCATCGGATCACTTCACCACCATCAAATGCATAGATATGCTCCATGACATTCCTTCTGAGGTTTCCTAACTTTTCTTGAGCATTCTGGGGCAGAGAACCCAGTTCATTATGGAATGTTAATTTCCCCTTCATATTGAGATATATCTGCCTCCCTATCACTTCTCCCCCAAAGTTCAAATTCTACCTCCTCCGCCCTCCGTGCCCTAGGGAAGCCCATCACCACCAGTGACAAGGTCTTCCTCTTGACACTCCTCTCCTACCAGGTGAATAGTGCCAGCGTCACCATGGACATGGTTTATCTTCCTTACCTTGCAAGGAAGTGCAAATATCTGTCCAGGCTATATACAGGTGAACCCCCTCTTTGTTCCTGTACCTCTTTTGGGACGCTGTGGACCAGCCATGAGTTAGTGGAGTTTCTAAACCCATCGCATCTGATTTCTCTGAATCTTGTCTCACAGCCAGGATGGCACAAAGGCAGTTCCTCTCCAGGACTGTGGGAGCTGTTATCTGCTGCTCCTTGGATGATGTTATTAGCATTACAGCTCCCATTTGTTCCTCCTTCACAGACTGAAATCACTAGTGTGGGAGAGGCTGATAAAGAAACTGGCTTATATATGCCTTTCCTTTCACGGCTGATATGCTTGTCCCTTGCGGGTTTTTTGCAGAATAATGGAATTGTGAAGAGAGGAGAAAAGTTATCATTGGGTTAGGGAGTATGGAGCAGCATTGTGAGGGACTGTGTGGGGGTTACTGATTCAGGGGCTGGAGGTGGGCAGTGTTTGCAGACAGAATAAAACATTTGCCCAAAGAAGGCCACATCAGTTAGAGGTAAGACTAGCTGACCTGTGAACAAATACCAGTTTTACTTATTTGTTGTATGATTCAGGAAAGTTACTTTACCTCTCTGAGCCTCTTTAAAATAGAGGAGCAATGCTTAGCTGACACAGCTGACGTGAGGTTTAATTATGCTTTTCTGTTTTGTGTGACACGGGTCCTCCAGTGCATTAATTCAGATCAGTTGGACTCGACTAAGGTTTCTTTTGTTTGTTAAAAGTCTGTGTTTGTGGGATGTAAATCTCTATCCCAGGCATCTGGCTAAACCCACCTATGAAATAAGATGGTACTTTAGAGAGGTAGAAAAAATTTTTAGTAATGACAGTTGAATATGCCTAGTGCTTTACAGTTTTGCAAAATGCTTCACCATATGCTAATTCATATGACAACCCTATGAGGTAAGGATGCCAATTTTACATTTTATAGATGAGGAAACTAGGACACAGAGAAGCTCTTTAACTTGCCCCAAATCACAGTTATTGAGTGAGTGGTCACTATTTGAGCCCAGAAGAACTGGACCAGGACCGTGCCTTGAACTTAGGTCTTCTGACTTTAAACTCTGTTCTGGCTTTCCTTCATTGAACTGAGAGTCCTTTGCTGGACTTGTAGAAATCAACCTTGTATTACCTATCTCTGTATCTTCCACGTTAGTGCCTGGCGCACAGAAAGGCACCAAATAGGCATTTATAGAATTTTTAAAGTTTTAAGCAACTGAGGATAATAAATGGATTTTGCAGGAATGGGGTTTAATGAGCCCAGTGTATTAAATAAGACAACTTACAAATGAGGCCCTATGTACCCACCCCAGAACTTGCAAAGATTATTCATAACCCCATTTCTTAGCTTATTTGTGTCTTGGACTGGAACATTGGAGACTTTTACCATGAGAACAATTGTGGGGGAAAAAGTAGCTAGTCCAAAGAAGCTGTGTTTTTATAACTGAAAAAAGAGAAATGCTTAGGGGAGAAGCATGTAGTACTGGCAAAGGCGTAGGTGTGGGGATCAGTTTCTGGTTCAAGCCATGTGGATCTTTATGGATTCTATACCTTTATGCATCTACCCATGACTCTAAGGCAACCAGCCTACCCCTTACCCTGCATGACTAGCACTAGTAACAACAGACTTCCAATCACCCCCTTTGTTTATTATCTTTCCTGACTTATCTCTTTTTACATTTGTAGCACTTTGCGTCCTTGCCTGTTCCGAGCTGCCACAGCTCCTGACCTCTTGCCTCATCTCCCATTTATGGCCTCCTCCTTGGGCCTGGCCCTTGGCACTACTTCTCTGGTTTTGACTTCTGGCTTCCCTGGTCAATTAGGATGAATTCTGGGTTTTTTTGTTTGCTTGTTTGTTTTGTTTCGTTTTGTTTTCTTTCCAACTGCCCTGAGAAACATACACTCTCATGAGAGTGATTCCCTTCAGTTAGTCTCATTTCTTCAAATTGGAATTGACCCTATGGAATCTTTTATTTCTAATGTGTAACGATACTGTTCATTCATTCCTGTATTTATTCATTTCATCTTAGTCTGGTTGGGCTGCTATAATAAAGCACCATAGACTGGGTGGTTAATAAACAATGGAAATTTATTTCTCACAGTTCTAGAAGTTTGACACCTGAGATCAGAGTGCCCCCAGGGTCACGTTCTGGTGAGGATACTTTTTTGGGTGGCAGACTACTGTCTTCTCGCTGTAACCTCACATGATGGAAGTGGGCAAGGGAGATTTCTTGGGCCTCCTTTATAAGGCCACTAATCCCACCCCAAAGGCTCCACACTCCTAATACCATCACCTTCGGGGTTAGGATTTCAACGTATAAATTTTGGGAGGACACAGACGTTCAGTCTATGGGACCTTCATTTAATCAACCAATATATATTAAGTATCACCTACTTGCAAGGCACACCAATGCTGGAGTACCGTGTGACTTGGACACAGTCCTTGCCCCATGGAGCCTAGCAGCTAGAAGGGGATGTGGTGTAGCATGGTGGTTAAGAGAATGTGGGCAGATCTGGGTTCTAAACATGGCTCTGCTACTTGCTAGATGTGTAACTTTTGTTATCTTTGTCAAGGTACTTGACCTCTCTGAGCCTGTTTCTCCATTTGTGAATGGGGATATCACCTTGTAGAATTATTGTGCTATTAAGTGAAATAATCTGTGTCAGACGCTTATTCCAGTGCCTGACACATATTCAGCGCTCAATCAACATTAGCTATTGTTTTTATTAGTGAGGGACAGATAAGTAAAAGATGATTAGAATATGGTGTGATCAATGCTGTGACAGGGAAAGCATAGGAGACCCGTATCAAGGTTTCAAAAGGCTTTCTAGAGAAGGTGACACCCAATTAATACCTTAAGAGAGAGCATGAATAGTGAGCTTAAGCAAATATGGAGCACTCCAGGGGGAAGAAACTTCACGTGCAAAAGCCTGGAAGAGAGAAACAGCACACAACTTCAAGTAGCTTAGTATGGAGAGAGAAAGATCTTGAGAACGAGTGGCGAGAGATGAGGGTGGTGCCCTGCTTACTTTCTTTATCTTGACTCTGTTCTTCCTCCTGCCCCTTCCCAGGAGATGGCCTCATCTCTTTACCCTACTTTTCCTCTTTGCACCGCTGTGATTTGCTAGGGGCAAAAGATGCCCGAGAGAAAGTTGCTTCTCCTTGGTGACTTACTTACAGAATCGCTGATGCAGGTACCCCATGGAAAACTTGGAGCCATATTCTATTTCAAGACATTCAGCCTTACACAGCAGATCCAGCTGCTGCGGTTTGCTCATTACCCATTAAGGGGACATTTGCATGGAAAGAAATGATTCTCTTCACCTTGTTTCCCAGGCAGATCTGTCCTGCAGAGAGTAGGTTAGGAGAGTGAGCAAGAGGCCACTGAGAGGTGCTTCCAATGGGCCCCTGGTAGAAACACAGAACGTGAGGCTGGGAGGCTCTTGTGGCTCATTTCTACTTTCCGGTGACGCAGGAAACTGTGAAAATTCCAAACCTAGGTTCCAGGAATGGTAGGGTGTAGGGAATGGGTGCAACTGGTAAGAAGAGAATATGATAGTGATGTTGACAGTGGGAGAGTATTTGCAAAGCCGTTAAAATTTGCCTCTCTGATCTACTATCAATGTCGCTCAAGTGGCATGTCTCCCTCTACTCCTCCTTTATGCACCCATGGCAGACGTTACTAGCAGAAGGCAGCACTTTTCTTTTAAGCCCAGACAGGGCCTCAGAATCCTCCTAAACGTGTGCCTTAGAGATCCACTGTTGAGTGTGTGGAGTTGGCACTTGTAATGAAACATGTTAACTGAGCTTCTGCTTCTCTTTTGACTTGCGGGAAAAGTCAAACCCATCAAATAAAGCATTTTATCCAAGATAAATCTGCACATTAATGGCAGAGATTAGGTTATAGTCTTGTGCTCCTGACCCAAACCCCCTAAAGAATTTGCTCTCTTTAAAAAGCATCACAAAGGCCAGTTAACAATTCTTCTTTCCAAAAAGATGCCATTATCATGCTGTTCTCCTGCTCAGCATCCTTCAGTAGCTCCCCATTGCCTATAGAATAAGGTATAAACAACTTAGCAAAGCATTCCAAGTTTTCCATGTCCTGAGCCCACCTTTAGTTGTAATGGATTCCTGCCCTACCGTTCATACTTGCCCATCAGTTCGTCTACCTGTATCCTCCAAGTTTGGGTCAAGTCTTTCAGCTTTTCTGAAACCAGCCGATTTTAATCCTATTGATCTTGTTCCCCTGAACAGCTCTAACATTTATGGTTCAAGCCACATCACTTATTGGAGTTCTAGAGCTTTTAATGGGTGAAAAATGACATCTGGACCATATTGCTCTAGATCCTAACTGCCCTGGAGCACAAGAAAAGGGCAAGCTCCACCTAAGGGCTGACCTTTTAATTTATGTTAACCCTTTCCACCTGCAAGCAACAGCCCAGCTTGGGTCCCAGGGTTGGACCAATCTGATGAAAGTCCTACTGGCTTGAGGTGGAGTGAGAAGGGAGTAATTAGTCAGCAAGGGCCCACTGTTCCCTAGAGGCCTTCATTTGGTACATGTGGTCTCTTTTTTTCCCCCCATGTTCTTTTTTTTTTCAGCCTATTTGTTAGGCAGTATCTCATTAATTAGTTAATTAATTAATTATTTATCAAGCACCTTCTATTTGTCAGGCACTATTTTTGGGGGCGGGATTTGGGAATACAAAAATAAGACAAAGTCCCTCATCTCATGGAGCTTATATTCAGATAGGGGAGACAGACAAGACACAAGTAATACATAAATAATGCCTTTCTTGTCTAGCACATTCTAGGGGAGCATAATATGTACTCAATAAACCCTAGTTACTTTGGCTTACTTATTTAGATTTGTGTCTTCTTGGTGTGTGCTCATTTATTCAAGTATATTGGTTGAATGTTGACATAGTCAAGTATCTTTCTTTTTTTATTTTTGGTGGTACGCGGTCCTGTCACCGTTGTGGCCTCTCCCATTGCGGAGCACAGGCTCCGGACACGCAGGCTCAGTAGCCCTGGCTCACGGGCCCAGCCGCTCCGCGGCATGTGGGATCTTCCCGGACCGGGGCATAAACCCATATCCCCTGCATCAGCAGGCGGACTCTCAACCACTGTGCCACCAGGGAAGCCCAAGTATCTTTTTAATTGCAGTCAACCAAGATGGTCCAGAAGCATGGAATGTAGAATTATGTAGCCTAGAGTCAGTCCTATATTTCTAACTACAGCTACATTTAGAGTACTCTTCTCCATGCTGGACATCACATTGGCAGTCTACAGAGGGTCTGACAGAGGGTAACTAGGTTGGTATGAGGTCTTGGCATCATGTTACCTAGAAAACCTTTGAAGGAAGTGGAACTGTTTTGGAGAATAGTCTAGGATTTTGGTTGGAAGGTGGGCAATGGTGGTTAATTATTTGTTGTAAACCCTTGAAGAGCTAATATATGTCAAATTTGAATATGAATATGAAATTTTTTTTCTGTGTGGCTCAGAGGATAAAACCAGTACCAATGAAAATACCAGGAGGCAGTTCTAAGTTCAATTTAAGTTGTTCCCAAATGGGTTACACATACAACTCCAGTCTTGTGTAGAAGGAAGCTCCCTGACCCTGGAGAAGTTCAAGCAGAAGTCATAGAGTTTATGGGGTGGCATTCAAACATTAAGAAGATGTTTGTACTAGGCTATCTCCGATAGCTGTATTAACTTTATATCTAATAGCGAGTTGTTATAGGGACCACTATTGTGTTTTATGGGCTAGAAAGAATTTTCATGTAAAGTATCGATTTGATCTTCACAAAGGACTGTGCTAGTATAATGGTTAGTACTCTAAATTGAGATCTTCACAAAGAAAAGATCGGCACCATCCCCATTTTACTGATGGGCAAACAGACCTCAGGAGTCTCGTCATCCCTGGCCAAGCTGAGAAACTATGGTATATGGCTTTTGACCCCACAAACAGTTCTCTTCCTCCAGAGTTTAACCATGCTTGTTGATTCATCTTACAAATCGGAAATGACAGGATAGTGGTTTATAGCTACTTTGTTCCCTGTATATCCCTGATTTTCTTTTTTGAGAGAGCCACTGTTGCGTCATCTCTGATTTTCTATTTCAGTACCTATATGTTTCTGGCTGCTTTTGACTTTTCCTTTCCACATTTGAACATATATGTATATGCATATGTATATGTGTATGTGTGTGCATGTTTCCTCTCTACAAGTTACGAGGCACGTGAGCTGGTTGATCTCAGAGGTAGTTCCTAAGAGGCTAAAGGTTATGGAATTATTTACATGTGATGCCTGGAGAATTTCCTCTTTGTGGTTTTTTTCTAAGCTGTACCTTCTTTATCTATTCAATTCCAGTTGATCCTTCAAGGTCCAGCCTAAATCTCACCCTTTCCTAGAAGCCTGCTATAACCTCAGATCATGAAGTTTTCTGCCTTATTTGACCACTGGTAGCATTTAATATATATTCCATTCATTTTGTCTTATATAATTTCTCTCTTAAAATTGCCTAACATTGGTAACTTACCTGTTCCTGCTTAGACTATGAAGTCCTCAATTGTACATTTTCCCCTTCCTTTGTATACCGCAAATCTCTTGCCACAATGTTGGGTACCACAACATCTGATGACTTTAAATTCACCTCTGTGGGCTTCAGTCTTCTCACTGATGATATGTTAAAACATATTTTCCATTTACCCTTAAGAAAGCAGAGGGAGCAGAGGAAGCTTTGGCTCTGGGACGCAAAGATCTTAGAAACTTGGCTCTGCCTCTTTCTAGAAATATGACCTTGGGGAATGTTCTTCACCGCTCCAAGCCTTACCTGTAAAGTGGGAATCATGACAGTACCTACCTTCAGAGGACATCATGAAGGTTACATCAAGAAATGAGTGCAATCTTTGCACATTGTTAATGTACAGTGAATGTTAGCAGTTACTGTAAGTGTTATTATTCTTACCACAGGATTTGTCAAATAAAATGATCTGGATTTGTTTAAATGATCTGGTGTGCAGACTCTAGGGATATATAACTAGTAAATCAAGAGCCCTGTTTCAGGTATGTGTACATTTGTATGCTTGTACTTATTTATTTATACCTAGCCTTGTCCTACAAAAGGGCATAAGGCAGCTTATCCACATGCATAGAATATAGCAAAGTAAAGTAAAATTGAAAATAAGAAAAACAATGCAAAAGGAAAACCAGGGAAGAGAAAAGCAAAACTTGGAAATGAGGATAGCATATAAAATATATGCCATGAAATATTTTACCCCTGATGGAGGTGAGCTATAAACCTGCTCTTAAGTTTCTGAGAAGCAAAGAGTAAAATGAGATGAGTTAGTTACCCAGTTTACAGTCCACAGAAGTTAGAAACAGTCAAACTGCTTATGAAAAGTGTTAGATTTTTCCTTGTGGGATTGGAGAAGATTCTTTCATGGTTCCAAGAGAGCTGGGCAACGTAATGTGCGACATCCTGTGGTGATTTTAAAATATGCCCACAAGCTTTTTGAGATCCCTCTCTTCCATAGAGGGGGGGTTCTAGTTCTCCCCTTATTAACTGTGAGCCTTCTGACATTAGGACAAAAAAGGCATTGTGACTTTCTCCTTCTCTCCCCCCACCAACCAGGACCCCTCGCTCTAGGGGAAGCCAGCTGCCATGTGGTGAAGATGCTCATGCAGCCCTGTGGAGGGCTCCCTGTGATGAGTGACTGAGGCCTCCTGCCAACAGCCATGTGAGTGAGCTGTCTTGGAAGCAGATGCTTCAGCTTCAGTGAGGCCTTCATGTGTCTACAGCTCTGCCCGATAACTACAATCCTATGAGAGCCCCTGAGCCAGAGCCACACAGCTAAGCTGCTTCCAGATTCCCTACCCTCTGAAACTGGTGAGAGACTACATATTTGTTGTTTCAGGCTGCTAAATTTTGGGATGTTTTGTGACACAGCCATAGATAACTAATACACTTCTCAATACCTCTTCACAGTGATCACAGTGAGGAATTTCAAGTAGTTGTTTCTTGTGGTGACCCACAGTTTATGATGAGTGCAAGTTGTGTGCAAAGCAGTCAGGGGTCAGGCGGACATAGAAAAGACTCTGAGAGCTTACAATTTTGTAGGAGGATACAGACGTACATATCATCAAGTGTAATGTGAGGAGGAATGGATACGTCTAAATGAAACTATACAAGTAACAAGCTCTGGGAGCTCAGGACGAAGCCCTTAATATTGAAGATTTTATGGAAGAGGTGACTCTTGGGTTGGGTCTTGCAGAATTGTATATTAGGTAGCACTCCTTTGGTTACAAACACACAACCGCCCTGTCTTACATAAAGTTCCCTAGGAAACAGAATCAGATGACAAAGTGCACGTAGCGCGTTTCCTGGAGACTCTTGTTGAGGGTAGAGCCTGTGAGGCAGAAAGGGAAGCAGGATTAGACAGAAGGAGGTGTTAACACTGCAGTTCAGTTGCAACAGAAGCTTCATTCAGTGCCGTGCGAGATTGGATCTGGGATAGCCTTTCAGAATTGTCTGGAATTGAGACAAGTGGTTTATGTACCCTTGCAGTGATCTGTCATCAGAAGTAAACTGCTTCTTGGGAGGAAATATAACCTTGGGTGAGACACTTTCATTCAGTTAAGGGCAATTGCTGGACCATCAGTAGGCAGCATTTGTCCACTGATGGAATGAGTGCCTCAAGCCTAAAGGGGAATGAGGGTGGCACCCCACAGCATCCATTCTACCAGCTTACACTGACTCAGGCGATTATCATCCCAATCATCATTACTATCATCATTGTCATTATTTATTGGCTCCCAGATAAAAGCCAGTGGATAGGGCTAGTTTCATGCATGGTGGATTCAGAATCTCAAACAGTATTTTCCATAATATGTCTTCTTTTCTGGTCTCTGTTTTCCTTTCTTTTGGCTTCATTCACACTCCCAAGTTGTGGCAGAGAAAGCTGCTGTAGGTCTAGGCTTACATCTGCTCTCCTAGCATCTCAGTGGAAAGTGCTATCTTTCTTATAATTTCTAGCAAAAATTCTGGGCTGTGACTGGCCCCCCTGAGTCACCAGCATATCCCTGAACCCATCTGGTGGCTAGGTGACTGCGGGTTTTTTTTTTTTTTTTTTTTTTTTTTTTTTTTTTTTTTTTTTTTGCGGTACACGGGCCTCTCACTGTTGTGGCCTCTCCCGTTGCGGAGCACAGGCTCCGGACGCGCAGGCTCAGCGGCCATGGCCCACGGGCCCAGCTGCTCCGCGGCATGTGGGATCTTCCCGGACCGGGGCACGAACCCGTGTCCCCTGCATCGGCAGGCGGACTCTCAACCACTGCGCCACCAGGGAAGCCCTGACTGCGGGTTTTGACTGACCAAGGCTGGATCATGTATCCATCCCAGAGCCAGAGTGGGGTCATTCCCACACAAACCACGTGAACTTAATCCCAAGAAAGACTGGATTCTCAAAGGGAAAATTGGAGTTTTGTTACCCAAGGCTGACAAATAGAAGTCTTCCATAGGTAGGTGGAATGTCAATAGGAAGTAAAAGGAGAGAAGGTCCTTCTCAGCCAAGGAATTAGCTTGAACAATGACATGGGAGTGTTAAAGCATATGGCTTGTTCAGTGACTGGCAAATAGCATATATTTATACATAAACACATTTGATATATAAAAACCTCTCTGTCTCCCCTGATACAGATATAGACCCATACCCCTTTAGTCAAGGGAAAAAGAATACATTGGGAGTGATAAATTATTCAGGTCATATTTCCATGTGCACAGAGTCCAATCACAAGGGACACTGTACTCCTTTGGGAAGCCTGTCTGAAGAATGATGGGCTGAGAGAAGGAAGAGGGGAGGAAGAGAGAAGAAGAATGAGGTCTGGCAGGTTTTGCTGTCAGCTGGAGCGAAGCTGAATGAGCCACCAATTTTCCCTGAGGCTGTTCCATCATGACCAAAGTGGCCTGGATTGGCTGCAGCAACCTGGGCCGTCAGCTCTGAGGCACTTGATGACAGAGTGCGGACCTGATAGGAATTTGTGTCGCTCTCTGAAGGGTGGCAGTTTTGGTGATTACCAGGGCAGCTGGGAGTGAGGAGTTGTTCGGTATAATCAAAAGGTGGTGGTGCCTGGGAGAGAGCTGGGCAAGGAATTGGGACACCTTTCTCGGGCTGCTAGCATGTTGTAGCGATGCGGGTCAGGTACCCATGAAAAGACAGCAATGCATTCTCAGAAGGACCATTCCTAACTCTGTGTCTGGATATGAGGATGCATAGAAGGTGTGTTTTGATAAGTATGGGGGTGGCATACCTCTCAGGGGCAGTGAACGGAGGCTCCAAGGGGAGTAGGTGGGCATACAACATGGAAGTTTGAGTTCAATAAAGTCAGATAATGTCTGACCTTACTAAGAGAGATCATGGCCTTACTAAGAGACTGTAACCGGGACACTGACTTTACAGAATGAAAGCATTTATCTTTACAGAGATAATGTGGTTATGCCATGTCATCTGAAGAATGAGAGAAAAATTAAGCCTCAGTAGGTTATATTTTTTATGATTACATAAAAAGATATTAACAAAGCTATGGTTTGCATTCAATCTTTCTTTTATCGAAGTATAGTTGATTTACAATGTTGTGTTAATTTCTGCTGTACAGCAGTGACTCAGTTATACGTATATATACATTCTTTTTCTTATTCTTTTCCATTATGGTTTATCACAGGATATTGAATAGAGTTCCCTGTGCTGTACAGTTTATCCATTCCATATACAATAGCTTACATCTGCTAACCCCAAACTCCCAATCCATCCCTCCTCCACCACCACCCGCCGTTGGCAACCACAGGTCTGTTCTCTATGTCTGGGTTTGTACTCAGTCTTATAACTTTGCCTTCCTTGATTCGAAAATAACTTTTCCCATTAGGGGATCAGATGGTACAGATCAACCAAGTTAATTCATACTTCCTGAACAAACGAACATACTTGACAAAAAACAGAAAGTTATAGAAGAGAAATTCAGGGGAGAAGAGTTAGGTGGGCAAGTATATGGGCTATGAGGCAGTTTTCTAAGAGAGGTGGAAGGTGGGGCATGTCTGTACCTGAAAGATGCAGCTACTTCACCCAAGTGATGAGAAGCAGTATGATGTGATTCTGGAAAGATCACCACACACCAGTTTCCCAAAGTATTTTTATGAAACCCAAGTCCTAAAAAAATTCTCTAGTCATTTGGGAAATACATTTGTCTCACTCTAGAAGATTCACAGGGAACATTAGCTTATTAAAAGCTCTGAGAAGTTCTGCAGGAAACAAAACTGCTTAACTATTTAATCAAATGTTTCTTAAACACCTTTGAATTCCTTTTCATTTTTTGTTTTTTATTCATAACACCGGTCAACATCCTATAGAAAGTGCTTTGAAAGATGCTATGGCAGATAAATTGTATGACTTTAGGAATTTCTCTCTTAACCTCAGTATTTCTCTATAAAATTAGATAATTAGGTTCAACTTATTTTATTGAAGTATAGTTGATTTACAATGTTGCATTAATTTCTAATGTACAGCAAAGTGATTCAGTTATACATACATATATATATATATATATATATATATACACAATCATTTTCATATTCTTTTCCATTATGGTTTATTGCATGACATTGAATATGGTTCCCTGTGGTATATAGTAGGACCTTGTTGTTCATCCATCCTATATATAATAGTTTGCATCTACATAATTAGGTTAAATACTTTCTCTAATTCCCTCTGAGCTCCTTTGATTCTAATTATTGCATATTAGTGGTAGGATTAAAACTAGAAGCAAGGAGGCAGGTGAGCTTCTCTAAGCAATCATCATCTCTTTCCTGGATCACTGCCATACCTTCCTCTCTGCTCTGCCACTTTCAATCTTGTCTCTCCCCAAACTATCCCCTCTACTGCAGCCAGAGACACCTTCTAAAATGCAAATAAGATTATGTGTCATATCTTTGCCCCAAACCTTTGAGTTTCCCTCCAGGCTCTGAGGCAGACCCCTGAGACTTTGCATTATACCAGAAAGCCTTTGCTAAGTGTCTCACTAGCTACCAATACCCAGTGAAATCAAACATTTTTTAGGTTTAAAAAGAAAAACACCTTATTGTTTAACAGAAATGGAGGACATCAGAAAGAAAAGATTCCTAAGACAGCCTGAATACCCAAAGAGGAATATGCAGACCACGTTGGAACTTAGTAGAAATGCTGGGGCTCAGGCCCAGCTCAGCCCTTCTGAATCAGAATTTGCATTTTAACAACATGATTTGTGTGAACGGGACAACTCGAGAGGCACTGTCTTAGAGATAATCCAAGTCATCGTACAAGTCCTTAAGGGTAGGGACAAAGGCACAGCCTTTGGAGTCAGGCCTGGCTTTGAGTCCAAACTTTGTCATGACCGTGGGCAAGTTCTTTAGCATGTCTGAGGCTCAGTTTTCTCATCTGTAGAATGGGAGATTAAAAAAACTCAAACTACTACCTAGCTCACAAATACATTATATGATTATAATCATTTGATTAAATGATCCTTTAATTAAAGGATTAAATGATGTAATATTAGAGACAGCCTTTGTCACTGTGTTGACATACAAACCTTAATACAAGTTAGATTAATATATTGGGAAACTAATAAGCTCATAGAGGCCCTCCACCATGTGGCATCATGGTCTAAAGGTTAGAACAAGGTAGAGGTGAGACAAGGGTATGAAAAAGGGGTAAGCTTTATGGACTCATTCTCCAAGGAGTTACTGAGCAGCTACAATGAGCCAGGCCTCTGGAAGGAGCTAGGGTTACTGTGGTGAGCAGGGCACCGTCCTTACCCTCATGAAGCACACAGCCTGTTATGTCAGAGACATCAATCGGCAGGGAGCATGAGTGACACTGAAAATAGACTTGGCCACGCTCTGTCCTTGCTTGGCACAGATCTCGCTGCGGCAGGGTTGTGATTCCAGCTGATCCTTCTAGCTGGCTCTTGATTCTCTGAAGAATTTCTCCTTGGCCAATTAAAAAGAGTCTCATTTTGCCCTCTCCCTCAAGGTATTATTTTGTCCATTTGGAAGGGGAAAAATACCCATCAGCTGTTTTAGGTGGAAAATATCTTTCTTCTTATTCCTACGTGAAACCATGTTTTTTTCCCAGGGCTTTCTGGGTCACTGAAACCTCAGCACGTGTCTATTCGTCTCAGACTCTTGGGTGACCCCTTCATTTGCCGAGCAAGCTTTCCTGTGTACACAGGGCTTGGCAGCCTCCAGGATGATTTTTCTAATAAAGACATCTCTCTTTCCTAGCTTGACAGAGATGGGAGTCCTCCGTGGGTAAGGCTTGAAGATAAGGGGGGGAGTGAGGCAAATGGAGGAATGATCTCATTGCCGTTTCTCCCCTACCCCCGGCTGCCCTCTAAATTTTCCCATGAATTGGTGAAAGTTCCGTGAGTTCTGATACGATAAAAAGTAATATTGGCCTGAGGAAGATAAAAAGAAACTGCTGGCTGATTTCTATAATTTTGATGCACTTTAAGCAGTCGTATTTATATAGGAAAGCTTTGCTGGAATTTTCCAGCTAACGCTTTCAGGAGAATAGGGACTCATCAGTTGAAGATGCCGTCTTGGGTACCCTGGGACTCTGGTGGTGGTGAGAAACAGCTTTGTGAGGGAGCCTGGAGGAATACAGCCATGTGTCTGAGAGAAGGGCTACCCCAGGCCAGAGGAATGGAATTCTGTTTTAAATGAAGCCAACTCTCTCTCTCTCTCTCTCTCGTTTTAGGATGTCCCTATGTTTTTTTAAATTTAATTTTATTTTTTCTGGGCTCCATTTTTATTTCTTTCTTTCATTTTTTAAAATTGAAGTATAGTTGATTTAGTGTTGTGTTAGTGTCAGGCGTACAGCAAAGTGATTCAGTTATACATGTATATATATATGTATATTTCAGATTCGTTTCCCTTATAGGTTATTACAAAATATTGAGTATAGTTCCCTGTGCTCTAAGTAGGTTTTTCTTGGTTAGCTATTTTATATATAGTAGTGTGTGTATGTTAATCTCAAACTCTTGATTAATCCTCTCCCTGACATTTCCTTTGGTAACCATGTTTGTTTTTGATATCTGTAATTCTGCTTCTGTTTTGTAAATAAGTTCATTTGTATCACTTTTTAAAAATTAGATTCCACATATGAGTGATATCATGTGATATTTGTCTTTCTCTGACTTACTTCACTTAGTATGATAATCTCTAGATCCATCCATGTTGCTGCAAATAGCATTATTTTGTTCTTTTTTATGGCTGAGTAATATTCCATTGTATAAGTATACCACATCTTCTTTATCTATTCATCTGTGGATGGACATGTATGTTGCTTCCATGTCTTGGCTATTGTAAATAGTGCTGCAGTGAACACTGAGGTGCCTGTATCTTTTATTGAAGTATAGTTGATTTACAATACTGTGTTCATTTCAGGTATACAGCAAAGTGATTCAATTATATATATATATATTTTTTTTCATATTACTTTCCATTATTGGTTATTATAAGATAGTGAATATAGTTCCCTGTGTTATACAGTAAATTGTTTTTGCTTATCTATTTTATGTATAGAAGTTTGTATCTATTAATCCCATATTCCTAATTTATCCGTCCCGCCCCTGTCCCTTTCTTCTTTGGTAGCCATAAGTTTGTTTTCTGTGTTTGTGGCTCTGTTTCTGTTTTGTATATAGATTCATTTGTACTGTTTTTTAGATTCCACATGTTAAGTGATATCATATAATATTTGTCTTCCTGTCTGACTTACTTCACTTAGTATGATAATCTCTAGGTCCATCCATGTTGTTGCAAATGGCAGTATTTCATTCTTTCTAATGGCTGATTAGAAACGGAGTAATATTCCATTGTATACATGTACCACCTCTAAATGAAGCCATCTCTTGAATGATCTCTCTGAGGAAATCATGTAGAGGACTTATGATTGATTAACAAGAGCAATATATTCTTATTCTGATAAAACAAAATGCAGTGAGGATTGGACTCGGAGGCTGAGCTGAGACCTGAGACGTTGTGGCCTCTATATATACTGCCAAATATAAAATAGCAAGTTGGAAGCAGCCACATAGCACAGAGAGATCAGCTCGGTGCTTTGTGACCACCTAGAAGGGTGGGATAGGAAGGGTGGGAGGGAGACGCAAGAGGGAGGAGATATGGGGATATATGTATACGTATAGCTGATTCACTTTGTTATACAGCAGAAGCTAACACACCATTGTAAAGCAACTATACTTCAATGAAGATGTTAAAAAAAAAAAAAAAGAGAGAAATGGGAAGGCAATGATTGTTCACTTCACTGAAACAGGAAACACAAAGTATGTGAGTGCCTTGCCAGCACCTGCCCAAATGTGTTTCTTTTCTCCTCTCCTTCCCTTTTAATTTTTTAAAAAATTTCCTTGGAATCTCTGGTTCATCTTTTGTTTATAACTGCTAAAGATGTGAAGTTCTCATTTGTATGATTTTAGTTGTGAGATTTGAGAACAAATGCTTAATCTTTTAAAAGCCTTGGTTTCTCCATCTGTAAAATGATTAGTTTGCATCGGATTATGTCTAAAGCTTCTTCCGACCTAAAAGTCTGATTCCCAAGGATGCCACATTATTTGATGACTACTTGCAACAGGTTGGCAATTAGCAATGAGCTGGCAGCTAAAATAGAGTGTGAAGTTGAAAATAGCTGAGATCTGAAAAATACCTGTTACCTTTCAAAACAATATGAGCCATGCTGCACTTTTGTCTTGGTCGTGTGTGTGTTTGTGTGTGTGTAATTGTAGACATTACTGAAAAGTCTACATGGAGTTGGGGGATGATTAACCAACAATGTAAGGTAGGAGGGAAGAATACCTACCATGATGCCGTTATTCCTCTGGGCACTTCTGATGCTCAAGGGCAGACATCACTATCGATCTTATCCTTCATTTCTACACAGGGCTCCAGAGAGCCACTTGCAAAGCTGTGATGGAAGCTACTTGTCTCCCTTAGTACAAGGCATAAAACCCACAACACTGCTACTATCAGCAATATTCTCTAACATTTGAGTTCCTGGAGATTCTTCTCATTTGAATATTCATTCATTGAATAGATATTTTTAAGCTCCTACTGCGTTCCAAGCACAGTTCTTGGTAATAGTGATAAGCAATGGAATAAAGCAGACAAAATTCCCTGCTCCCATGGAGCCTTCATTCTAGTGGGAGCAGGGGAAGGATAGACAATAAACAAATTAACAAGTAAATATACAGTGTGTTAGGTGTTGGTACGTGCTATAAAGAAACCAAAACAGAAGAAAGGGTAAATGGAGTGGATTTGTATGAGCTTGGAATTGGACTGCCATTTTAAGTAAGATTTCACGAAGGGCTTTACTGGGGTGGCGTTTGAGGAAAGACCTAATGGAGGTGAGAGAGGTCAGGTGAGAATGGGGGAATGGTCATCCAAGGCCACGCAATCATGCACAGAGGAGCAAAAATCGTCTTCACGTGAAAATATTCACTGATGAATTGACCGCTTATAAAATTAGCCCCACCGAAACACTCCTCTCTGCTTAACATTTTCTTCTCCACCCGTCATATCAATATTTTTGTTGGCAAGCCTGCTGATAATTAACAGACATTACAAACATCAAATAATACAAGCAAGAGTAATTCAATGTAGTTGTAAAGTAAAATTACCGATTATAGGAAAGATAATGATTTCATGAAGCTGTTGAAAGTTATGTGGGAAAAGTGCTTGGGTTGTAAGCAAATGAGGATCGGAGTGTTCAGAGCTAACAATTGCGGAAGAGAGAATCACTGAGGATTAAACGCAATAGACTTTTTCAAAGAAAATGTTTAATCGAAGGACTATGAAAAGCCTTTGGGAAAAGTTTTTTTTTACTCAAACATTTCTGAAAACATGAACCTGTTAATGATCATCTGTGAACATCAAATCTAAAGAAAAGTTGTATCTTGCTTTGTGCCTTTTTTGGGAAAAGTGTGCCCCAAACCCTCCATACTTGATTTATTCTTTCTTGCTTCTGAGAATTAGCATGGAGTTACAATTCGCTGAATATACGTTAGAAATAACTTATTTTAAAGATTTTGGTTTTATTTTTAAACTAAGGTCCCAATGGTATCTCTTCTACTGTTTAGTGTAATGTTTTAGAACTTGTTTTAAGTGGCTTTGCTTTAAACTGGCTGATTTCCATTACCAGTAAAATTCCCCCGAAGAGGCACGTTAAGTTTGGAGGGATGAAGGAACTCACTCAAGGTCAGATGGCTAGAAGGTGGCAGAGACTAGGAAATGCTTTTTCTGTGCTTCCCAAAGGAGATCAGAGTCAGGTTGAAAGAAAACTCTAGCAGATTCATGGTTTGAATCCACATGGGAAATCAGGGCTTGCTGACAGTTAATCAGAAAACCAGCATAGTGACTTTTTTTTTTTGAAAGATAGCTTTTTTTTCCTCTTTTTATAAGAGGACATGATTCTGCTTTAGGAGACATTCTTCATAGCCTCTGGCAGTCTTCAAGGAAGCAGCCCTCTTTTACAAGACCTGCGGAAGAGGATAAAATGTGCTTATTTATCTGCAGAATGTGTAGTGATGCTCTGAATGTCTTCTCCCCTTAGTGTATAGTATATGACCTCTCATTTTGATTAGGATATAGAGTATATACTGCATTAAGTAATGGACCAGCAGTTTTAGGAGTCATCTTTTTCCCTTTACTCTTGGGACTCTTAGAGAAGAAATAGATGCTTTCTGGAGTTTCTAGACTGTTTACTTTAGAAATACCTTGCATTTCCTCATTTGACCTATAGCTTGACATCCATGTTGTTTTGAGGAGTACTTGGGGATTTTTGAATTTGCATTTTGCTAAAATCCACATAAGGAGGTAATTTACCTGCTATTCACTTCTAAATGTAGATTGATAGGTGAATAGATAGGATTTAGTTTCTGTGAATACCTAAACACTTCTGAAACTGACTTTAGGAATCATCTCTTTTTCCTTTTTCATTTTACACTGAGGTTGTACAGAAAGGGAAAGCAATGCACCTGGGTCACACAGCAAGGCAGTGACAGATCTCATACTGGAAGCAGTATTTTCTGAATTATGGTTGGGTGCTCTAGTTCACCTCAGTATGAATGTCATTCCTATATGCATTTATGCATGAGTAGCCAGCATATCCTATGTTTAAGATATCTGCCAGAACTATCTTTTTCTTTACTACATGCCAGTACCCAAAGGAGAACATACCATATTCTGCAGTTGCACCCATAAAATTGAGCAGCAGGGTTATGGAGATGAGTATGTCATTAAGAGCTGTACTGAAATACCTGCCCTGCCACTTCCTAATGAGCTGTGTGACTTTGGGTGAATGTTTAAAGTTCTCTCTGCCTCAGTTTCCTCATTTGCTAAATAAAGGTAATGATCCTTCCTTCTCAGGTGTATTTTGAGGATTAACTGAGATAATTAATATAAAGCACTTAAGTACTTGAAACCGCTTATAATCAAGCATAGATGGAGCTCAATAATGTTAGCTGTCGTGTGGTCATCATTACCACGAGCTACAGTGGCCTCAGCCTCCTCCTCATCAGTATCATTAGCATCTTCATCAGCACTTTTTGTTAGTGTTACTGGAATCGAAATCAAACCACTGAACTGTCCTTTGAACGCATCCAGTCCAACCTTGGTCTGACGACTTAGTATTCTCTCGCATCCATGCCATGTGGCCAGGTAATCTTGGCGTGAATACCTCCAGTGCCAGGGAACTCATTTCTTCCCAGGGTAGCCCATTCTGTTTCTAGGAAGGATTTGTTTTTTTCGCGGTACGCGGGCCTCTCACTGTTGTGACCTCACCCGTTGTGGAGCACAGGCTCCGGACGCGCAGGCTCAGCGGCCATGGCTCACGGGCCCAGCCGCTCCGCGGCATGTGGGATCTTCCCGGACCGGGGCACGAACCCGTGTCCCCTGCATCGGCAGGCGGACTGTCAACCACTGTGCCACCAGGGAAGCCCTAGAAAGGATTTTAAATACAACTAAACTAGGCTTTAAAAGTCTCGAATATTTAAAATAAATGGCCAGTCCTGGAATCATTGTTCACATCTGAAATGATTTATATACCAATTATGTAAGGGATTTGTTTTTACTGTTTTCTCATAAATATTATAGAACAATTAAGTTCTTGTGTCTTCCTTGTCTAAGCATGAAGATTCCAGAACAAAACGTGGAAACTGGCTGACTGGAGAAGGAGGCAGGAAGCCCCATCAGTCTTCGTTTCCAGCCTGGGCTTTGTCACCAGTTGTCATCCTGGGCTGAGGAGCCCGCACTGTGCTGCCAGCTACTCCTCCTCTTAGCCAGTCACGCCTCTTACTTCATCTGGTTGATTGTCCATATGGGTATTTGTGGTACCCAACATCTGCCAGATACTGCTTTTCATCCTAAGGATGTGAAGACAAACAAGATAGACAAGTCATATGGTCTCATAAAATGTACAATCTTACAGGGGAACTGCAGCAAGTAAGTGAAGAAAGGTGATCATTTCAGTGAGCAATAAGTGCTTTACAAAATTAAAACCGGGCAATATGACAGCACGTTGGTGGGGGGCGTGCGGGCAGACGTTTTAGATTGAACAGTCAGGGAAGGAGGTGACCGTTAGGCGGAGGTCTTCATAATAAAGAGGAGAGACAGCTATGAGAAGACCTAGGAGCGCGTTGTTCCGGGCAGAGGGAGCGTCGTGCAGGAATGAGCTTGGTCATCTTGATGAGCAGAGTGGCTTGACTAGAGGGAGATTTTAGGGCAGGAGGCTGAACAGGTAAGCAGGCCTGAAGGCGATTCTGTTCTAATTGTGTTGGGAATCCATGGGAGAGCTTTGAGAACTGGAGTGATACTGTATGGTTCACATATTTAAAGGTCACTTTCACTGGTAGATAGATTGTAAAGGGGCCAGAGTGGAAGCAGGAGGTCGTGAGACTGTTGCAGTTGTCCAGATTAGAGACAGTGGTGGCTTGGATTCGGTTCTTAGCAGTGGAGATGGAGAGAAGAGGACAGATCCAGGGGATACTTTGAAGATAAAGAGCTGAGAGAAGTTGCAGGGGGTGAGGCCAATTAAGAAGTCAAGGATGGGCTTCCCTGGTGGCGCAGTGGTTGAGAGTCTGCCTGCCGATGCAGGGGACACGGGAGGATCCCACATGCCGTGGAGTGGCTGGGCCCCTGGGCCATGGCCATTGAGCCTGCGCGGCCGGAGCCTGTGCTCTGCAACGGGAGAGGCCACAACAGTGAGAGGCCCGCGTACTGAAAAAAAAAAAAAAAGAAGTCAAGGAAGCCTCTAGGTGCTGGGTTTGAGCAACTGGATGTCTGGTGGTACCATTTACTGAGCTGGGGAAGATTGGGGATAAACACATTTGGAGGTGAAGATCTAGAGTTCTGTTGTGGACATATGGATTGCATTTGAGATGGGTCTTGGACATCTCAGAGGAGAGAGGATGCTGTAGCTCAGCATGCAAGTCAGAGGTGAAAGAACACACTGAGCGAGTTATCGGCCTGGGATGGTATTTAAAGACGCAGGGCTAGAGAGAGTGCTGTCCGTGTGCTGTAGCAAAATCCATTCAAAAATGTTAGCTGACAGCAGCCACTGGCTTAACAAGTTTGTGCCATTCAGATTCTCTTACTCTGTCTTCCTCTAATTGAGAAAACATACCTGGAGGGCCATGACGATACAAGATGCTGGTTGGGATCAGTTACAGAGATGATGTCTTCCTTCTGCTCAGTAAACTTGGAATCATCAGTTGAAAAAGAGACGCACAAGTCACTAATTACAGACCAAGAAGGTCGACCTGGGTAAAAAGTGCAGGTGTCAGCAAGTCCTAGGTCAGAGCACAGAAGGAACAGTTAGTTTGGTGGACATATCAGGGAGGCCTGTGCAGGGGAGATGCTATCTGTAGGGGAACCTGAATGATAAAAAACATTTAGGCGATTAAAAAACAGGGGGGTGGTAAAAGCATTCCAGGCAGAGGGAGACCAGGCTGAGAATGGATTGGGGTGAGGCAAAAAGAGGCCACGTAGTAGGGATCACATACCAGACACTCAAAACAGATTTGTGTAATGAATGAACAGTGTCCTACTGATCCTGTGTCTGGGCTGGCCATTTCTCCTCTGCCCAAAGCCAGCCCTGCGTTCTAAGATGTAGATCTGGCATAGCCCAGGGAAAGCAGCAGGAGCCTTTCACCTTGGGCTGAGAATCGAAGGGCAGGGAAGAAACAGACTCCTCCCACGGGGCCAATAGCGATGACACTCACAATTGTGGCTGGCGAGCTTGTTCCAAGGGTACTGTCGGGTGGGCAGGCCGCCTCGCAGTACATCATGCTGCACCGGGCCTCACAGCACATTGCCGGCTGGCTTGGCGCGTTCTCTCTGGGGCAGCAACGACAACAGATCCAGGAAGCGAATGGCAGGTCTGCAGAGAACACCAGAGCCAGATGGGCACCCCATGGGGCCCATGCCCCTCACTCAGGAGATGGAGAAACTGAGGCTCTGAGACAGCCCTCACCTACATGGCTGACACAGCAAATCAGTGACTCGGCTCCCTTGCTCCCTTTCTTTGAGGTTGCAAGCCTTTTGCTGCCTCAGCTTGTGCTTGTCTCTGGCTCCCGGGGAGTTGCTCTACGTTTACCATCGTCATGCCCTCTTCCCCAGCACTCCCCTCCTCTTGCCTTGCTCCCCGGAGAAGGCCGGATTGAATGCTGGATAGAAGCTTAAAACGTTCGCCTCCCTGAGGAATCATGCCATTTTAACAGCTCACATTATGCGTACAGAGAATGGTGGCCCTTTGGGTGCGGACATTGTCGGCTCTCTTTGAAGTCCCCATCACTGGACAAGTCATCCTCAAGCCAAGTTTGACAGGAAGGAGTTATCGCTGTCCTTGCAACTTGAATGACTATTTTATGCTCCCCCAGAAGCCAAAGCATCCTTTTCCTCCCTCCAAGCTGCTGTCTGAATTGCTCCCCAAATGACTCGGGGACAGATGGTTTGTTTATGCTCCTGTTCTCTCTCCCTGGGTCTCCCTGGAACCTTCTTGTCTTGTGGCTGGGGTGGCTGTTTCTCTTGGAAATGGAAAAGGAAGATGCAGTTAGACCACCGGGAAGCTGGGGGTGGGGGCCTGTGTAGGAGAAATGAAAGGGGTGTGGGGTGAGGACCATAGGGAGAATGGTGGGGGGAAGCTGGATAATTCAAATCGAGACAGTTATGACTCTTGTAAATCCATACACAGCTTCTAGATGCCTGGCAGACTAGTTTCTTCAGTGTTAATGCTTTTTTTTTTCTTTTTTTCTTTTTAAATGAGCCTGGAATAGCGATCCTGCAGTATATGAGAGCAGGCCCTTTGTTTGCAGGCAAGTAAGGTACTGAAGATGAGAAAAAAGGAGGAAAGCGTTGCTATTTCTGCGAGGTTCCAGCTCCCTGAGAGCTGGAGTCCAACCAGTCCTGCTTACTGACCTCATCTCACTAGTACATTACACGGCACATAGTAGGTACCCAGTAAGAATTTGTTTAATGAACAAATGATTCGTTAGAAGAGAATCAGTCTCGAAAAGCACCCCACTTTCAGGCTTTTCACCCCACAAGTTTCTAGCATCAGAAACTTCAGCATTTTATTATGTTCACAAGAAGGAACTCAGTCATCATTTATATTCACACAGTATCTAACGAGGTATTTCACACTCATTAGCCTGCCTGTGCTCCCCACTGGATTGATGGCTTCTTAAGATCAGGTGTCTTGTCCATCTCCCCTCTGCCGCCCTGATCCCTGATGGCCCTAGACTGGTGATTGACATTCATTCAGAACCCACCAGGTGCCAGGTACTCTGTCGGGCAGTGGCGAGCCAAAGTGGATAATAGATACACATGGAAAACCTACCAAATAAAGTGTGACCAGAGCCAGGAAGGAAAAGAGCAGTTCTGAGAGAGAGAATAACCGTGGCTCTAACTTGATTGCGATGGGGGTCAGAGAAGATATCTGGGGATCTCTGGAGTTTCGCTAATCTGAAATTTATATCCCGTACCATCTTCTCTCTCTCCTGTGTTGTCCCCAGCGCTGGAACTGAGAAGGTACACCTGAAAGGTGTGGAGAGATTCAGTGACCCTCCCAGATTGGCTACACTTGGCTGATTGGCTTATTCTCTCCCTCCTTCCATTTCTTCTTTCATTCCTTCTATTCACTCATTTATTCCATCAACTAACATCTGTTCAGCACCTACAACTTTTCACGCTCTGTGCGGGTGCTGGGAATATACCAGTGAGCAAAGTTGACAAAGTCCCCACCTTTGAGAAGCTTATGGTCTCCGAAGTAGAGGCTCATTAGTCAAATAATCCCAGAATGTCTTATTATGGATAGTGGAAAGTGCTGTGAAGGCAGATTCCATGCCTCAGTCAGTGAGTGTGTTTAACATGGAGGCTTGATCTGGTGTAGGGGTTCCAGAAGGGTCTCCCCATCGAGGCAACGTAGACAGGGATCTGAAAGGGGGTTGGACATCACTAGGCACCATCAGGGGAGGGTGGAGAGCACTGCAGTCATTTATAGGTAGGCCCTGACGTCATGGTTGGGAAATCAGTGACCTTCATGTTAATTCCAAGAGTGGGAAGGGATGACTCTATTACAGAGATATATTTTATACATGAGAAAGAACTGTGGCTTGAGGAAGGTTAGTGAGTCATGCAGTCCCTTTGAAGCAGGACAGAATTGGGACTTGAGCCTCGACATATAGCCTGAACGTCTCTTTAGCACTTTCCACGACCTCCTGGGCCATAGTATTCTGGCTACAGTTAAAGTATCTGATGCCTGACTGGCTCCTAAATTGTCACCAGGCCAGTTCCAGGCACATGGAACATGTACTGAGTCATGGTTAGGAATGTCACCTCCAGGTCCCATTACCTTTTCTCCAAATGAAGAAAGATGAATAGTGGTAGTCATGTAAGCCAAGGAGCTGGGGGTCTAGCCCCTGCCTGTTCATTTTTCAAGTCTCTGCATCTAATCACTACTATACAGTGTCATGTCCAAGGTCAAACAAGCAGTGGCACATTTGAGACTCTGGGCTCCTTAAAAGAACACTTCTTTCACCTCTTCTTGTGTCTAGACTACTTGGACCAAAAACTGGAGGCCTGCTTCGTATGCCTGACTCCATTTCCATAAAGTTATAATAACTATCTTGGGCAAGAGAAAGCCCAGATTAAACACAAGTATCTTATCTAGTTCCTTCTCTTCCTTGCTCTCTCCCTATCAGCTTTGTAAAAAGCATCGTTATGTCCTTAAGGCTAATATACCACTGGGGATAAACTGCATTTTTATAATAATACCTCCTGATCACGTGGAATTTTGATTTTCCCCTAAACATCCCTTATGTGGGTGTCTCTTTTTAAAAATTATTTATTTATTTATTTATTTTGGCTGCATTGGGTCTTCGTTGTTGCATGTGGGCTTTCTCTAGCTGCAGCGAGTAGGGGCTACTCTTTCTTCATTGTGGTGCACGGGCTTCTCATTGCAGTGGCTTCTCTTGTTGCAGAGCACGGGCTCTAGGCTCATGGCTTCAGTAGTTGTGGAATGCGGGCTCAGTAGCTGTGGCACGCGGGCTTAGTTGCTCCACGGCATGTGGGATCTTCCCGGACCAGGGCTCGAACCCATGTCCCCTGTATTGGCAGGCGGATTCTTAACCACTGTGCCACCAGGGAAGCCCCTCTTATATGGGTTTTTATGAGGACGCGTATTCCGGCTGGGACAAGCAATAGGAGCGAGGGCTTTGAAGTCAGGCCCCCCACTCGTAACTCACCAGCTCTGTGACTGCAGGCCAGTTACTGAGCCACTCTGAGCTTCTTTCCTCTCATCTGTGAAGCTGAAATGAATGGTGGGGGAGAATAGGATGGCATCCACGGAAAAACCAGTGCAAAGCATAGAGCTGAGGCCAGCCTGGAACACGGTTGGTCCTCACTCAACTTTGGTTGTCATATCATAAATGTTCCCTTTCACAGATGAAGAAATGTAGGGTCCAGAGACCAAAGGGGACTTGCCTGGAACCACACAGCTAGTTAGATCCTGAGTCTGGGCCAAAGCCCATATCCCTGCACCCTGTATGTCCACTCAACCACTTATTCTTTAGGCAAAAACCAAATATCAGATATCAATGGGAAACAGGACTCATCCCATTGCCTAATTGTGACTTGAATTCCTGGGATCTCAGACCGGCATTCCTGCCTCCCCGCAACCCCTCTCTTTTGCACCAGAAGTCCTCTGGCCACTGTGGCGTGCAGAGATATTATTAGGGAGAAAATGCTGGTCACGTTTCCACTTTCTCCTCTCCTCTGGGGCAGCCCGTTTTCATAATAATAGGATGGGGAGGAGGAGAAGTATCGGTATGATCTTTATCATCATTTATCTGGAGCAAACTTGAATTGATTTCTTTGAGAAGGAAACCTCCTCTGAAGATTGACAAGGCAGCAGAAGATGGTATAGCCGCTCAGGCAGCCCAAGGGAGCTATGAGATAATAAGAATCCCTTACGCTCCTGCTGGCTTTAAAGCTCTCAAAGCGTTTCACTTATATCACCTGATTTGATTGTCTCAGCAGACCTGTGAGGCAGGCAGGATAGGGAGAGTCTTATCCTTAGCTAGGTAAACTGAGTCATGGGGGGCATTAGGTAGGTCATATAAGGACAAAGCTATTTCTGCATTCATTCATTCAGCAAATCTTCATTGAGCAGCTACTATGTGCTGAGCCTACCTTAGGCGTGGAGAGTTATATCAGACATTAACTTGGCCTCAAGGAACACCCAGTAGTGGAGAAGATCAGCACGGGGACATAAATAAGAAATTACAATATTTGGTTAGCATGATGATGTATGTATGCCAGGAAATTAAAGGAAAAGGAAGAGGAATGCCCAGTTTAGCCTGAGGAGGTGTGGTAATCAGGGAAGGCTTCCTGGTGGAGGTGTTGCCTGAGATTTAAGGCTGAAGAGGTGTAATCCAGGTGAAGGGGTTGGGGAGATGGCACAAGCAAAGGCATGGCCTGGAGAAATGGCCTGAGAATAAAAACAAACAAACAAACAAACAAAAAAAAAACGAAGAATGGGAAATCAAAGAAATTATGGAAGTTGGATCTTGAATTGCCCTGAATGCCCAGCTAGGGACCTTGAGTTTATCCTATGGTCATTGGGGGTAAAAGTAGGGGCAGGGGCATTGAAGGGTTTTAGGTAAGGGGATGCATACCTAGTTTCACTCAGATTAGAACTCAGATCTTTGATTTTCTGGTACAACATTCTGGTACCCCAACTTCACCTCTTCACAGCTAGGGCCACTTGTTCAGCCCTCATCACTAGACTAAGCCTTTCTCAGCCTCCTGGAACCCACCAGCCCCTCGTCAGAGAAACCAGGGTTGGCCAACGCAGGTGACAAAGTCTTCCAGGCTATGCATCCTTCCTCTGGTATTGTGCCCTGCTTCTGCTTATTGAGCTGTTGCCCTCTCAGGACCATACCTCATGTGCTCTCAGCCCCCAGCAGAGCTCCCCTGCATATCCAGTCGTCTCCATCCATCTGGCTTTAAGTGCCAGCTCCCACCACCTCTCCACCTTGGGAATGGCCCTTGCTGCTGTGAAGGTTTGTTCTCATACCACCCTTTTCTTTAGCCCAATGGTCCCAGGGCCTGGAACAAACATTCTTGCATCTCAGAAGCCTGGACTCTGTACTTTTTACCGATTCCCACTCAACTACTTTCTGGTTCATATAAAAATTCCCCCTCTGAAACCCCTACTTTTGAGATATCTTTTCTGTGCTCTGTGGTAAAGAATGGGAGCTGCTCAATTAGATCCTAATGATTGCTAAGCATATGGCCTTATGAATTCTCTACAAGCCTCTTTACTCATCTGTGAATTAGGGATAATATTAATACCTACATCCGAGGGTTGCTGTGAGGTTTAAGTGAGATAATGCAAGTAAAGGATTTAACGTGGTAAATACTTAATAAATCTTTTTTCATTATTATTGTACTGACTTTATAGGGCTTCTGGTTCAGACAGTATAGAAAATGGAGCAGCATAATTAGATTCTCTCTTTGCAGAAAGTGCAAACACTCACCATTTAATTCATCCGAAGGGGCTTTTAGGGAGGCACAAAGGAAGGTGAGAAAGCGTCAGTGACAGGGGCATGGAGGTCTCCAGTCCACCTTGGGCACTAACTTCCCGGCGACCTGGGGTCCACAAAGCTCACTCTTTCTCCTGCTCTCATTTCCTTCTGGCTGAATAATGTGAGCTCTCCTAGTCTGTGATTCTACCACTGGAGTCTACATCAAGTCCATTCTCAGCCTCTGCCAAGTCTGGAGACAGTTCAGGGCTGAGATGTCTGACCAGGCCTGTGGTCAGGGCCAGAGACTGGGCTGGGAGCTGCAGTGTCCACCTGCCACTGCCTGGGGAAAGGAGATGATGGCTCTATTGCCCATCAGACAGATGCGAGCTCTCCCATCCCCAAGCTGCAACTGGAGGCTGGTGCTGGGATTCTAGTTCTGTGGTCATTTTTGCAGTTCCAGATGCTTTTTAAAGTTCCAGACCAATCTGGGTTATCTGCCATAGGTTTAGCAGGAGTCAACACTCTTTTTTAAAAAAATTTTTTAAACATCTTTATTGGAGTATGATTGCTTTACAATGTTGTGTTAGTTTCTGCTGTATAACAAAGTGAACCAACTATATGTATACATATATCCCCATATCCCCTCCCTCCCTGTCCTACACCTCTAGGTGGTCACAAAGCACCGAGCTGATCTCCCTGTGCTGTGCGGTTGCTTCCCACTAGCTATCTATTTTACATTTGGTTGTGTATAAATGTCAATACCACTGTCTCACTTTGTCCCAGCTTACCCTTCCCCCTCCCCGTGTCCCAAAGTCCATTCTCTACGTCTGTGTCTTTATTCCTGTCCTGCCCCTAGGTTCTTCAGAACCTTTTTTTTTTTTAGGTTCCATATATATGTGTTAGCATACAGTATTTGTTTTTCTCTTTCTGACTTACTTCACTCTGTATGACAGATTCTAGGTCCATCCGCCTCACTACAAATAACTCAATTTCATTTCTTTTTATGGCTGAGTAATATTCCATTGTATATATGTGCCACATCTTCTTTATCCATTCATCTGTCGATGGACACTTAGGTTGCTTCTGTGTCCTGGCTATTGTAAATAGAGCTGCAATGAACATTGTGGTACATGACTCTTTTTGAATTATGGTTTTCTAAGGGTATATGCCCAGTAGTGGGATTGCTGGGTCATATGGTAGTTCTATTTTTAGTTCATTTCTTTCTTTCTTTCTTTTTTTTAACACATGATGCCTCTTTTTTAAAAAATTTATTTATTTTTGGCTGTGTTGGGTCTTCGTTGCTGTGCACGGGCTTTCTCTAGCTGTGGCGATCAGGGGCTACTCTTTGTTGAGGTGCGTGGGCTTTTCACTGCAGTGGCTTCTCTCATTGCAGAGCATGGGCTCTCTGTGTGTGTGGGCTTCAGTAGTTGTGGTGTGCGGGCTCAGTAGTTGTGGGCAACGGGCTTAGTTGCTCTGCAGCATGTGGGATCTTCCTGGACCATGGCTCTAAACCCGTGTCCCCTGCCTTGGCAGGCAGATTCTTAACCACTGTACCACCAGGGAAGACACTGCTGGATAATAGGGTAGCTCTATTTTTAGTTTCTTAAGGAACCTCCATACTGTTCTCCATAGTGGCTGTACCAATTTACATTCCCACCAACAGTGTAGGAGGGTTTCCTTTTCTCCACACCCTCTCCAGCATTTATTGTTTCTAGATTTTTTGATGATGGCCATTCTGACCGGTGTGAGGTGGTACCTCATTGTAGTTTTGATTTGCATTTCTCTAATAATTAGTGATGTTGAGCATCCTCTCATGGCCTCAGATGGCCTCTTGGCCGTATGTACGTGTTCTTCAGAGAAATGTCTATTTAGGTCTTCTGCCCAGTTTTTTTTTTTTTTTTTAGTACGTGGGCCTCTCACTGTTGTGGCCTCTCCCGTTGCAGAGCACAGGCTCCGGACGCGCAGGCCCAGCGGCCATGGCTCATGGGCCCAGCCGCTCTGCGGCATGTGGGATTTTCCTGGACCGGGGCATGAACCCGTGTCCCCTGCGTCGGCAGGCGGACTCTCAACCACTGTGCCACCAGGGAAGCCCTGAATTGGTTTTCTTTTTGACATTGAGCTACATTGAGCTCTTGAGCTCAATTTTTTAACCTGGTCCAAAGTCTCCTCACCTGTTAAACGGAGATAGTTATTCTTATCTTATACTCTTCCAGAGCTGTTGTGCCAAGTAAAGGAAACACACGTGTGGCGGGTTGAGATTCTCGGGAAGTGCACTCAGGTGGAGACTGGCTGGCAGGACGTTCACTAGAGTTGCTCTCAGGAGCCACAGCTGCGAGAGGAAAGGCCGCGCAGCAGGTTGGGCAGGACAGAGGCCTCGCGGGTAGCTCTGCACTGAGACCCTTCAGAGCTGCTCTGAGTTGGCCTGAGACAGCCTTTCTGCCCGTTGGTCACTGGATGTAGGCAGATACATTTCTCCGGCTGAGGCAATCCTCTAAAAGGAGTGGTCGCCCAGGCCTTCATTCCTGGAGGGGGATCTAAACGGCAAATCTCAGGTTAGTCAATTCCTATATGTAATACTCTTTGTTTGATGAATAAAGGGAACTCCTCACCCTCCGCCTGAGACCTTGTCCACCTCTAGTGTGTCCTGTTAGAATAAAGGGCCCCCCATAAATGTAGACACCCAGCCAGAAAACTCCAATCAACACCCCCTTCAGCTTCAGTCCAATCAATCTTTTGGATTTACTTAATTATCCTTTTTTTCTCTTTGTTTTTGCTACTATTGTCTTAGTTCAGTTTGCCATCTTCTCATTTGAATTATTGCTCTCCCTGCTTCCTGAATTCTTTTTTTTTTTTTTTTTTTTTTTTGTGGGGACGTGGGCCTCTCACTGC
>NW_020172822.1:855266-900764 GCF_003031525.2 Neophocaena asiaeorientalis asiaeorientalis | reverse complement strand
TTTTTTTTTTTGCGGTACATGGGCCTCTCGCTGCTGTGGCCCCTCCTGTTGCGGAGCACAGGCTCCGGACGCGCAGGCTCAGCGGCCATGGCTCACGGGCCCAGCTGCTGCACGGCACATGGGATCTTCCCAGACCGGGGCACGAACCCGTGTCCCCTGCATCGGCAGGCGGACTCGCAACCACTGCACCACCAGGGAAGCCCCTGAATTCTTTTCCTGTAACTCATCCTGCACACCACTAACTGCCCTCTAGAGGGATCTTTCTAAAATGCAGAGCCGAGCCTGTGACTACCCTGCTTAAAACCTTTCACTGTTTCCCTACTGCGCTCAGGATATAGAACAAATTGTAGGATGGCCCAGGGAGTCCATCTTCATCTGGTTCTGCTTCTCTGACCTCTCCCTCTCCTCCCACCAAGCTGCTTACAGCTTCTATCATATAGTGCACTGCTCTGCCTTCTTGCCTTTGCATATGCTGTTCCCGCCTCTTGGAATGACCTTGCCCTCTCCATCTGGCTAATTCATATTCATCCTTTAAGACATCACTTCCTCCAGAAACAATCCTGGACTCTTGGGCTCCCAGTGCTTTTGTCCAATAGAACTCATCTTTGTATGTTATTGCATTTGCTTATTATTAAAAATTCTAATATGTAACATCTTTTAAGTGCTGACTTGGTATACCATGCTAAATGCTTTATATGGATTATCTCATTTAATTCGCAAAATAACCTTATGAATTTAGTACTATTATCGTCTCTACTATGTAGACAAGCAAGTTAAGCCTCGAAGTAATTCGTTCAAAGCCATGAAGCTAGTAGTTAGGATTTGAAATCAAGGCTGTCTGATTACACTCTATTTGTTTTATTAGTCTTTTAACCTCGGAACTCAGAATGGTGTCTAGCGTGTCATCTTTTGAACTAAACCTGGCACAGTGACTAAATCATGGTTTGTTTTTAATAATTGATTTCCCCTCTGTATCAAATATGTTGAAATAGGTTGAAAGTTATAATAGTAGTACTAGTGTTTGATGTAATTTTCACCAGTATAAAGGAAAGTAAATGAAGAACTTCGTTTTTAGAAAAAAACACCCTGACCCAGAGTCCTCTGGCTTCTGATCCTGGACCAGTGACCATAGAAAGGAATGAAACCAAGATATGACCTAAAATTTACAAAATTTGTTTTTCATCTCAGTAAAGGTAACATGATGCCTGTTTATGTTTCCATATGGTAAAGATAGGTTCTTATCATTTCAGTTAATTTTCAGATCATGTACAGTAGATATAACTTCTTCCTGAGTTGGTAGGGGTCCTAGAAGTAAATAAATAGCAAATGTGTATTGTGTCCCTTTCAGTCCCCCTTTAGCCTCCCCACTACCCCAGCAAGGTAGGTTTTACCATCTCAGTTTTACATTTTTGGAAAGAGGGGCTCCAGAAGGTAGAGTGACTTGATCACTGTCACATAGCTAATATGTGGAGGAGCTGGGGTGCAAATTCAGGTGGGTCCAACTCCAAACTCTTTGCTTGTTCCCGAATCACCCTGCAGTCCTGCCCACCTCTGCTTCTGGAAAACCTGGCTTGCCCCCAGAGATCTGATCAGCTTTTAATGATCATTGACATTCTCAGGCATCTTCAATTGCTGATGCAATGGTTTCCCCGGGGAAGGAGCTGCGTGTTCACCGGGTCCTGTGCTCTTCGATTAGATAATGAGCGGGTAGCTCCTTGGGGAGCCAGGTGGAAATGCTGGAGCAGAGCCTTGAACAGAAAGGGAGCTGCTGTTTTCTGGAACTGCAATCTTTCAAGAGTCTTGTCCAAGTACATTATTTAAGAGGAAACTAAGAGAGTTTACCTAAACCCACAGAGAAAGTAGATTAGTGGTTACCAGAGGCTGAGGAGAGGGGAGGTTGTGGGGAGTAACTGCTTACTGAATACTATGGGGTCTCCTTTGGGGATGGTGAAAATGTTCTAGAACTAGGTGGTGGTGCTGGTTGTGCAACTTTGTGAGTTGTGCACCACAGTTGTGCCTTTTAAAATGATAAATTTTGTGTCATGTGCATTTTACCACAATTTAAAAAAATGTTTCCATAAACATATGGGCCGGATCTGTGGACCATTTGCAAACAGGTGTGGTCCTCCTACCCATCTCTGTGTTTAAGATGATTTCTCACAGCTATTTTGGTAGTAAAATACAGAAATGAACAGCCGGCAGCTATAAACATGTCCACAGCCTTCATGTTGGTGTGGATTGCTTTTTCTCTTCACTCCTGACCAGAAACTTCTTCCCTGAATCCAGGGAGACGGCATGGTGTGGTAGAATAAGCCTGGGCTTTGGAGTCACGTAGACCCGAGTTTCAATCCCCGCTTGCTATTTACTTACTGCACTTGAGAGTTACTTGACTTGCCTCTGAGCCTTGGGAATCTGTAAAACTGAAATAATAATATCAATAGCACTTTCCTCTTAGAAGTTGGTGAAGATTAGAATTACTATCCATAGAGTCTGGCATCTAGAAGGTGATCAGTAAATGATGCTTCTCCCCTTCTTGTTCTCCTCCTCCTTTTCCTCTTTCTCCTTTTTTCTTCTCCTAATTCTACTCTTCCTCCTCCTCATTATTATTAAACAAAAAAGAAATGCTGTGGGCTTCCCTGGTGGTGCAGTGGTTGGGAGTCCACCTGCCGATGCAGGGGACACGGGTTCGTGCCCCGGTCCGGGAGGATCCCACGTGCCGCGGAGCGGCTGGGCCCGTGAGCCATGGCCGCTGAGCCTGTGCGTCCGGAGCCTGTGCTCCGTAACGGGAGAGGCCACAACAGTGTAGAGGCCCACATACCGCAAAAAAAAAAAAAAAAAGAAATGCTAGGGCTATCAGAAGAGAGAGGACAAAAGAAAGGGCTTGGAAAAGCAGAATATTTTGTAAAAGATAAAGCTGGCAGTAACAGCAACAATATTAATTATTCTGATGTATATTGACAGGGCTGTGACATCTTCAGATCCTCCCACTCTCTATCTTCGTTGTTCCTCACTTTTATTCTAGTAACATTCAGAATAGACTTACTATCCCCATTTGAGGGATGGGGACACTGAGACTCAGGCAGGTCAAATCAGTGGCTCCAAATCACACTGGAAATCGCAGAGCCAGAATTGAAACAAGAGCAAGTACCTGTCCATGTCTGGCTTGCTGCTTTCTGTAGCTACAGCTGTAGTCAGAGCTGCTGAATGTGTTCCTAACATCTTTCATAAAAGAGAGTTACTGAGTTTTGTCATGTAAGGAGTCTGTCTTCGCGGGGCACCAAGATATTCTGACTATCCTACACTGTCCTGATTCCCTTTACTGGTGGGGTGGCATAATCTGAGTAGAGATCATTAGTGTTGACATCAGGAGTCCTGAGTTCTAGTCCTGCTTGGCCATTAAAGCCTCCAAGAAGACAGCTTAAGTCATGGTTATATTGTTTGCTTTTATTCATTCATTCATTCAGTAGGTCTTTAATGAACAGGTATTCTGCTAGGTGTCAGGAATAAATAAAACAATGACAAGCTAGGTGTGTGTGTTTTTTTTTCTTCCCTTGTGGAACTCATATTTTAGTGGAGGAGAAAAACAATTTAAAAAAACAAACCAATACATAAATGAAATAATTACAAGTTGTGTCAAATGTTAGAAAGGAAATTAAAAGGGGCCAAGATTGGATGTAATAGAGAAAGCCCTAATTTAGGGCGATTAGAGGGAAAAGAGAGAACAGACCTTGAAGGGGCCAGTCCAATGAGAGGAGCAGGGGTGGCGAGGGACTGCATTTCTGGCAGAGTGCTGAGGCTGGACAGGATTCAGAGGGTTCTAGGAACCTAAACAGAATAGTGTGGCTGGAGCTTAATGAGGAAAGGAAGAGTGGCCTGAGCTGAGGTTGGAAAGGGATAAAGTCCAGGCCATTCAGAGCCTACACACCACGGTAAAGACTTTGAATTTTAAGTGCAACAGAAATCCTTTGAAATCTTTTCTAAGCAAGGAAGCTGTGTGATCTGATTTTAAGAATATAAATGAAGGTGCTGTGTGGAGAATGGACCAGAGAGAAAAGCCAGGAGCCCAGTTAAGACCCTGTAACCATGATTCAAGGAAGAATTGAGTGGCTTTGAATAGGAGTGATGACAACGAAGACAGCAAGATGCAGAGAGACTGATGATCTGTTTTGGAGATAGAATCTAAAGGACTTGCTGATGGGTTGGCTGTAGAGACGGATGGGCACTATAATTTTGTGTAAGGCCACTGGGAGCTGGGGAAGACTGGGATAGGAATAGAGGAACAACTAGTTCCATTTTGAAGGTGGCAGAGACACGATGAGGGACAGAGAAACCAATAGAGGGCCCTGGGTTGGAGGATCTTGTAGAAGGTCTGGAACAGCCTTTAATTCACTGAGTGGCTGTCAGTTCTTTTTTCTCCCTGAGTCCCAGTTTCTCCATCCGTAATATGTATGAGTTAGATAAGATAATATCTTGTGCTTGTCCTGGCTTGAACATTCGTGATTCTAATAACACGTTTACTTGTCACTCATGGGTCTATCTAAAGTTGTGTAAATCTGTTTATATTTGAAGTTTCTTTTACCTCTTATAAGTCAGTGAATTCCTGCTGTAAGTCCCACTTCCTTTCATTTGTCCTAAGAGATTTTTTTGAGGTCTTCACGTGGGAGCCCTTCATATGACTTTGTCAGACTGGGGTGAATCCTCCACAGAGTTATAAGCCAGAACATTGGTTCTGGTATCCCCACCCCTTCGTTACTTCTGCGTTTCTGGCACCTTCTCTATTCTTGATTGCTTAGATGTTAGCTCACTGGTTCCCAAACTTTGACGCACATTGGAATCACCTGAGGATCCTTTAAAGCTACTGATGCCTGGTTCTTCCCCACAGCTATTCTGATTTAATTGGGATGTGAGCTGGGCATTGAGGGTTCTAAAAGCTCCCCAAGTAATTGTAATGTGCAACAAAGATTGAGAACCACTGTGTTCCTGATACTTAAGATACTGCTTGATAGTCAAGGTATGAGCTAATAAATGGCAAGCTAACAGGGAGAGAGTCAAAACAGTCACTTCTCTTTTAGGACTTTAGAAGTTACCCCAAAGTCCTAATAGTTCAAAGGAAAAGGACAGGAATGATGGTGTGGTAGGGTAAGTTATTAATACAGGGAAGGGGACCAGCTCTGTACCTTGTCCGATGACAGTCAACTACACAGCAAGTGTATTTTTCTGTCATTTTCTCTCCTAATCCCCTTAACAGATTCGAGACTCTGATTTTATCTATTTTGAATCAGAAGTGTGCTATATTACTTAACTCGTACTCAGAACATATGCTATCGGTCCTGTGACCAAAGCAGACATTGGCAATCAATCACAGGAGTTATTCCTACTGGACTAAATCCTGAGTGTGTCCTCCCAAGCTCTCACTACTCGGTGATTCTGGTAGCCCCTGCACCAGTGGGTCAGAGTTGGCAGGAAGGTATCTATTTATCATCTTGACTCTAAGGAATACACAGGTACACAAAGGCACACATTGTTTTGGAGGAGAGAGAAAGGATGTGTTTTCGTATTACATGGCCCTGTCCTCCTGATGGTAACTTTGAGAAATCACCTTCACGCTCTGGTCTTAAGTTTTCTTATCTGAAATAGGAAATTTGGATTCTTTAGTCTACTAGTTGCAAAAGCACAAGAGGCCTGTCACTGCAGTGGTGTTTTCTGGGGCTCAAATCAATGAGAGACAAATCACAGATTCAATTGGAAGTCCCATGTGGAAGACTTATTATTTGAGAAAAGGGAACCTTGAGGCCATTCATCCTCAGTTCGTACAAATGAAGCAGATCTAGAAACCACTTCTCAAAAGAAGAGATATAACTTCCTACTTTTTGAGATGGGTTTTAGATTTTTCTTTCTTATTTAACCCAGTTCCTTTATGGAACATAAATATAGCCTGTGGAGTAGAAGCATTGGAGAAGATTGAAAAATGATTGCATTTTCTCTCCCTCCCCAACTTTGAAGTTTAAAAATCGTATTTGATTCCTTCTTTTTATTTATCAAGGGCTGTACACTTGCAAAGCTTAGTAAAAGTAACCAGAACCAGTATAAATTGTGTTTAGTAAAGGGTGAGGTCTCAACACCTCCACACCTCCTTGCGGTTCCATCTTGGTCTCCAGACTTTCCTCTGTGGAGGGGATGCTGCTGCTTGGGAAAAACCAAGGCAAAAGTTCTCATCCAAGCCTTCAGGCTTCCAGGCCTTGCCACATCAGAGCCTAGAAAACATCCCTGCCCCTTACTCTGTTAGTACAGAGCGCCATGAATAGGTTCAGACTTTGGAGACAAAATACTGGATTCAAATCCCAGCTTTGCTTCTTACTTGCTCTGTGGCCTTGGATAGCTCACCTAGCCTTTTTGAGCCTTGGTTTCCACTGGTACAGAAGGGGATAATAATGCATGCCTTTCAGAAGTTCAGAAGTCAAGGGCCAAATGGGGCCTGGCTCAAAGTAGATGCCCTACTTGGAGAAACCACCCAGGCAAATCTGCTCAAACCATGATAGTGATGACTTAGCTATTTCAGACTTGAGAGGACGAACACTAATCATTTTCCTTTTCCATTAACTGGAGGACAAAACCCCACAGTGGCCATGCCTTCTTGGTGGAAGGTGAATTTCTCCAGCCTGATGCATAGGGACTGCCTTTTGTCCACCTCAGGAGAACTACCCTCCTTTCCTACTGTTGTGGTTTCGGTGGGTTGCCAATCACAGGGCCCTCTGCTTCCCTGCCACAGAGACGACAGGTGCCCAAGACTGACCAATCCCGTTCTCCTTCCTTAGAGCTTGAATCTTGATGGAAACATGTAAGAAAGGCAGGAACCCGGGGCAGAGTCATCCTAAGCCTGCATGGGAAAAGAAGAACACAAATTCCTTCCATGGAAAACCCTAGACCCTCCTTCTTTCCTGGCTTCACAAAGCCATGCCACTTATGATATTCACTTGTCCTTCAATTCTAAGCACTACCCAGTGCTGATCTATTTAACTTGCCTTTTCTATGCAACGGTTAGAGCAGTGTCTGTCCCTGGCCAAGAATATGATATATGACAGAATTGTCCCTATGTGGATTGGCGTCTCCACTTTTAATATAATATGACTACACTTACTAATTAACTTACCTTGAAGAGCAAAGGATAACAATTTTCATGCAGCTATTGGATCCACTAGTGTAGACAGACAATCTTTGGTCCAAAGAGGGCTTCAGAAGGCATCCAGTCTAATGTCCTCGTTCAAAACCCAAGAAACCTGAGGCCAGGAGGTGAAGTGTAACTTGGTCATTGTCCCGTAGTCATTTTATGGCAGACCTCAGTTTAAAATTCTGATCCCCTGACACTGAGCCTAGTGTTACTCTGCGTCTTACCAGCCTGAACTTATGCTTGTGGACGTAATGCATTAAGTTCAGCTCCTACAAGGCCACAATGACAGTTTTCATCCTCATAAAAGCTAATGGGCTTTCCCTTGGGATATAGGTCACACCTGTACTGCTGACCTGGTCTCTGGCATTGCAGGCTCTTGGTTCAGAGGAGGGATGGGCGCTGGTATGAGAGAGTGAGGCTGGATCCAGGCAGCCCAGATCCACTACACAAAAAAACAGACCCTAAACCCCATCAAGGCACTGTCCTTGCACGAGAGAGGTACACACCTTGATTTTCTTCTTTGACATGGATATTCGGACCCTAATCAATCACTTATCTTCTCTACCCTAGAAAGGTGGAAGGGTTCCATTTTTGAAATAGCAAAAGCTGGGAGAGAAGTTCATTAAACACTAAAAGAAAGAGAGGAGACAGCTTGCTTTTCCCTTTATAGATTTCAGAGAATCCTGAAACTAAACAACAGTATAAGGACAAACATCAATCCCTCTCTGAGTAGCAGGAAAGGGGGAGGAAAACAGCAGCCAGGGTGGTCCTTATTCTTACGAAGTGAGATGAGGTTCTCCGTGTGACTCCTCTAACCAAGAGAAAAGAAGAAAAACACTGGCTAAAGTATATTGAGCACTTCCTGTGCTCCAGGCCCTGGGTCTGTGTTATTTAGCCTACAGTCACTTTGGAAGGAAGTATTCCCATTACATAGATGAGGAAATTGAGGGTCAGAAAAGTGAGATCATTTGTCCAAGATCACACAGCTAGTATGTAGTGGAGCCGTGGTTTAAGCCAGGATGATTTAAACCCCAGACCCTTACTCAGTATGCTTTACAGCCTCCCACCCACAAAAAGGAATAATGAGTCCCTAACACTTTTTTGAAGTCTGCAACAAGCCAGACATTCCTGCTTTATGCATCTACAGATTGGGACAGCAACTCGACCTTGCAAATTTAATCGTTCTTTTTCCTCCTCCCCTGAACCAACTTTTACCAAGTGCTTAGAAAGGGCTACTTAAATCCATAGCCCAGGAAAAATGTATCTTTGTGATTAATATGTGTTAAAATGAGGAGTGACATGGTAATAAAATGGGAAAGGTTTGGGGGCCTTTGGGGAAATCCATCTGACTGCGGGCTGTGGTTCCAGTAATGAGCCTGCTGTTTTGCAGTCATGGAGGTAATGTTTTCCGATGCAGGTAGAATGATTAACAAGGTGAATATCTCTGCCTGGAGGAAGGAGGGGTGAAGAGGAAGTGCCGGCGGGAAAATGGCTCAGGACAGGAAGTCACAGGCCTTTGCTTCTTCATTTTCGGGAGCTGTGAGAATTTTAAGCTCAGACTCCAGGAGAGGCTGGTTCTCTCTGCTCTGTCTTTCTCTCTCAGTCTCATTCACTCAGTGGTGAAAAGGGGAGGGACAGAGGTAGAGGAAAGGGGGCTGGAAGGACTCAGGAGGAGAGGCAAGAAGAAACAGGAATGCATTTTCTTAATCCATTTTCTCCATCGTCTAGAAGTTTCGGTCGTGTAATTCTGCTTGCCTGGTGAGTGGAATGATAGCTGTTAGGGGATACTGCAGTGCCGTGAAGGGCAGTGACTGTGACTATATATGGCCAGAGGACCCAGGAGTACACAAATCCTGCTTTGGTCCAGCTATCCCTCTTCCCATGAGATTCCTCAAAGAGACATATGCGAGAATGTCTGGACTTTTTAGCTGGACTTTAATCTTAAACCCCACAGTAAGGATGGCCTGGATCCAGTGTTAGCTTTCTCTTGTTAAGGCTAGAGGCAGTCCAAGGGGCAAGTAAAGTCCAAATGATCTACCTTTCTCCCAGATTTAGATACCTGCCAGTATGGCAGTATGGAAATGTATTATACATCTGCTGATAGCAAAGAGAAAGGAGCAGAGAGAGAGAGGAGGTGGAAAGATGGCATCCTCTTCCATTGTCCTCTTCAGCTATTTCTTTTTAGTTTTTAAAAATTAATTATGTTTTTTGGCCACGCCACATGGCATGTGGGATCTTAGTTCCCCGACCAGGAATTGAACCTGTGCCCCCTGCATTGGAAGCACAAAGTCCTAACCACTGGACCGCCAGGGCAGTCCCCCTTGAGCTATTTTAGGTGTGATAAAGCTAAGGCCTGGCTGCTATGCCAGAGGAGGAGAAAACATCCTGAGATGTGAGATCCCCCAGGAAGTGTTAACAATCCTGTGTGTCTCTCTCCGAGAGCACCACCCTTAGGAAACACAGCCCCATTCGTTTGCGAGACTCTGACTGCCCAAATAATCATGACTCTTATTTGTGTATGTCCGGGGGAGGGGGGAGGGGTGGAGGTGGGGTTCATGCCTTCCACCCCATTTCCTCCTTGGGAATGAGACAGCAGCTGCAGAGGCACCCAGAACATCAAGCGGAAAAAAAAAAATGTTATTGATATTCCCTGTGTTCATGGTCTTCTGCCCCAGTTATGTCTTTCTGGATGAAAGCTGTGCTTTCCCTGATCACTCTAGTCTATATTTGCTCTCAGGATGATTTTTCCGGAAGCACAACCCTCATCACATCACTAAGTGCTCAAAAATATTTCATGGCTCTCACTGTCCAGAGCAGCCATGGGCAACCTGACCCTCCTTCTGTTTCTGTAACTAAAATTTTATTGGAAATGTTATGCTCATCTATTTACGTAGTATCTACAGCTGCTTTCATGCTACAGTGTCAGAGCGGGCGGTTTTGACAGAGAGCTTATGACCTACAAAACCTAAAATATTTACCATCTGGTCCTTTACCAAAGGAGTTTCCCACATCCTGGTCTAGAGAAAGGTGCCCGGACATCTATACCTGGCAATTGAGGTCTATGTCAATTTGGACCCAATTAATTCTTGTTTCATTTATCTCTAGTCCCCTTCAAGTACCTCATGTCCCAGTCAAAAAGGCATCCCCTACTTCATGCTTTTTTAGTTGTTTTTGAACTTTTTATTGAAAATATTACATGCATATAGCAAAGTACCAATATTCTAAGGGTGTAGCTTGATGAATTTTTACAATATCAACATACCCTTATAACTGACACCAGATCAAGATACAGAACATTAATTACCAGTGCTCCAGAAGCCCTTCTCATGCTCTTTTCTATCCTGATTTCTAACATTATAGGTCAGTTTAAGCTCTTTTTGAGTTTAATATAACTACAAAAGTAAGTATTCCCTTTGGCTACTTTCCCTCAAATTACATTTGTGAAATTCAGCCACGTCATTGCATGTAGTTTGTTTGTTCTCATTGCTGAATTCCATTTTGGTGTATTATACCATGATTTATTAATTCTACTGTTGAAAGGCATTTGGGATTTCCACTTGGAGCTATTATGAATAGTGCTGCTATGAACATCCTTTTACATGTTTTTTGGTTAACACATGTATGCATTTCTGTTGAGTTAATGCCTAAGTGTGTCATTGTTGAATCATAGATTACATGTTACCTAATCATTTCACAGTGTATTCATATTAATAGATAGTCCTATCAGGAGTGTTTGAGAATTCCAATTGATGCTAAGTATCCTTTTCAACATTTGGATTTTTGTTGATTCTGGGTTTTTCCCACCCCCCCCCCTTTTTAGAAATTCTGGTGGGTATATGATAAAATCTCTTTGTGATTTAAATTTGTATTAATGATGAAGAGGTGGAGCATCATTTCATAAATTTATTGGTTATTTAGGTGTCCTCTTGTGACGTGCTTGTTTGTCTTTTGTATTTTATTTTTTGTTGGATTATCGGTCCTTATTTATTTGTAGAAGTTCTTTATATGTTCTGGGTGTGAGTCTTTTGTCAGGTATGTGCCTGGTGAATTTTGTTTCTTACTCTGTGTATTGGCTTTTCACTTAAAATTTTTTTTTGCTGAACAGAGATTTCTAAACTTAATACATTCTAATTCATTATTTTTCCTTTATGATTAGCACTTCACAAATCATGTTTAAGAAATTTTTGCCGTTTTCAAAATTATAAAGATGTTCTTATAAACTTTCTTCTGTAAGCCTTATTGTTTCTTTTTTCTACCTTTAGATTTTAAATCTACCTGGCAATGATTATACGTGTGTGTGTGTGTATGTGTGTATGTGTACGGTATGTATCAGTAAGGATCAAGATTTATTTTCCCCATGTGGATATCCAATTGATCTACTTTCTTTTAGATTCAAAAATTCTCTACCCACTGAATTGCTGTACCACCATTGCCATGTATTAGTTTGCTATTTTCATGCATAAATACTGTACAAGGAAATCACTATGTCTACATTAAAAGAGTATATCATTTATGATAGCATCAAAACCCATCAAATTTTTAGGCATAAATGTAACAAAAGATGCATAACCCTCTACACTAAAAACAAGAGATAAAAGAAAACAAAATTATAGTATATGTGTACATACACGTGTGTGTGTGTGTGTGTGTGTGTGTGTGTGTGTGTGTTCAGCAGCTTTATAATAGGTCTTGAAATATGGTAGCATATGTCTGGAGCTTTGTTTTTCTTCTTCATGATTTCCTTGGCTGTTCTTGGCATTTTAAATTCCCATGTAAATTTTAGGATTAGGCAGCATATTGGCATTATAAAATCTGATGAAATTTTGAATTTGTAGGTCAAATTGGGGAGAATTGATATATTTACAATATGCTAATATGTCAATCCATGAACATATTCCTCCATTTACTAAGGTCTTCTTCCGTTTTTCTTAATAATGTTTTGTAATTTTTAGTGTAGAGGTTTATACATCTTTTATAAAATTTATTCCTAGGAATTTGGTGGTTCTTGATGATATTGCAAGTGATATACTCTTTTGAATTTTATTTTTGTAAGTTCCTATGTTACAAATAAATAAAAATTCAACTGATTTTTGTAGATTGACCTTGTATATAGTGATCTCGCTTGATTTACTTATTTATTTTTTTAACATCTTTATTGGAGTATAATTGCTTTACAGTCGTATGTCAGTTTCTGCTTTATAACAAAGTGAATCAGTTATACATATACATATGTTCCCACATCTCTTCCCTCTTGCGTCTCCCTCCCTCGGACCCTCCCTATCCCACCCTTGATTTACTTATTAATTGAAGTAGTACATCTAGTACATCTAGTAGTTTTTTTTGGATTTTATACATGTATTTTTACTATTATTCTGCATTTTCTTCCCTTGTTTTATTACAGTAGCTAGGACCAAAACAGTATTGTATAAAAGCAGTCAAAGTGTGCAACCAGTTTCTCCCCAGATTGGGCCATGTGTCACTCAAACCAACATGACTTATTTCATTCATCTGGTCTCCAGAAACCACCTTAGTGAAAGGAATCAATTGGCTGGTAACTGTTAGCAAGGGTTCCTTATGGCTAGGCAGATTTATTCATTGCTTACTCTTCCCTTACTCTATTTTGCAACAATTCTTCAACTACATATGGAGGACCAAAATCTACTTATTAGATTTTCTGGGTTAAATGAGTGTAGAGCTCTTTTGTTAGTGTACAAAACAAAGATATAACCATAACTGTCATCTGTTGAATATTTACTAAGTGTTGATGGCTTTGTTTGCATTAGTTTATTTGATGGTACCAACAATCCTACGATATAGTCATCAATATTTCTTTTGTACATGTAAGTAGACTGCAGAGTAGAAATTACAAATTTGACCCAAATCATGTGGAAGTTGTGAAGCTGGGTTTTGAACCTAGGCAGTTTGATTTCAGAGCCCTTGACCATTGTGCAGTACTGATTTTCTCATACCAAGTTGAAATTTGCCTTATTACAATTCCTATGTAGCCGTACAGAACAAATGCCTTCTCTTTCCTGTGAATCCCTTTCAGTTGCTTGAAGATAGCTTTTATCAGCCTTCTGAGTGTTGTCTAGATTCAGTGTTCCTAGTTTCTGTCATTCCTTGCATGACAGGGTTTAAAAATCTTCTTTGCTTTTCCAGTTAGCAGTTTCCTTCTCAAAACTCCTCTTCAAGCATGGTGCCCAGAGAGGGAGTACCTTGCTGCATTTGAATGATTTGAACTGTACAGACAGCAGAATTTTACCCTTCTTTATTGTGAGCCCTATACCCATTCTAATGCATCTGGAGATTGAAACAACTTGGTATAGATTTTGAAGTTCAAAGATCCCATTCCATTCTTTGCAAAGCCATTTACTAGCTTATGTGACATTGGGTAAGTCACTGGATCTCCTCCCCAAGCCTCAGTTTTCTTGTCTATAAAATATGTGACCATAATTGCTACCCTGGTTAACCCCCTCCCAGAGAATGGTGGGAGACTCATTTGAGATAATGGATGAGAATGTTGTTTGCAAACTGTGAAGAGCTCTATCAATGTCAGTTATTTTTAGCAGACAAATCATGCTGTTGACACATACTGAGTATTTGTAAAAAATGGAGAAGAATTCAGCCATAAAGAAAGAGAACAAAAGGGAACGTAGTGGCATTCAGCCAACAGAAGGAAATCTAGTTAGGCTACTTAGGGAGGGAAGGTGGGAGGGGGGAGTTAGCCCCAGCAAAGGAGGGCAGATACAGACCTGCCCCAGCAAAGGAGGACAGCTGAGATTTTGGAGAAGCTGCCATGGTCCACAAGGACAGTGGGGACCAGGAAATCATCATCAGGTCTGGTGACCTGAGATGCTGAATGGTGTTCTTCCTTCTAGTGAAATCGTGAGGCAGGGCCATTCCCTTCCTCCCTTCCCCCCCCATCCCACAAGGCTAATTATTATAAAAATTCCCTGTCATTGCTTTGCAACGGTCCACAGCCTAACTAATTTAAAAATGCAAATGAATGCTAAATTACAGTCGGCTTTTGGAACTCGTTTCCTGCCAGCGCACCCAGAGATGGCAGGCATCGTTTCTACGGCTGTAAATCAATCTTCGGCACCCTGGATGATTTGATAATGGCCAGTGGCATCGCTGCTGATGTCACAAGATGCTCAGGTGATGGCAGGTTTCTGCAGCATTGTGCACCATCACTCTTGGGCTGTCTCTGCCTCTGCAGTGGCATACTGCAGCACCATGTTATCCCTCCTAAAAACCAAGGGGCCCTCCTCCTGCGATCTGTCGGGCCCGTGATAGGCCAAGCTATGAGCCTGATTCTGGCGGTTGGGCAGCTCTGCCTTAACCATTACCCTTCCTAGCTGTGAGCTTTGGGTCTGAAAGCCTGTTTGATGATTACGATGATAATGAGAAATGAAGTGCTGCCTGTGAGCTAATGTTGAGATTAGTGTGTCTCACGGTGTATTCCTGGGACTTGGGGTGCTTTAAGATGCGGGTTCCTGGGACCCAGCTCCAACCTACAGAATTGAAATCGCTACAGATGGACCCTGGAAATGTATTTTTTTCATTATTTAGATCATCTTTATTTGACTTAGTTGTAATGGGGCTTAATTACAAAGGGAATCCATATTCCAAAAGTAAATACATGCTGAAATGAATTTTAAAAATTTACTACAGTGAAAATTCATCCGATTAAGAGCTTCTTATCACGGCTCAGTTCTAATGGTTGATTTTTAATAGAGAATATTTTTCTTTTTCATATTCTTTTCCATTATGGTTTATCACAGGATACTGAATATAGTTCCCTGTGCTTTACAGTAGGACCTTGTTGTTTATCCGTCCTGTAGTTTGTATCTGCTAATCCCAAACTCCGAATCCTTCCCTCCCCCCCACCCCATTGAAAACCACAAGTCTCTTTTCTATATCTGTGAGTCTGTTTCTGTTTTGCAGATATGTTCATTTGCATCGTACTTTAGTGTCCATGTATAAGTGATATCATATGGTGAGAAATGTGTTTTTAAAATAGGCTTCCCAGGTGATCCTTAGGCATGTGAAAGTTTGAGCACTACTGTCTTACATTGTAAAGTTATGGCATACTGGGGCTGAAAGGGGCCCCCCAGACCTCCTAGCTGCACATTAGAATTATTTGGTGAGATTTTTAAAACTCCCAGTGCTGGAGGGCTTACCCCACATAAATGTCATCAGAATCTCTGGGATTGGGGTCAGGCTATCAATGTTTTATTTTTTTTTAAAGCCCCCCAGGTAACTCCAACATATAACCAAGGGTGAGAATCACTGCAGCGGTCCAATCCATTGGTTTTACAGTTGGGGACCCCGTGGCTGCCCACAGAGGTACCACTACAGAGAGGCAGTAGTGACCCAAGAGAGTCAGTGGCCCAGACAGGATAGGAGCTCAGATTTCCTGACTCCTCATTGGTGCTGCTTCTACCCTAAAGATTGTGTCCCTTTGTTGAGCCAATGACAACCCTGATCCCCTGTGTTCTGTTTTATCCTACACAAAGTAAAAGAACACCTAATGGTTTGATTTCCTTACAAGCCAGAGAGAGTTTCTGTTTTCATAAGGTGAACCTCTGACCCCAGGTATGGCCTAAAGCTCAGCCCCAGCTGCAGACTCATCCTCCCTCCACCCTAAGTGCCCTGGAGAAGGCTTGCTGGGAAAACAGGCTTCTCTCTCTGGCACTGGTTATGCACGTGTGACCTTTGAGCAAAGCAACGAAAACCTTTTTCTGTGCTTATTTCCTTGCCTTATACAGAGTGCACATAACCAAACCAAAGTGCTTTGCTGAGAAAAGGATTGTTTTTCAATAACGTAGCCTAGTGCTAGGCACAGCGCAGACACCCAATAAATACTTGATGAATTAAGTAATTAATTCAGCAATGCAAGTATACACATCACTCAGTCATTTCCCCCAGCTTATCTTCTCCCAAAATTATTTACATACTAAATCTTATTTCAAAAGATTTGCAACCTTGCAATGAAAATTTCTGTATAGTGCATCTAGTTCCAGCCCTAGTGAATGGCTTAATGATACTTAATACATATCTTCTACAACAAAATTTTGTTGAACAAAATAATTTGAGCTATCCCTTAGAATTTGATATAACAGAATTTCCTTTAGACAAGCAGTAATCATATCTTTACTTACCATGAGTCCTTTAGACATAGTGTAAGAGGAGTGGGAAAGAAATTTAGAGGATGAGAAATATGCTGAACCAATGAAAACATCTCTTGTGTTTCACTGATACATGAGTTGAAGTTCTAGATTTTTAAATTTAATGTGTTGCTTTCATTTTGAAAGATCATTCAATATGAGTAGAACCTACAAGTTGAATTATTCTTTTGTAATTTCTTACTTTCACTCAGTTGTACTAACATGCATACTTGATAACTTTGAACCATGTGAATTTCCAATTCATGGCCAGGGTTGAAGGCCTGTGGCTGTGATGAAGACATGGTCTAGACCGTCACTGACAAATGTTTATTGACATAAGCCAGGTGCTACTATGGACGCTGGGGATTCACTGTCGTCCTGAAAGAAATGCGCTCTCTGCTGTCCTGGGACACTCGATGTGGCAGAGGAAACAGGCATCAAGGTGTGAATGATCGTAGATGGAGATAAGGTTGTAAAAGACAAGGGATGTGATTCTTTAAGAGTCTTTAGTAAAGAAACCTGATCCAGACCAGACAGTCAGGAAGGCATCCCCGAGGAAATGATGACTAAACTCATACTTAAGGTGAAGAGGGAAATGTACATGGTTCAGGCAGAAGGCACAGAATTTACTAGGGTCCTGTGGTTGGAACAAGCTTGAGTCTGGGGAGTCGAAAGAAAGGTTTTCAGCTGGGCAGCGTCACAGGCTAAGATGCACGTAGGGTGGTAAAGAGTCAGCCTTGGACTGGAATCACGTGGTTCTGTAATATAACCGGACTTGAAGAGTCAGTCTAAAGCTGCGATTTGAGTCACCATGTGATCTGGATTAGGGCTTAACCAGTACAAAACATACAGCCAACTTCAGGAGTAGGTTCAAGGCCATCCAATCATTCATTTCTTTAACAAACTTACAGTGAGTTTATACTTTGTTCCATGTAGGCTAGAGGTGGTCCAGGTAAATGGAGTAGAGGTCAGTTTACAGCAGTGGTTAAACATGTCAGCTGTGGACAGACAACCTGGGACTGCACTGGGACTACAAAATGTGAGAATTTGCTCATGTCGTTTAATTTTTCTAAGTTTCTATCTTCTCACCCTTTCAATGGAGGATAATAACAGCTTTTCCAAAGGACAGTCATGAACATCAAATGAGCCAGTGTGTAAAAAACACTTAGCTTAGTGCCAGACGCATCATAGATATCTAAGTAATATTAGCTACATGCAAACCAGCTGGAAAAAAAATAAGAAAAAAAAATCAATCTTTGTTTCTAAGTCTGGGTTTTAGATGCTGAGAAAACCCCCAGTGCATCTCAGGGGACAGCTGGGGAGATGAGGGGAGGTTTCCTGCCAGCTGTATCATCCACCCAGGAGACTCAGCTGGCACCTCTCTTGTCCCTTTAGACAGCTTGCCGCTGGCTGGGATGGTGGCAGTGGGCCAGTCACTGAGTTTAAATTGAGTCATCTTTGCAAATTGACATAGCAATGAAATTACCAAACTGCTGTTTATCTTTCTAAATAAAAGACGGATTTTAAGTGTGTTATACTAATGTAATTGAAAATCAGAAGCAGATGATGGGGGCTGCTATAATGTCTGCGCTAATGTGAGATTCCACTCTCTGGATCCACAGTTAGGTATTGGGAGGAACATAAGAGAAGAAAGTATGCTTGCAATACTGTGTGCTCAGAACTGTTAAGATGCGCTTGAATCTTAAAGTGACAGCAGCTCACCATTTGGGAAAGTTGCAGGCCCAGATTCTCTCTAGGGATGCAAATATAGCAACTTGGCTTTCAATTAAGATTCTGCTATCCCCACAATAGAGTCTTACTAATCCTTCTTCAGAGGTGCTGGCTGGGTAATCAATCCCTCGTGCTGCACGCTGCAGATGGCTTTGTTTAACCTGAGCTTTATTGCCAGAGCTCTCTGACGCAAGCTCATCTGCTTGGAATCCATGTGCTATCTCCTGTTGTCTGCGTGTAGGGAATTGCAATGCCTCCACGTGGGGTTGGAAGCTGGCGGAAAAGTACAGAGCTGGGAACCTTCGTGGGAAATTCCAGAACTGGCTGGCCACCTGGCTTCATTGTTTTTGTCCTTTGCCTTGTCTTAGTGGTGGGTACCTGACAGCGGCCACGAGGGAGGTGGAGGTGGGCTTACCTCCCTTATAACCACATCAGCCCGCACTCCCGTCATGGCCAATCAAAATGATATTTTTTGCGAGATCAGCCAAGATAGGGCACGTTCAGGGTGGTATGGCCTTAGACTCAAAATGTTATTTTTGATGTGAACAATTACAGATATTTCCTTGACCTTAAAAATGTGAAAGGAAGCAGATTCCTTTTTTTTTTCCACTTAAAAAAAAATATTAGTCATGCACCACCTAGGTAAGATGAATGTAGTTTAAGATTCGTGTCGGGCAAATTTCCACCCCAAGTCTCTCTTGAGTCTCCTCCACTGATACCTGTTCATCCTTCTTTGTTTACTCAACAGCATCTTTTGGCTTAACCCCTAAGCATGGGTATGTAATTCTATCTGGAGATGCTGATTGTCCTGACATCCAGAGAAAACAGGCAGAAAAATGAGTATCTGTGCCAGAAAGTTGGTAACAGAATGCTGTCTGAAGAGAATGAGGAATCGAATTTTGCTTGAAGAATATTGGCAACTGAGTATTATTTGCAGAATATTGACAGTCAAGTGATGTTATTGCAGCTTTTGTGATAGAGTTGTTTATGGAGTTCTCATCTTTGGGCTTTCAGTGTGGAATTTTCACTTGAGTGAAGTCTTAGGCTAACATCATTGATGGGCAGGTGGAAGTTGCTGACTTAGGGTGCAGGTGTATTTCTCTGTCATTTCCACCTTGAGTTGAAATTCTCCTCCCTGATGTCCTCATTTAACAAGGACCTTGTGGTGACCGAGAGAATCAAGTATGGCTGTTTCTATTGGGTAACATGCAACAGTGGGGTAATAGTCAAGATGAGACCTGGCTATCACTGCGAAATGCCCATATTACTGAAAGAAGTCAAATGATATGAGTGTTATGATCTGTGATGTGGGCTGGATGTCCTCAGTGCCGAATGCAGAAGATAACATTTTCTTTCTTTTTTTTTTTTCATTGAAAAGCACTGGTGATAAAACCTGGGTTTGGTCTTTGTTCTGAGAACCCCTGAGCTGGGTGACCTTCTCTCTTTGTGCTCAGTTTGCTCACCTATAAATGAGGTATTGGACCATATGATCCCTAAGATTCAAATGGACCACAGTGTGGCTTGGAGTCCTGAGGCCTGGGCTTGAGTCCCACATTTAACACTGACTGGGCAGGTCCTTTCTCTTCTCTGGGCCTCCGTTTCCTACAAGACAGGAAGTTTGGATAAGATGTCTTGAAGATCCCTCTCATTCTGAAGAGTAGACGGCCCATCACTCTAGCAGGAAGGCAATGATCAGCTGCTGGTCTCTAGAACACAGCTGCATCACGTTGAGAATCTAATAGAACACAGTTAACTTACAACACAGAGGATGGTTCATCCAGTTTCCCAGTAGGCACTTTTCCATTTCCTTGGACCACTTTGGACATCCTCAGAGGCTCAGGCCATGCTCGCTGCTCAGCATGGCAGAGCGAATGCAGACAAATGGGATGGCATTGAGAATGCTACTTCTGCCCTCACTGGAAGATGTTTGGTTTTTTTGGGTTTTTTTAACATCTTTATCGGAGTATAATTGCTTTACAATGGTGTGTTAGTTTCTGCTTTATAACAAAGTGAATCAGTTATACATATGCATATATCCCCATATCTCCTCCCTCTTTTATCTCCCTCCCACCCTCCCTATCCCACCCCTCTAGGTGGACACAAAGCACAGAGCTGATCTCCCTGTGCCATGCAGCTGCTTCCCACTAGCTGTCTGTTTTACATTTGGTAGTGTATATATGTCCATGCCACTCTCGTACTTCGTCCCAGCTTACCCTTCCCCCTCCCCGTGTCCTCAAGTCCATTCGCTACATCTGTGTCTTTATTCCTGTCCTGCCCATAGATGTTTTGAAGTTACCACGTGTTACAGGAGATGAAAGGAATGTGTATAGTGGGGAGACGCAACAAAAGCAACTTAGTTCGATAGCAGTTCCAATGAAAAAGTTTTGGGGTGCGGTAGCAAGTTCATGTAAATGCATTACGACGATAGTTAATGGGGTCTTAGCTAGATTCACCTGTATCAATAGGGGAGGGATGGTTACAGCTCCCTGAAGGGTGGACGGGTACCCTAACTCCAAACAGATGTCCCTGGAGATGGGATTCAGTTTTGTTTGGAAGGAGAGTATTAATATAATAGGGCACATCTAGGAAGAGATCTAAGAAAGAGGGTAGGTCAAAAACATATTCTGTAAAGAATAACTGAAGATCCTGGGACCGGGATGATAAGCTAAAAGTGATGGGGAAAGAAACCATGGTAGGGAGGGGGCATGTGACTGCTAGGAGAAGAAGGGAGAAGATTTATGTCCTTGCAGATAAAACAGTGGTCAGTTGTGAGGAGGTAAATACTGGCTCAGGAGAAGAAAAAGTGTTTCTAGTTTTACAACAGTGGAAGGGATTTTTGCATTATACACAGAGCTCCTTATCACTGGAGAGGCTCAAATAGAGGCTGGGTCTGTGGGATTTTTGCATTATACACAGAGCTCCTTATCACTGGAGAGGCTCAAATAGAGGCTGGGTGGTCTATTTTCAGAGACACTGTGTTGGGTGGGACATTTAGCAAGGACACTCTGTTCCAATTCTGTTATTTTATGGTGGATGCATCATTATGACTAAGCCTTCAAGTTCTAGTTGTAATGTCTCTACTAACTTGCTATGTGACCTTGACCAGGTCATTCAAACTTTCTGGACCTCAGTTTACTTTTCTGAAAAATGGAGACAATAACACCTGTCCAACAATATCCAACAATAATGTTACAGAACCTTGTGAGGATGGAATAATGCCTGTGGAAGTACTTCGAAGAACAGGAAACACTGTGTGTAAATGATACATTAATGATGTCACAATTTGTCATTCTCCAGACATTGTCTTGCCTGGCAGTCTTAACAACACCATGGCTTTTAAGAGTGGGGGCTGAAGGTCTAGACTGCCTGGGTTGGAATCCCAGCTCTGCCTCTTGCTAGATATGTGATCTTTGGTAAATTATTAAACTTGTTGAGCCTCAGTTTCCTGGTCTGTATAATGGGGCCGATAGAGAGACTATTGATTTCAGAGGGTCATCGTGAGAATTAGAGACATAATACATGTGAAGTGATTTTCACAGGGCCTGGCACAGAGTATGCCCTGCATAAGGTTTTGTTCCTTGCACCATTACTATTGACCTCAGCCAGTACTTACGTCTCCTGCAGTGGATCGTGACACTAGCTGTTGCAATCCACTGCAGGAGACGTCCAACTGAGTTATTGGAGGATGTTCCAGACACCTCTTGGAGGGACTTTAGCCCATCTCTGAAGGTCCAAGGCAGCAGAGAACACCCATGTACACCCCTCAAGAGAAATCTAAGAATAGCTACCAAAGTTTGTCAATTTGGCGACCCCAAATGTTTTCTTTTATGCGGACGCTCGTAATATTCCATCATAAATGTTTCATAATTGCCTCATGAATTATTCACCTGCAACTTAATAACCTTAAATTTTATGGCATTATGGTTTTATGGGAGAAAAACATTACCAACCTGGGACTCAGCTATGAAGAGAAAGTGCTGATGTTAGCAATTTATTTTCACTATGCTGTAGACGGTTTTTTCGTAACTATGAAACACAGAATATTAATAAAAGAGCAAATATAAAGCTAAAAGACGAGGAACAAAATCCTTACATTGCTCTTTCTAAAAAATTTAATATCAAAGCTGTGTTTGCAATATTTTTTCCTGGTGCCAAAAAGCTGATCCACCTCCATTATAGTTGGTGTCGTTTTCTTTGGTGACACCAAAAAATTATTCTTTCTTTTCTTCCCTTATTTATCTGGCCTTTGGCCTTCCTATGCTTTTGTCCACTTCTCAGTTATTTAAAAAATCTGTATTAATTAGTAATTTTTAAATTAGTTTCATCCTCTCACTATCTCACACTGTCAGAATGTTAGTTTTGGAACGTCTTCAGAGTTGTCTAAGCAGGGTATTGTAATACAGTGGAAAAAGCAGTGATTTAAGATTGCGTCTCGGTCTAGACTATCACTTAATTGATACATAACGTTAGCAATTCAGTTATGTTTTCGCAGTCTCAGTTTCCTTATAGATAAGATGGGAAGTCCTGAGAAGGTCAAGGAATATAATAGGTGAGGCAGCCTTTTAAAGAACAAAGCACTACATACATGCAAGGAACTGTCCTAGCAATACAGGTAAGGCAAGGCCGGGTGTTGAAATCACTGAATCCAGTGGAGGGTTGAATAGGAAGATCCAAAGGGAAAGCTGGTTCGTATCAAGCTGGCAAAGAATCCAGCTTCTTTATTCAAGTTTGAGTTTTTGCTGGGAGCGGCAAAGAATAAAGGAAGACCTTTTGGTCCTCTAATATCAGCTCTAGGGGTGCAACTGTTATTAAAACCCTTTTATTGAAAATCACAGGGTATGTGTGCACTTCTTAGAATCAAGGACAGTGGACAGACAGCAAAAATTAGGAAAGATCTATTCCAGTGCCCCCCTTGTACGAATGAGAAAACTGAGACCTAATGAGGAGGTAGATTTTGATCATGGTTCTGTGGTGGGTTAGAAGCAGACATTGGGACCTAGTTCTTTGATTTCTAATACTCGGTACTTGTCTGCCCCAGAAAGGGCCACAAATGTACTATAAGTAGGGGCCTGTGGAATGGAGGGCAGGGGGTTACTAATAAAAGCAGAACAGGGCAGGTGTTGGGCAGGGTAGGGGCTGAAGAAGAGCTAAGAATGCGATTCTGCTGTAGGCAAAATGAGCACCACCCACAAGCCAAGCTTAGGAATCAGCGGGGCATTTTTTTTGGACTGGCTAGACCTTAGTCACCCAATTAAAACAGGAGCCAGTGCCCCAGAGGCTGCACCTCCTCTCCTCTCCACAGTTGGTGCTGACTTCTAATAACATTTTATTGAAATTCTCTGGGTCCTGATTAATCTTCCTGGCTGCTTGCTTTCTTATTGCTCTCCTGACCACAGGATGAGAGCAGTCAGTACTCTAACGAATGCAGTGAGCAGTTGGGCTCCACTCGCTTGGTCTAAATGGTTCTCTGTCCTCTGTCTCACAAAGCTTGGGTGATTTCTCTCCCTTGCATTTTGGGTGGATGATAGGAAGTGTCAGCCGCTTGTGTCTGAGAAGCCAGGTATTACCAAGAACTTCCCTTCTGGGGCGTCATCTGTAAAAAGATCATTGATTTAGTTACTGGAGGGTCTACCTGTCATCTAAGAGAGGAAAAAAAGTCACACTTGCTGAATGTCTGCTGTGTGCAAAGCATGTTTCTGTGTCCCTTCTCTCTGGGTTTCTAGAGCGTCCTGTGCGTTCTTCTAACACAGAGTTGGCAAGATCTGTTTTCCCAAAAGCACTGGGAGCAACTTGAGGGAGGCACTGTATCTTTCTCAAAGTGAGATTCTCATTCTCGCCATGATGGCCAACTCATAGCAAGTTCTCAATAAATAGGTGTTCAATTAGTGAACGACTGCTGAGCGCTAAATGTAGGCTTTCTTATTCAGTGCTCTCCACCACCCTTACTTCTATTCTTACTTCCATTTTACAGATGACTAAGGCAAGGCTCAGAGGGGCTGGCCGATGGTCACACGTATAACAAGATCTGCATGACATGAAAAAGGCTATGATCTTTGTACTCATTAAACATGCTCTCTACTTCTAGGGAGAGTGTATTATCTCTGGGGACTTGCTAAATTTCAGCCTAGATCCCAATGAAGTGTTGCCTTTGGAAGACATATATTTTGGGCTTATCCTTCGTGGCAGACAGGTTGCTACAGTATCGAGCTTGTTCAACTTACATAATGGTGCTGAAAGTATTATTATGGATAGAGAGGTGGCTTCAGAAAAGGCAACAGTGGATATGGTGGCATGTAAACTGGAGTCTAAGGAATTGTGGTTGTTAGAAGGGAAGATAATTCAGGATCTTCTCTGTACAGTATGGCAGTTCTCTCTGGCCCTGTCAATGTATACTTGAAAGTATGGACCAAATTATTTTGATTCTTAGTGGTTATGGGGGTTACCATTGCATGACAGAGCTATGTTAGTTAATAAGGGATTGGAGGCAGGCAAGAAGGGGAGGCTGCAAAACCCTTGCATGAGTAGTAAGGATCAGAGAAAGCAGGGGGCAATAGAAAAGGGGCAGGAAGAGGCAAGGATCTGGGAGCCAAATCAAGGATGGACAAATTTAAGTGGAAGACAGAGAATTTTAGTCTGGTGGGCATGGCGGAAGATGGGCTTCTGGGAGTCAAGATATTCTCTGGGAACTATATGTAAAATTTGCATATGTGTATTTCACTGGAAAGAGGATACATAGCTTCCACTTTACAAAGGGATCAGCAACTTTTCAAAGTTTTGTGAACCACTCTTCAGGGCTAAATAAAAGCAAGTTAAGGAGTCTTAGGACCAGAGTTTCAGAATGAGAGGAGGGGGCCCAATAAGTTCCCCTAAATTGCATTTGGAAGATGGATCTATGGTCAGACTATAATAGTTAACATTTATTGAGTGTATGATATGTTCACAATATTACTTTAAGTCCCCTTTAGGACCCCTTTCAATATTGTTTTATTCAATACTCTCAATAGTGTTTTGGAATGCTCATCTCCATTTTACAGATGAGGAAACTGAGGCACAAAGAGATGATGTAAATCACTCAAAGTCACATCGTTTACAAATGACACGGCCAGGACTGGAAATGAAAGATCTCATTCCTGAAACTGTCATCCTAATTATATCCTGTATGGCCCCTTTAGAGGAATAAAAAGAAAATATCCATCAGGGATGGTGGAAGCTTAACATTTTTCCATGTCTTTGTAGGTCATGTGACTGTGACTCCATGGCTGCCGTTTCCCAAAATGGCCTCAAGTTGAGTACTTGAACTAACTCTGTGGGATAAGGGCGGGGGATACTTATAGTCCCAGAGAACCACCATGGGAGAGCAACCCCATGGCAGCAGCAGCAGCAGAAAGGTCCTGGAGATTTGGGTGGCTGGGGGAGCCTTCTGTTCATGGAGGAGCTTGAAGAATTCATCTGCAAAGGGGCTTTCTGGAGCAGGCTGCTGGAAAGATGGTGAAAGTTGAGGCTCCCTCCTTAGAATTTACCCAGGGAGTTTCACAGATGCTCCTTGCCACCCTTATCAGTGGCCTTCCCTGGATGCTAAGTGGGCCAAGTGAGGACTTTAGAGTCACACAGTCCTGGGCTCCACCCTCAGCTGGTTCCCTCCTGCCACACATCCTTGGGCAGATTTCTTAAATGTCTTAGAGCTCCCCTTCCCTCCTCTGTGAACCTGGGGCAAGGACCACCTAGTACCACCTACCTCAGGGGCTATTGTGAAGATTAAACAAAAGAATGGAGAGAAAGGACCTTGCATGTAATGAGCCCTCAATACATGGTAGCTATTGATTTCCTCCTCACCCCAAGGAAGATCCACGTCTACCATTTGCAGAAACATTCCTTGACCCAAATAGGTTCTATTCTCTTGTCAGCTTCCCTTAAATTCCCTTTATCTAACCTGTCACCTCCAACAGAATATGAACTTGGCTTCTCCCAATTCTACGTAAACTCCACTCTTTCAAGGAGCCAGGAAGACATCTATTGGCCATCTACGATCATCAAGAGAGAAGGAGAGAGATGGGGGGGGCCGGAAAGACAGAGAGAGAGAGAGATGAACTTTAATATAGTGGTGTGCTGGAGCCTGTTTGTATCATCTTATGAAAGCTGATTGTTAAATTTTTAGAATTTCTGTGAGCTGATTGATTTTAGTTTGATAGCTTGAAATTGGCCACGTTGGGAATATTTACACCACAGAAATTGTTAAATATTCAATACTACTGTAATTAGAGCTTTATTTTCTTCAAGGGCCAGTTTTAAAACATTTATCAGCACGTCATAAAATAGCGAAGAGTCGTGCAGTATCTGTCACACGCTGTTCTAAGAGCTTGATGGGTACTAACTTAATCCCCATACACACCGTTTGAAGTTATTATTATCCCTATTTTACAGAGTAGGAAACTGAGAAAGTGAGTTGTCAAAGGTCACGTAGTTAGCTAGTGGCAGAATTGGGATATAAACTAAGGCTGGCTGGCAGGCTGCGAAGCCTGCATTCGTAGTCGGCTATACTGCCTCTTGAGGGTTCTTACGGGGATTCAATGACTCGCATAAAGGACTTGGCCCAGTGCTTGGTATTTAGTAATTGTTTGATAAATATTAGCTGTTACTGTTTATATGTGGGATTCTTAACTTATTTGAGGTCATGAGAATCTGATGAAAGCTATAGATCCATCCTTTCCCCCTAAAAGATGCACAGTACGTACAGTACACACACACACACACACACACACACACACACACACACACACACACACACTTTACCTTCTTGGGTTTCTAGAGGAGCATTCCACATTTCTTCAACTCATCTTTGGGGACTGTTTGTGTCCCCCACCCAAGGCACTCGCTCCCCTGTGGATGTGCTCTGATTCACTTTGCATTTCTCCCAGCGTGGGATCCGGAACTGGGTAGTCTTAGAGGCTCCCTAATTTTTCCTGATCTCTCTGACAACTGATATTTTTTTCTAGTCTCATTTTGCCTCAGGTGTCCTGCCTCCAGGGGACTTTACCCATTTTCTGGCATCTGGGATATAAAGTTGAGCCCTAGTTATACCACCGCTAACTTCACACACACACTGCGTGGCACACCCTACAAACACACAACGGGAAAAGAATTCTGAATATGTGAACACGCATCTTGAAGCTTCTTGACTCGCTTTATCTGGACGTCAGTGAACTGGAGACATCTACGTTGGTCTCCTCCGGCCTTTTAAACTTTCCTTGTCACTCCCGTTCCTCTTCCTAAACCCCTAACCCCTGCCAGCATGCCTGCTCTCCAGACCTTGAGTGCAGCTTACTTTGACCTGAAGAAAGAAGAATAACAGCTAATTACTTAGTCTTTCAATACGTCAGAAATTTTGTATACGTTATCTCATTCAACTAAACCCACGCAAAAAGCCCATGAAGTAGGGCTTTTAAAGGAAACTAAAGCTCAGAGATGTTAAGTAACTTGTCCAAGGCTTCACAGCTAGTAACTGGCTAAGCTAGAATTCAAACCTGCATCTGGTAACTCTAGGTTTGCACGCTTTTCCTCGTTGTGCGCGGATTCCTTTTCCTATGTAATAGCATTTACTAGTGGCCTGACGTGTGGCCCCTTCCCTGAAACTCTACACTTATCAGTGGGCTTTGGAAGTTTACAGAGTTTATAAGATTTAAAGGGATTTCAGTCACTGGGCACTCGGGCAACGCTTGTAGGTGAAGGATCTTCACAGTGCTGCCACACAGGTGTTTCCTCCCCCACCAGCCTTGTGGCTCACAGACTAGGTGGGAGCAGCTATAGCCCATCTTCCTTTTCTTCCAACCTCAGGGGGAAACGGGTTAACCCCCTTATGGAAAATAAAGCCAACCTTCCTTGCAAGGGTCCCTGAGCTGGATTTCTGATAGTCCAGGAAGCCATTTAAATAAGAACCTCGGTGTTGAAAACCTGCCAGGTAGGTATCCTTCCAGCTTTCTGTGGCTTACTAGCGGCCCCTAGTGGCCAGGGGCTCCAAGTGCCGTGAGAGGGGAGCTTTGGCTGTTTCTGCGCTCACCTCTGGCTCTGCCCTGCTCAGTTTTAAAACACTGGATTAATGCCCAATCAACATATTTTGCAGTATTGGGACAGCAAAATGGTGGAGTCCAAAACTCTGGGCAAAGAGGGCATGATGATGGGTGATCTTACCTGTAAAATCAGGAACCAGGCTGTCACTAAAATATTTCTCTTTTTTCTTTTTCTTTTTTTTTGCGGTACGCGGGCCTCTCACTGTTGTGCCCTCTCCCGTTACGGAGCACAGGCTTCGGACGCGCAGGCTCAGCGGCCATGGCTCACGGGACCAGCCGCTACGCGGTATGTGGGATCTTCCCGGACCGGGGCACGAACCCGTGTCGCCTGCATCGGCAGGTGGACTCTCAACCACTGTGCCACTAGGGAAGCCCAGATCTTTCTCTTTTTAATATTCCAGACCACAAACCTAGCAAGTAGACAATACTATTATCCCTGTTTAGCTGCTGGGTAAACTCAGGGCAGAGAGTTGAAGTAGCTATAGGGACACACTGGTTAGTGGGAAAGAACAGTCAGGTTTCTGTGAGCACAGATTCTAAATTTGCCAGGCAGGCCTAAGGCAGCGTGTGTGTATTGTGTTGGCCTGACAGTGGTCTGGTCTTGGGAATAATACTGACAGCTAGCATTTAAGAATTCATTCTGAGGCAGGCATGTGGTAAATGCTCTTATGTGGAATACCCCCTTCATTCTTCCTAGCTGCCCTGTGAGATACACATCTCCAATTTACAAATGGGAATGTGGATTCTCAGCAGGACCAAAACTGCCAGAGGTACTACAAATTAAAGGAGGAGCCGGGAATTAGGACCCAGCTTGTTCAACTCCGAAGCGATGGCTTGAATTTACTGTCGTGTATTGCATGAGAGTTCTCCTTGTAGCCAATCTAGGTTGTTGGTCCCTAGTACTCATTCACCTGCAATATTTCCGCCATTCTCTCCTGCTTGGCTTGGTGCTAATGACAGTTTCGGCTGGTAAGAGCCCAGGGGACTGTGGACGTCTATTCGTCTGGGTCTCTCAGAACATAGACTTTGTATCTGGGAGGAAGTCCACTCCTCTTTGTGTGTCTGATGCTCTCAGCCATCCTCTCTGATGCTAGTGGGTGGTGGGCAGGATTGGACTCGGTCATTTCCTGGAGTCCTGGAGGGTTTCCACTGGGGAGGCACATGGAGACAGTATAACATGGTGGTCACGAGGCAGGCTTTGGAGTCCTGAGACATTGAACAGCTACTAAACCATTTAAGACTCGGTTTCCTCGTGCACTAAATGGACACAATAGTGCCTATCTCAAAGGGCCATTGCAGGAATGAAATAAGACAAATACATATGATATTGTTAATACAGCACCTGTCACAGGGTAAGTCTCCCTACTGCGTTCATGAGCAAAGGAACACGTGGTAACTTGATATGTTTCCTTGGGAAGGGTGCCAACAGCATCACTAACCATCAAGAGGTCTGGCCCCTTGTTAGGTGTTAGCAGGTGAGATTAACTGGTTTCCCTTGCAACATAAAGCAATTGACTTAGGGTTGTAACAAGAACAATGTGCTGATGGAAGACGGACAACGCCAAGGAGTCCCCCTGCCACAGGGATAAAATGGCTGGCAGGAGACAAACGATGACAAAGACTTTATTGGGAGCCATGACACCCAAATTCCTTGCGAGTAGTGAGTCTTGGGAGCAACAGGGGATATAGCCAAGGAAGGATTAATTTGCCTCAAAAGGAATTGCTGTGGCTTCCCTCGTGGAGCAGTGGCTAAGAATCGGCCCGCCAATGCAGGGGACACGGGTTTGAGCCCTGGTCCAGGAAGATCCCACATGCCACAGAACAACTAAGCCCATGTGCCACAACTACTGAGCCTGTGCTCTAGAGCCCGTGTGCCACAACTACTGAGCCTGTGTGCCACAACTACTGAGCCTGTGTGCCACAACTACTGAAGCCCACGCACCTAGAGCCCGTACTCCGCAACAAGAGAAGCCACTGCAATGAGAAGCCCGCGCACTGCAGCGAAGACCCAATGCAGCCAAAAATAAATTAATTAAATTAAATTTTAAAAAAAAGGAATTGCTGTGACTTAATAGCTTTATTGAATCCATGGTTTTTAGCCCATTGATTCCTGTTTGCTTTCGTTCAGGGCTATGCAGGAGCAATGCCATTGCTTTGCCTGGTCATGTCGATTAGCCAAGATCCCTCCTGCTGTGGCCTTGTGTTTGTCCTTCTTCACATATGTCACCGTTCCCTCCTTGCCCCCTGCTTTGTGTCCTCATTTCCCCCATCCCAGTGACTAGGCAGGACAGATGTACGTGGGTCCGGGTGAACCCTCTGAATTCCTTGCCAATTGGAAATAATGGTATCAGGCAGATCAGTGATGCCACCTTGCTTTGGGGATTTTTGTGCTGGTTATAACCACGCTTTTGCTTTAGGATTTGTGTTCTTAAAACCAAGCTTTGAAAAAAAAACTTTTAATTTTTGGCCTCTTTTGGAGGATTGTCCTATGTAGCCAGACTGGGAGATTTTTAGCAATGTTTTACAAATGGTAGCATGCGCCAGTATCATGCGGAATCTTGTATAAAAGGACATTTCTGGGTCCAAATATTTAGGCTTCGTAGGTTGTTGCCCCCACCTTTATAAATTGAGGTAACCTTCAGATGACATAGTAAATTTAACCATCCTGAAGTGAACAATCCATTGCCATTTAGTACACTCATAATTTTGTGCAACTCTCACCTCTATCCAGTTCCAAAACATTTTCATCAGGAGACCCTGTATCCATTAGGCAGTCACTCTCCGTCCCCATTCCTCCCCAGCCCTTAGCAATCACTAATCTGCTGTCTGTCTCTGTGGGTCTATCTACTCTAGATATTTCGTATAGATGGAATCATCCAGCATTTGTCGTTTTGCATCTGGCATATTTCACTTTGCATAGTGCTTTGAGGTTCACCCATGTTATAGTATGTCCTAGTACCGTACTCCTTTTCATGGCTGAGTAATATTTCATTGTATGCACATGACACATTTTGCTTATTCATTTAAACAAGGGCCTCCCTTGGTTCTGTAGCACGTCATCTTTGGTCCATACGTTGGGGATCATTGGCGGTGGAGATCATTGGGTTTGCCCAGGGCAGCCTGATGCCTTTTTGGAGTAGAGTTTGGAGAGTGCCAGGCCCCAGCTGCTCACTAGGTGTGATAGGCCTTTAGAGATGGACCTAGCAATAGATGACCAGGGAGTGTCTAGCCTGGCAACACAGGCATTGTACCAGGGTACAGACAGGGACCCAGGTAAACAGTGCAGAGAAATGCAGATAAGAGAGGCTTGTATTTGCATCCCAGCTCTGCCGGATGGCAGCGGGCAAATTAAAAACTCTCTGAACTCCTATTCCTGATTTGTAAAACGAAATAACAACAGTATCACTCTCATAGCATTGTTGTTTAGATGACATGAAATAATTTATATTATGTGCATGGTACAGGGCCTGGCACAGAGTGAGTAAAGTAAAACCCAAAGTGGCCATGATTTTTATTACTTTTCCAGAAAAGGAGTAATGTGCAGTCGGAGTCAGGCACATTTCTCAGCAGGGAAATGTTCTCAGCAGGTTGGCTTCTGGTCCACCCTGTAGCATCTCCAAGAGAACTCCCAAGAGCAAGACATGGTCCCTAATGTGGGAAAATAAGGAGGCCCAGTTTCCAGCACAGGACACTTAGTCCCAGCAATAAAGCAGGGGCTTGATTTTAAAATGAGACATACTGTCTGAATGGAAGCAGTATCAAGGCAAAACTGATCAGTATTATCATTGCTGGTCTGATTTTCCTACTAGACTGTGTGTACAGGGAGGGAAGGGGTTGTCATTCTTGTTTTCTACACTATTCCTCGCACAAGTGTAGAGTATTCAGTCAATAAATATTTGTTGCATATGTAGCTGGCTGACCAGCCAGCTGGCTGCTGTGTTATCTTTCTATTAGCTTAGGACTCCTTAAATTCTTCTGAATCAGTGTCATGTACTGTTGGAGGAATATACTCAGCCCCAGGTACGCTTCTATGAGACTCTTCAGAAATCTGCTCTAAAATTCTTAAAAATATGCACAACTTTTGATCCAGCAGTTTCACTTCTGAGTATTTAACGTAAGAAAATCCCTAGAGCTCGGAAGGATTATGGCTCAAGAACATTAATTGTGAGATCATTTGGAATAGCAAAAAAGGTGGAAAGAACTTGCTATTTAACAAAAGGAGGATGGGTTAACTGTATTATGATACTTCCATTCAATAAAGTGTTTCAAAGCCATAAAAATAATGAAGAAGATTGTTTACTAACATGAGAGAATATCCAAATTATGTCGTTAGTGAAAACAGCAAGTTGCACACAATATTTTGGTGTAATACCACTCTGTGTTACGTGTGCATGTGTGAGTGTAACATTGGAAGGATATAAACTAAAATATTATCTGTTGCTCTGAGTGATTAAATTAAAGATAATTTTATCTTTGAGCTTTTTAAGCTTGTCTGTAATTTCCAGTGTTTTTACATTGAATGTGTCATCAGTTAAAATAAGAATGAATATTATTAAGGATTATGTTCCTGACGAGAAGTTGGGTCTTATCGCTCGAATGTGTCTGAACCTGCAGAGGGGAGCGAATGGCCTCAGCTATAGGGGTTGGGAAGAGGCTGGGCACAGCAAAGCATCAGGCATCGCTTCTGTAACATTCCAACAGCAGGGCATGTTCCTGTTTTACTGAAAGAGAGGATGCTCTGCACCTCCTTTCGTCTCATTTACTCCATCCTCTCCTACATGTTAGTGTCAACTTAAATAAGGGGGTAAACTGAGGCAAGCGCAAATTACCAGAAATTGAGGTTATTCGGGAATAGTAGAGGAATTGCCATTCTGGAAACACATACTATGCTCTAGTAAGCTAGAGGCGAGTCTGTTGAGGGTTTGGGGTGAGCTGTGTTTATGGGCAAGGAGTGCAAAGAGGGGGAAGTCCAGCCAGAATCCAGGCAGGAGGTTCACTGGCTTGATGATGGGAAGAGACTGTGGGTGGATGTTCATTGATCAGGAGGTAAGTGTTGGTCTTCTGTAAAGCAGGCCTTTATGGGAAATCAATCTCTCGGTTAAATTCCCTTCTTCTGAGGGCGCATGAGTGAGATTCTCCATTTCATGTCCTTCAGTTCCATTTTAGATTGAAATCTTTTCATATTGGCATTAAATACACCCAGGCTGTAGGGATTTTCTGGTCTACATGGTGACTGGATCCATGTTGTGGCTCTTCGTAACTACTGAGATAAACACGCACACACTGGTTTCAGGAAGGTAAATTTAAACTTTTCATGGGCTGGATTGGCCATGCAAGTTTATTCTGTCCTGTGTTCTAGAAAATTAAAAGAAGAAAGTCTGGGCTGAGAAAGCGTAAATGGAATTAGTATTTCTACCAAAAGAAAAACAAGGTGAGCACCAGCTTTTGAGATTTTCAGTTAACTGATTACAAATACCCTCCTGTCCGGGCCTGAGGCTTTGTTCCTGGGCCACGCAGGTCTGTCAGACTTCATCTTCCTTGAGGTTATGTTCTCCCCAGAGAGTCCTGGGCCCTTTACACTAACATGTGTCCTCTGGTTGCTCTTCGGAAATTCTTCAACACGTCGGCATCCTAGATGGGGACGCAATTTAAGACTCATGCTGGAAGCTCTTCAGAACTTGCAAACCCACAGTGGTGGTGTATTGTAGAGTATGCTTTAAAGCGGAAGGAAAGTTGCTAAAGGGAACATATAGGGAGGAACACCTAACGCGATATGAGATGCAGTTTGACAGGTGAATAGGAGTTCTTCAGAACTACAAAGAGAACACATCATCAGAGGCAGAGGGAACAGGAGGGAGTTCAGTGTGTGATAGGAAGAGACCATTATCAACACAGAGGTGTTGCCTCTAAGCAAAGGTGTTGCCAGGACTAGATAATGAAGGGGCTTGTAATCCATACTCAGGAGTTTGGCATTTTATCCTGAAGCTCATAACTTGCCATTGAAAGATTTTAAGCAAGGGAATAACATGTAGTAGTATGTACACTCTGTCTTTCCTGTTAATTTGTGAGTTTCCAGAAGGCAAATGTTTGATTTTGAGACATCTCAGTGGTTGCTCCTCCATTGCCCAGTATAGTCTGTTATGTATAATAACAGCTAAACTTTCATCACGTGTTTACTCTGAGTCTGCCATTGTGCTAACTGCTTTACATAGTGTATTATTCAGGGTTCTCCAGAGAAACAGAATCAATTATACTAATATATATGCATATGTATATATAATATTAAATAAATTTATTATAAGGAATTGGATCATGCAATTAGGGAGGCTGAGAAGTCTCAAGACCTGCAGCTGGCAAGCTGGACACCCAGGAAAGCCAATGTTTCAAGCCCAAATCTGAATGCCAAAAAAGACCAATGTCCCAGCATAAGTAGGTTTTTTTCAGGCAGGAGGAGTTTCCTCTTATTTGAGGGAGGGTCAGCCTTTTTCTTCTATTCAAGACTTCAACTGATTAGATGAAGGCAACACACATTAGGGAGGTCAATCTGCTTTACTCAGTCCACTGATTCAATTGTTAATCTCATCCAAAAACACTCTCACAGACACGCCCAGAATAATATTTGATAAGCTATCTTGGCACCTCTCATCCCAACCACCACCATGGCCCAGTCATGTTGATGTATAGGATTAACCTATACATCATAACCTATACATCATTTAACTTATACAATGATCTTGCAAGGTTATTTCTATTTTTATTCCCGTTTTAAAGACAAGGAAACTAAACCTTGGAAGGTTTATGTCATGTTTCTGAATGACAACAGCTGGTAAATGATCAAACCCTGATTCAGACCCAGGCAACTGACTCATGGGGCCACATCCTTAACCACTATGCTATAATAAATGTTTTTAAATTAATTTTTTCTAGAACTCTCATATAGAAATTTAACAAAAATATAATCACTAATAATATGTTAATTACATTGGCCATCCGTTAATTCCTATTAGTTATTCCAGTAACTAAATGTACTGTTAACACCAGTCTTCCAACAAATCGATGTTTAATTTTTTTTTTTCTGATTCTGGAGAAGAAAGACAAGATACAGTGAGGAGAGTTTTGCTTAGCAAACACTGGTGAATGTGGTAGGGGATTCAGTTTTCTGTTCACAATGAGTGTCCTAGGTTATAGTAGTTGCATTTCAGTAAGAAGAAGTAATCAGTACATTAAGATGATTTCACTTACATGTGAAATCTAAAAAGCAAAACAAAGAAGCAAACATAACTAAATAGAAACAGGGTGATAAATACAGAGAACAAACAGGTGGTTGCTAGAGGGGAGGCGAGTGGGGGAAGGAGAGAAATAGGTGAGGGAGAGTAAGACATACAAACTTCCAGTTACAAAACAAATGAATCACAGGTATCAAATGTACAGTATGGGGTATATAATCAATAATTATGTAATACCTTTGTATGGTGACAGATGACAACTACATTTATCATGGTGATCATTTTGAAATGTATAGAAATGTCAAATCACTATGTTATATACCAGGAGCTAAAAGTGTTTTAGGTCAATTATACATCAAAAACAAACAAACTCACTCATAAAAAAAAAGAGATCAGATTTGTGGTTACCAGAGGTGGTGAGGTGGGTGGAGGGAGGGGAATTGGATGAATGTAGCCAAAAGGTACAAACTTCCAGTTATAAGATAAATAAATACTAGGGATGTAATGTGAAACATGATAAATATAACTAACCCTGCTGTACATTATGTATGAAAGTTTTCAAGAGAGGAAATCCTAAGAGCTCTCATCACAAGGAAAAATATTTTTTTTCCTATTTCTTTAATTTTGTATCTATAAGAGAGGATGGTGTTCACTAAACTTATTGTAGTAGTCATTTCATGATGTATTAAGTCAAATCATTGTGCTGTACACCTTAAATTTACACAGGGCTTTATGTCAATTATATCCCAACAAAACTGGAAGGAAGGGACTGGCCTGGTGGCACAGTGGTTAAGAATCCACCCGCCAACGCAGGGGCCATGGGTTTGAGCACTGGTCCGGGAAGATCCCACATGCTGCAGAGCAGCTAAGCCCGTGCACCACAACTACTGAGCCTGCTCTCTAGAGCCGGCAAACCACAGCTACTGAGCCCACGTGCCACAACTACTGAAGCCTGTGTCCTAGAGCCCGCATTCCACAACTACTGAAGCCATGCGCCTAGAGCCCGTGCTCTGCAACAAGAGAAGCCACCATGATGAGAAGCACCCCACTCTCCACAACTAGAGAAAGCCTGCGCGAAGCAACGAAGACCCAACACAGCCATAATTAATTAATTAATTAATTTTAAAAAATTTAAAAACTGGAAGAAAAAAAGATGTGGAGGCAGCCAGGGCTCTTAACATTAAGATATCTGTGCTGTGCAAAGAGGAGACAAATGTAGCCAGCCCGCAGAAAGACTTATGAAGGAAGGGACTGGCCTGGTGGCACAGTGGTTAAGAATCCACCCGCCAACGCAGGGGCCATGGGTTTGAGCACTGGTCCGGGAAGATCCCACATGCTGCAGAGCAGCTAAGCCCGTGCACCACAACTACTGAGCCTGCTCTCTAGAGCCGGCAAACCACAGCTACTGAGCCCACGTGCCACAACTACTGAAGCCTGTGTCCTAGAGCCCGCATTCCACAACTACTGAAGCCATGCGCCTAGAGCCCGTGCTCTGCAACAAGAGAAGCCACCACGATGAGAAGCACCCCACTCTCCACAACTAGAGAAAGCCCGCGCGAAGCAACGAAGACCCAACACGGCCATAATTAATTAATTAATTAATTTTAAAAAATTTAAAAACTGGAAGAAAAAAAGATGTGGAGGCAGCCAGGGCTCTTAACATTAAGATATCTGTGCTGTGCAAAGAGGAGACAAATGTAGCCAGCCCGCAGAAAGACTTAATTCCTAGAAAAAATAGCGCTGTGAAATCATTTTCTGGGGATTGTCTTGAGTGTGTTTGAGTGAGGTTAGAGCCAGCGAAACTCATTCCAGAGTCTCAGGAGTCATAGGCTCTGTGGGTTGCCTGTTATTAACTAATAAGTGGCATGTCCTGGAAATCTATGCAAACTGAATCTTGCTTTCCTATTGATATTCACAGGTCACTAAGATACTCTTCAGTGAGCCCTGCTGTCTTTTCTCCCTCTCCCACCCAGTTTTTCTGGGTAGTTTTTATATTTGAAATATATGCCTATATGTGGAAGGAGAGTGCTCTGAATTTGAAGAGTTGATTTAGAAAAGCAAATTTACCTCATCATTTATTACAAGTAGCAACATTTATCATTATAAATTTCCTTAAATCAGGGCACATAAGGATTTATAAGAAAGCATGGGGCAAATTTCTTAAGATACTAGGATGTAGTTTCATATCCTATACTTCACCCAAGTATTTAATACTTTGTTACGCAGATATCAATTGATTGTTTTAATAATTTTTCAAAAGCATCCAGAGAATAATAAAGCTATTTCAATTTAGGAGTAGGGGAAGGTAAAAGTAAACAAATAATCTTGTTGGGAGAGTAGCATAATTAGTATTTGGGAGGACGTCAACAACATTGTGACATAGGAGGTCCTGAATCTCCCTCCCCGTGTAAATGCACTGAGTATATATAACTGTACATGAGTTAGTTCCAAATCCAGAAACTAATTGAATGACTCCTTCATGTTGAGCATCTGAGAAAATACCTCACATCAAAATGAGTAGGAAAGGTCGAGACACTGTCTCACTATAAACCCCATCCCTGGCACTGCACCTTCCAGTTAGGAGGAATCCCCCAACTCCCAGCTTCTCCCTGAGGAGCAAAGGATTTGGATCACACATATATTACCCCAACTTTTAGGGTGGAGAAATAGTCCCTGAAATCACCTAGTTTTGAGAGCCAATGGGGCATGCATTCATGAGTCCCACAAGACTGTAGAAAACAAAGAAGCAATTGTTAAATAGGTGCACAGGCACACCGCACAGCTCCACCTTCCCCAGGGCAGAGGGAGCTGTGGAAAATGCAGACTCAATGCAATCTGTATCAAAATTTCAAGGGCATTTTCCAGAGAAATAGAAAAAAAACTCCTAAAATTTGTATGGAACCACAAAAGACCCTGAATAGCCAAAGCAATCTTGAGAGAGAACAAAGCTGAAGACATCACACTTCCTGATAACAAACCATGAAATAATAGAAAAAAAATGTGTGTGTGTGTGTGTGTGTGTGTGTCTGCCCCTGGTTCCTGGCATAGAGATCCTAAAACCCCTATTCCGGCACTTATCCTAAGTGATAAGAGCACTAGGAGCAACTTTTAGTCTAATATTTGGTCTTTGACCCTGGTTCCTAATGGGGAACTCCTAAATCCCTTAAAATTTCCTGTTTGATAGGGTATCTTTTGTTCTAATGAGGTGACTCTTGGTGGAATCCTGTATAGTTTCAGGATAGGGGCTGACCACCAGAAAGACCAAACGATAATTAGAAGTTTGGAATTTTCATCCTCACTCCCATCCTCCAGGAAGTGTAGAGGAACTAGAGATTGAATTAATGATCAATCGTGCTTTTTTGAAGTAGCCTCTGTAAAAATCCCCAAAGTACAGAGCTCAGAGAGCTTCCTAGATCAGTGAACACATGCAGGTTGCAGGAGAGTGGCATACTGGGAAAGAGCATGGGAGCTCTGCACGCTTTCCCACATACCTTGCTCTATGCATGTCTGTCATCTTGCTGTTCCTGAATTATATCCATTTATAATAAAGCAGGAATATAGTTAAGTAAGTGATTTTCCTGAGTTCTGTGAGCTACTCTAGCAAACTAATCTAAACTGAAGAGCTTGTCATGAGAAGCCATTGATTAGAAGCACAAGTAACAACCTGGACTTATGATTGACATCTGAAGTTGGAGGGCAGTCTTGTGGTTCTGAGCCCTTAACCTGTGAAATCTCATGCTATCTCCAGGAAAATAGTGTCAGCATTGAGTTAAATTGTAGGACACACAGTTGATGTTATGTAGAATTGCTTGATATGTGGAAAATAAATACATTTGATGTCAGAAATGAAGTGAAGTACAGTAGAGTAGTGTGAGAGTAAAGGAGAAGCACAGGAGAAGTTTGTCTTTCCTACACAGAAGCTATATTACAAAGCTATAGTAATCAAAACAGTATGGTATTGGCATAAAAACAGAAACATAGATCAATGGAACACAATTGAGACCCCAGAAATACCCTGCAAGTATGGTCAATTAATTTTTTATAAATGTGCCAAAAAATATACAATGGGGGAAGAGCAGTCTCTTCAATAAATGGTGCTGAAAAAACTGGATACCCACATGCAAAAGAATAAAACTGGATCCTTATACCATGCACAGAAATTAACTCAAAATGGATTAGATTCTAATGTAAGACCTGAAACCATAAAATTCCTAGAAGTAAACATAATAGGTATGCTTCTTGACTTTGGTCTTGGCAATGATAGTTTTGGATTTGACACCAAAGGCAAAGGTGACAAAAACAGAAGTTAATAACTGGGACTACATCAAACTAAAAAGCTTCTTCCAGCAAAGGAAACAAAATGAAAACACAACCTATGGAATCAGAGAAAATATTCACAAACCACTTTTTTGATAATGGGTTCATATCCAAAATATACAGACTTCAAACAATTCAAGAGCAAAAAACCCAAATAACCCAGTTAAAAAATTGACAAAGGATCTGAATAGACATTTTTTTCAAAGAATACATAAAAATGACCAACATCACTAATCATCAGGGAAATGCAAGTCAGAGCCACAATGAGATACTAGTTCATACCTCATACAGTGGCTTTTGTTAAAAAGACAAGAGATGAAAATTGCTGGCGAGGATATGCAGAAGAGGGAACACTTGTACACTGTTGGTGGGAATGTAAATAGGTACAGCCAGTATGGAAAACAGTATGCAGGTTCCTCAGGATTAAAAATATACGTACATACACACAATGTAATATTATTCAGCCTTAAGAAAGAAGAAAATCCTGCCACGTGCAACAACATGGATGAATCTGGAGGACATTATGCTAAGTGAAATAAGCCAGATGGAAAGAGACAAATACTGCATGGTATCACTTATATGTAGAGTCTTAAAAAAAAAAAAAAAGTTTGACTTCATAGAAACAGAGGTAAAAGGTGGTTGCTAGGGGTGGGGGTTGTGAGGAGAGGTTGGTAAAAGGGTACAAACTTTGTTATAAGATAAATAGGATCTGAGGACCTAATATATTACATGGTGACTATAGTTGATAAAACTGTATTGTATAACTGAATTTTGCTAACAGAGTAAAATGTGTTCTCATCAAAAAACAATGTGAGGTAATAGATATGTTAATTAGCTAGATGGTGTGAATCCTTTCATAATGTTTATATATATCAAATATCATGTACACTTTAAATATATTACAATTTTATTTGTCAATTATAAATCAAGAAAGCTGGGAAAATGTTTGCATAATTAAGATTGACTCAGCTGAGAGTAATGTTTAGACTTCAGTGGCCAGGCTGGTGGGAAAAGATGGCCTTAGTCTGGGTAATAGCCTAATTTGTCATACCCAAGAATCAGCTCCAGGCTAGAGTAAGATCAGTGTTCACCACTTAAGGGAATTCAACATTCACACAATGTAATATTATTCAGCCTTAAGAAAGAAGAAAATCCTGCCACGTGCAACAACATGGATGAATCTGGAGGACATTATGCTAAGTGAAATAAGCCAGATGGAAAGAGACAAATACTGCATGGTATCACTTATATGTAGAGTCTTAAAAAAAAAAAAAAAAGTTTGACTTCATAGAAACAGAGGTAAAAGGTGGTTGCTAGGGGTGGGGGTTGTGAGGAGAGGTTGGTAAAAGGGTACAAACTTTGTTATAAGATAAATAGGATCTGAGGACCTAATATATTACATGGTGACTATAGTTGATAAAACTGTATTGTATAACTGAATTTTGCTAACAGAGTAAAATGTGTTCTCATCAAAAAACAATGTGAGGTAATAGATATGTTAATTAGCTAGATGGTGTGAATCCTTTCATAATGTTTATATATATCAAATATCATGTACACTTTAAATATATTACAATTTTATTTGTCAATTATAAATCAAGAAAGCTGGGAAAATGTTTGCATAATTAAGATTGACTCAGCTGAGAGTAATGTTTAGACTTCAGTGGCCAGGCTGGTGGGAAAAGATGGCCTTAGTCTGGGTAATAGCCTAATTTGTCATACCCAAGAATCAGCTCCAGGCTAGAGTAAGATCAGTGTTCACCACTTAAGGGAATTCAACATAGGCAAATCTTTTTATTTGCAAAGCACTGAACCCGTTCAAGCTGGTGCAAGTAAAGGAGAGTTTTAAAAGTTTACAGGGGCATTCACAAAAACGAAATACACCTGTGTACTTTGACCGTTGAACAACACAGGTTTGAACTGCGTGGATCGTCTTACACTGGGTTTTTTTTCAATAAATGCATTGAAAAGTATTACACTGTCCTCGGCAGGTTGAACCTGTGGATACAGAGCCACAGAAACAGAAGGCCAACTGTAAAGTTATACACGGACTTTCGGCTGTGTGGAAGGTTAGCACCCTTACCCCCCCGAGTTGTTCAGGAGTCAACTGTGCTTTTCTTCAGAAAGGCACATGTTTTGCTGAAAAGGTCCTAAGGATTAAGTTTCCTCCTCTGTCCATTTTTCTTTCTCTGTTTGCATTAAAAATTGTTGATTGGTTTCTCTCTGTAATACAACTTTCTAAGACAACTTCTCAGTAAGAATGTAGCTGAAAATGACCATCCCATCTATGACTCCACGACTCCACATGGCTTTTCAGTCTAAACATACACCCGGGTCGGATTATAGAGTTTTTTTTTTCTTTTCTTTGTTTAAATTCTCCAGGAAGAGCACTCATTATTTGCTAGCCAATTAGTGGCTTGGCTTTCCTTGTGTTGCCTTTTTTGAGTGTCAGGTTGTACAATTGGCTATGACTTGTAGTGGAGCACACGCTAAAACACACCTACTTTCATTCACCCCTCAACAGGGGTTGGGAGGGAATTTCTCTGAGAAGAGAATGTGGGTTTACTTCTATCCGAACATTACATCCCACAATGAGTCTCAGCAGGGCTTCTTCTTTAAGTAGTGCTATTACCCTGAATCACAGAGGTGTCATGTGTCTGTCCCCTGTCATCTCTGTTAAGCAGGACTCAAACCAGTGGCTGGGAGTTTGGGTGAAAGGACTCAGTTACCAGAACAAAGATATTGAGATGTGTGTGGTCAAGGCTCCAGCCTAGTAAGCTTAGGTTCAGAACGGGATCCCAGTCTCAGAATGGTAGTGGGTATGCAAATCAAGAACCAACATAGAGGTTGTATCACATGGATGGGCCAACGTGACATGTGTTATTAGAAGGCTTATGACTTACAGCAATGACTGCAAAACCTACATGGTGCATCAGAATCACCTGGGGAGCTTAATTTCAGGGCACCTGCCCAGACCTAGTGATCTGCTTAGGGAATTGTTTTGGCCAAACTCAGGTGGAGAATCTAATGGTGGATCAGATTTAGAAACCTCTGACTTATGGGGCACCCAGCTGCCTGCATACACTAGATTCTGAGCCATGCTACAGCAGCAGGAGCCTAGGTTTTCTCACTAGTCTAGGACTCCCTTCTTTACATCTTTCTGCTGCCTTTAGAGTTGAAGAAGGACATCCCAGCATTCTTTTATATCAGAGAAACAGGGTTTGTCTTGGGCTAGTATTAGCTTTTATGCCATATGATCAGGCTAGTAGAACTCAGGTTCAGTCTTAAGAGATTGAATTTTGAATATATATGTCCATAGCAAATGGGCTCTATCAATGAAAAAGGTTATATTTTAATAAAATGTTTTTCAGTGACATACAATGACAAAGACTTTATTGCTGTTGTTATATATCTATGGTGCATCTCCTGGGAGTTTTCCTATGAGCTTTCCTAATTCCAAGACCTAGGTTAGTTGCTGAGGCAGGGGGAAAGTAGAGCATGGCAAAAATACCTTGGGTTTTAAAGCTTCTACACCAAAGTGACACATATCAGTATAGTTCATATTTCATTGGCCAAATCAAGCCCTTACTTCACATAGTCAGGGAAATGTAGTCCTGCTATGGGCCTGAAAGAAGAGACCCATTCATAAAACCTAGCACAGGGATTTTGGCTTGTTTTCTGCCACATCTCCAGCATTTAGAATAGTGTCTGGCGCATGGTAGGTGCTTAAAAATATGCATTGAATAAACAGAGGAAGGGATAAATATATGAAAGTAAACTAACAACATGTATCACCCAGGGTTAACCTTGGTTCCTGGACACAGCTCTGAAATTATCTTTGTTGGAACATTTTAGGAGATAACTCCAGAAAGGACTACATTTGGGAAAAAGGACTAATTTTCCTTTTCAATGTAGATTATTCATGATTAGGAAGCCCTGAGCTTGAGGAGGATATGGGTTGCACGAGTCCCTAGTTGCATTTTATGTTGGTATGGGGGTCATTTTTTCATGTTCCTACAAGGGTATTTGGCGAGCCAGTTTGAATAGTTGTCTGATTCTCAAGATGCTAAAGTGTGGGAGGTGTAATGGGGGGGGTCATTTAGGGATTTCACAATAGAGCTGAGAGTAAAACCACCATAGTGGCAATTACTGTCATGGGGATCCCTTTTGAACCAAAATGATGACTCCTCTTAGGGTCAACATTAGTTTTTACATGAAATGGCCAAAAGATTGCACTTTGACCATCCTGGGAGACCTGGTTCCCAAATCCATAGGCACCTTAAGATTAAGATTAACTTCCATTTCCCTGCTTTATCCTCAGCAAGCATGGGTCTTCAGAGCTACCTTATGCCAAAAGAAAAATGTTTGCAAGTGCCCCTTCTGTTTCTGGGAAGTCTAAAACCTGCCCATAATTTGGCTAATTTGTAGTTGATTGTGGGAAAGATAATGAGTCGGGGGAATTGAGGGAACAGGGGACAGAGTTGCTAGGAAACAGATTTACTTCTCACATCCAGACAAATAAACTAAAGTAATGGTGTTAATGAGTCCAGTTTCTGACAATCTCAGTTCCAAGGAAGCACAAATACAAAGTCATATTGCCATGAAAAAGCGCCAGAGGCAAAGGCTCTGGTGATGAGGGTGGAGCACGGTGTAATAGTACTTCTTAGAGCAGATCTGCTGATTAAAAAGAGGTACTGGATGGAAAGGGCTTAGCATGGTATCTGCATAGAGGAGGTGGGCGACAAATGTTAGTCAAAATAATTATTAGTGTTATAAATATATGTGCCATATTTATAAATAAGTTACTATTAGTCTCATCACCTTCTTATAGGTTCTAGTTCTTCTACTGACTGAAAGCATGTCTTCCATTATGAGTTAAAACTTTTCCGAGTTTTCCTCTCCTCATTTCACCTCCTCTGCATTGATTGTTATAAAGGTTAGTGAGGTGAGGTGTGTGCAAGCAATTTATAAGCTTGGATGATTTTTTTTAAAAATTGTCTTTTTAATTGTGGTAAATGCCACAGAACATAACATTTACTATCTAAACAGTTTTTAAGTGTACAGTTCAGTAGTGTTAACTATATTTACTAGATCTCTAGAACGTTTTCATCTTGCAAAACCTAAACTCTGTCCCCATAAAACAAAAAATCCCCCACCCCCTCTCCCAGCCCCTAGCAACCACAATCCTACTCTGGGTCTCTGTGTATTTGACTACATTAAATATAAGTGGAATCGTACAATATCTATCTTTTTGTACTAGCTTATTTCACTTAGCATGATGTCTTCATGGTTCATCCATGTAGCAGTATATGTCAGAATTTCCGTATTTTTTAAGGCTGAATAACATTTCATTGTGTGTATAGACCACATTTTTCTTCATCCATTAATGGACATTTGCATTGCTTCCACCTCTTGGCTCTCGTGCGTCATGCTGCAGTGAATATGGTTATATAAATATCTCTTCCAGATCCTACTTTCACTTCTTTTGGATAAATACCCAGAAGTAGATAAAAGTCAATAAATTTTATGTCTACAAAGGACATAGTCTGTCCTTATCATTATTGCTAACAGCCACTCCAGGACCCAAGAGGGATTTTTACATAGCTCTGTGGGGTTCCTTCTCTGCTGCTCTCTCCTTTCTCTGCACCTCAAATCCCAGTCATCTTAGCAGCAGTGAACTCTGGTCTTTTTCCTCAATGCAGCAAAACTGTTGCTGTCTGCCTGACTCTCTCTGCATCACAATTTGGAAAATGCCCTCAAGAAAAAAGCTGTTGTGAATGGGAGGGTTCTACCTCATGTGCTTTCCTTCTGATAGCCCTGCT
>NW_020172822.1:835940-855214 GCF_003031525.2 Neophocaena asiaeorientalis asiaeorientalis | reverse complement strand
ATGTATATATATATAGTTTTTAAGCTTTTATAGGAGAGATTAAATCTGATACCATCTACTCCATCGAGGGCAGAACTAGAATTTATCCTAGGTGTCTAGACACTTTTACTTTATCCTGTAGGGTGAGGAGACAAACAAATCCTCCAAGCAGACAGACAAATTAAGAAAATAATTACAATTAGGATACATTCTATGAAGAAAAACAAAGGCACTGAAACAGGGGAAATGTGGGGATGGAGTGTAGGATTTTGGGTTATGGTGGTCAAAGACGCTGGTTTGAGGAGTTTTAAGTTGAGATTTAAATGATGAATAGGACCTTACTTATGTGAAGCAGAGGTAGGAGGGGAGAACGAAAGAGCATTCTAAATAGAAGTATAGATTCTGGATAAGTGGTGCTGTGGCCAAAATTTATGCTGCACAAACAAGAGCTAGAGGATTACATCTCATCAGAGTGCCACGTCTTTAAATAGATCACTCATTATAACTCACTCTAAGAGCAAGGGGTCTGGAGACCTTGAAAGGGGAGGGATAAAGAAGGCAACACTCTGAGTGGGGATTGAGTATGGTCAGCATTTGGGTATGCTAGCGTAAGTGCTACCTTCAGGTACCCGAAGAGCTATCATGGAGAAGACAGACAACACTCTAGCACATGGATTGGCAAACTACAGCTCAAGGGCAAAATCCAGCTACACAGCCTGCAAACTATGGATGTATTTTATACATTTTTAACTGATTATATTTTAAACAGTTATATTAGTACTTGTGTAATAGCCTCAGTTTTGTTGCTTGGCCCACAAAACAAACTACTTATTATCAGGCCCTTTAAGAAAAGTTTGCTGACCCCTTGTTTTGTTTGGGGCAAGGGTTGCTCAGAGACTGAGATTGTCTTTGCCAATATTTTATTTAATATAGGTTCACTGTGGGAATTATAATAATTTCACAAGCCAGTAGCATACAGGATAATGTCTCTCAAGCCAATAAAGAAATAACATACTCCAAATCAATGATAGATTAATTAAACTACTGCTCCAGGCAAGGGGACATGAAGCAATAAAGTCCAAATTTAGTTGAGATGTGCCTTTCTACCAATTGGTTCTCAGGGGAGGTGGTTTAGTCAACTGAGAGCTGATATCCAGCTGTCAGCACAAAGAACAAAAGTCACCTGTTGCTACAGCATGTTGCTTGGGAACAGTGGCATCACCGTTGATGGGCTAGATGATCTCTTCCTAGGGGCCATGGCACAGCTTGCATGACTACTAGTAAAAGAATCGCAATTACCAAGGCAGGAGCTAATGCCCCAGGGTCGTCAGAGAGCTATTTAGATCAGCAAGGGGTCACCTTGCCCAGACTGAACACTATCCTATAGTCCTTACAAACTCTGAGTATTTATTGTCTAAACGTCCCCACCACAGTTGCTTCTTCATATGTTCTTGTTAATAAGCCCCCAGCTGAGCTCCTGAGTGTTTATCGACAACCACAGATGTGGATGATGACATCCTGACACACAGTTTCACCTCTATATCAAAACAGTAACTTCATTCTTGGAAACAGCTTCACTCTTAAAAACAACTTCATTTTCGTCATAAACAGGTAGATTTGACATCATACCAAACCACTATACAACACCCTTGCTCTAGATCAATTGCAGGAATTTAATTTGCTGTAGCAAAAGGAATGAATTAGCAAATTTGGAATCAAAAATTCTCTAAAGGGAAAAGATTTTCCTAGATGGGGCACTGTAGGGGCCTTCCGCATAGGCCTTCTCCTTACCCCTCATCGCACACTGGGTAGTTTTCCGTCTACTCAGCCTGTGCATGAGAGGATGTCATTTGGCTTCTTGAGAAAAATGTGGAGGTGTTGGGCCACCTGGCCAGGAATTTGATTCTGCGAAATTGGACAGTTTTGTTTTTGGCAGAGACAACAATTTGGTTTGAAAACACCTAATTAGTGACTGTAAGTAATACATTGTTTCACTGAATTAAATTATCTTATCAGCCCTCCAACTGGCTTTAGGACATAAAGTCCTTGAGTAACACGTCAGTATTTGAAATTAATTTGTTCCAGGTCACCAAGAACCAGGGGAAGACTAGCTTATAGTTTATAATAAACTAGACTGATTTTCCAGAAACTAGGCCACGGGCCCAGGTACTTCAAAAGGAAAATACTAGTTTCAGAGCAGTCTTTCTTAGCACAAACCACCCTGGTGATGGAACTTCCTGGAATATAGTATAGACTTCATTCATTTGTTTCTTTATCCGATAAGGAACTCACAGTCCAATGGGGAGACAGATAAAAATAATAATAAGTGTATGTGTATGTATAACTGATTCACTTTGTTATAAAGCAGAAAGTAACACACCACTGTAAAGCAATTATACTCCAATAAAAATGTTAAAAAATAAGATAAAAACTTTGGGTTCAATGCCAAGAAAAAATAATAATGATAATAATAAGTGTATGGGATATTCACTTAGCTTTTGCACTGTAAGGGAGGAAAAAGTTTTCCTTGACCCTCCTAACGTCCCTGACTGTGTCTGAAAATTAAATTGACAAAGACAGATTAACAGGAAAACAACATACCAATACAAATTATATTGAATTTTTACATGTATATGGGAGTCTTCACAAGAGAGTGAAGATTCTAAAAACTGACCAGAGCAGGCAGGTTTTGTACCTTTTAGACAAAGAAAGAATACATTTGTGAAGAATTGACAAGACAAAGGGATTTGAGCTAGGGATAGTCCAATTAGGACTAGGTAGTGATAAAGGTTAGCTTAACAAGGTTGATTTGCAGATTCCTCTGGGCTGTTAAGAGTCTGTCTCTAGAAAAAGAAGGATTTATATTCTGTCTTTAAACAGAAAAGGAGTTTTTTCTCTGTTTACTGCTTCTTGATTGCCTTCAGCTCAGGACAGTTTTATGTTGAAGAGACACATTTTGGGGTGACATATTCTGTTTTCCTTCAGTGTGTACAGCATTATGTCCAGAGCACTGTAAACCATAGAACAGACATATAGTTTGACTTTGAGGGAGGCCAAAGAAATTTTTATGGAGATGGCACCTGGATAAAATCTTAAAAAATAGGGAGAGATTATTCACATGAAGGGAGTGGTGCAGTTGTGGCAAAGGTTTGGGTGGGAGAATTTAGGCAGTAAAGAGGCTGAGCCATGAGATAATTTAATGCATTTAGAAAACTTTAGAAAATCCTGTGTGACAAGATGAGAGTGGGAAGAAATGAGCCTACAGCGTCAAAAAATGGCAGAGCCCTTGCTATACTAAGGAGTTTGCATTTCACCCCAAGGGCAGTGGAGAGCTACTGAGAGATATTAACAGTGACATGATTATATCTGAATTTAAAAATATAGGGCTTCCCTGGTGGCGCAGTGGTCGAGAGTCCGCCTGCCGATGCAGGGGACGCGGGTTCGTGCCCCGGTCCGGGAGGATCCCACATTCCACAGAATGTGTGAACAAAGAAGAAAAAGGGAAATTTCTCCCAGCAGCCTCAGGAGCAGCAGATTAAGTCTCCACAATCAACTTGATGTACCCTGCATCTGAGGAATACCTGAATAGACAACAAATCATCCCAAAATTGAGGCGGTGGACTTTGAGAGCAACGAAATATATATATTTTTCTTTTTCTCTTTTTGTGAGTGTGTTTGTATATGCTTCTTTGTGTGATTTTGTCTGTATATCTTTGCTTTTACCATTTGTCCTAGGGTTATGCCTGTCCTTTTGGGTTTTTTTAAGGAGAGTCTTTAGCACTTGTTATCATTGGTGGATTTGTTTTTGGTTTGGTTGCTCTCTTCTTTCTTTCTTTTTTAAATCTTTTCTTTTATTACTTTTTAATAATTATTTTTTATTTCAATAACTTTATTTTATTTTATGTTCTTCTTTCTTTCTATCTTTTTTTCTGCCTTTTCTTCTGAGCCGTGTGGCTGACAGGGTCTTGGTGCTCCGGCTGGGTGTCCCTCTAAGATGGGAGAGCAGGGTTAAGGACATTGGTCCACCAGAGACCTCCCAGCTCCATGTAATATCAAACAGCCGAAGCTCTCCCAGAGATCTCCATCTCAATGCTAAGACCCAGCTCCACTCAACAACCAGCAAGCTACAGTGCTGGACACCCTATGCCAAACAACTAGCAAGACAGGAACACAACCCCACCCATTAGCAGAGAGGTTGCCTAAGATCATTATAAGTTCACAGACACCCCAAAACACACCACCAGACGTGGACCTGCCCACCAGAAAGACAAGATCCAGCCTCATCCACCAGAACACAGGCACTAGTCCCCTCCACCAGGAAGCCCACACAACCCATGAACCAACCTTAGCCACTGAGGGCAGACACCAAAACAATGGGAACTATGAACCTGCCTCCTGTAAAAAGGAGACCCCAAACACAGTAAGTTAAGCAAAATGAGAAGACAGAGAAACACACAGCAGATGAAGGAGCAAGGTAAAAACCTACCAGACCAAACAAATGAAGAGGAAATAGGCAGTCTACCTGAAGAAGAATGCAGAGTAATGATAGTAAAGATAAACCAAAATCTTGGAATGAGAATGGAGAAAATACAAGAAACGTTTAACAAGAACCTAGAAGAACTAAAGAGCAAACATACAGTGATGAACAACACAATAAATGAAATTAAAAATTCTCTAGAAGGAAGCAATAACAGAATAATTGAGGCAGAAGAATGAGTAAGTGACCTGGAAGGTAAAATAGTGGAAATAACTACTGCAGAGCAGAATAAAGAAAAAAGAATGAAAAGAATTGAGGACAGTCTCAGAGACCTCTGGGACAACATTAAATGCACCAACATTCGAATTATAGGGGTCCCAGAGAAAGAAGAGAAAAAGAAAGGGACTGAGAAAATATTTGAAGAGATTATAGATGAAAACTTCCCTAATATGGGAAAGGAAATACTTAAGTCCAGAAGGGCAGAGAGTCCATTACAGGATAAATCCAAGGAACAACACACCAAGACACATATTAATCTAACTATCAAAAATTAAATACAAAGAAAAAATATTAAAAGCAGCAAGGGAAAACCAACAAATAACATACAAGGGAAGATGCAGATGTAGAGAATGGAGTTGAGGACATGGGGAGGGGGAAGGTAAGCTGGGACAAAGTGAGAGAGTGGCATGGACATATATACACTACCAAATGTAAAATAGATAGCTAGTGGGAAGCCACCACGTAGCACAGGGAGATCAGCTTGGTGCTTTCTGACCACCTACAGTGGTGGGATAGGGAGGGTGGGAGGGAGATGCAAGAGGGAGGAGGTATGGGGATATATGTATACGTATAGCTGATTCACTTTGTTATACAGCAGCAACCAGCACACCATTGTAAAGCAGTTATACTCCAATAAAGATGTTGAAAAAAAATACCATTCAGATACATCTCGAATGAGATGACAACTACAGGACAGAAAATGAAGTACGAGGGAAGGGATGATAAGCAGTAAAAAGTAGTACTGAGAGCTATGGGAGTATTGACTTGGGAACTGGGGAAAGGTTCATGGAAGAAGTAGTATTTGAGGTAAGCCTTGGGAGTTGGGTTAGTTTTTATAAGGAGAGTTGGTTGTGCTCTTTGTGAGGATGATATTGTTAGCACATGCTTGGAAGAGAGTGATGTGTATATGTATAAGGGAATCATCCTTTACCTTCATAAGTAGGTAAGGGTTTGCAGTTCATGGTGTTTATTGCCATTCGTCTTCTCATTTGACTGTGACAACGTTTTCATGAACATGGTAATTGAATGATCTCCTTTTCAGAGGTGAAGTTGCTGACAGTTGGGGAAAATGAGGCTTCCAAAGCCCCCACTTTGTAAGGAGAAGGATCATGGCTTGAACCCACATGGCACCAGGTAGAATGCAGCATGAAGCTGGATCCAAATGGAAGGTCCGTCAGTTGCAGCTTATCTGTCAGGTAAGGACCTGGACAGAAATCGCTCTCTCTAAGAAGAATCTATTTTAACAATAGAATCAAGTCATGCTTGAACTGTAAATCCTAGAGGGAGGAACCTGAAATTGGGGTAGCAGAGTGGGAGTTTTAGAGGAATCTTCAAGGACACTGTGAACCAACCAAAACCACTGAAAGGCAGGAGTGACCATTCTTTTACTCCTGGGAAGTAATAGCTTGCATGTGGTCATTTGGAAAGGTTGTACCAGAAATCCAGGTATTATAATAATAAATATTATTATTATTATTCAATGTGATTTTATTTTGTTGCTCAAATTATTCCATCTTTGGCCATTGGGAGCTTTTTAAGTTGTTTCCTGTATTCTTTTGACATACCTTTATCATTGTGGGTATTTATTTATTTATTAATAAATTAGCACTTCCTTACTTTCTGGCACTGTAGGATGTTTCAGGCTCATCTTATACATTTCCTGTCCCAGTCCTAGAATCAGTAGAATCAGCCGTTTTTACAAAAGAGGCTTAGATGGTTTTCTGTGTGTGTGTGTATGAATGATATTGGAACCAAGATCTGGGTGCTAGATGTGCTTTTTGCAACTAGGGCGCCATGGTTGCTAGGCAGTCTCAGCTGACAGAGCAAGGAAATATACTAACTTGGTGTATATATACATATCTACAAATATTTCTATATTTAACTGTCTGTATCTATATTAAGCTAAATAAGAGTTCATCTTGGTGTCTCTAACTCTAATCCATTTCCACATAGATCATTTTAGGCTTCTCCCCTTGCTTATGTGTAATTTCTGATTTCAACAATGAAGAACCTTCCTCCCACCATCTGTTATTCAGTTTCTTAATTATTCCACTCCAGTGTACGTGCTTAATGGTTTCAGAGTTGACTTGCACCCCCATGGGGAAAAAATTTATCAGCTAGAGTCCAGTGCTTATGTATAGTTTCTTTTCCCTTTAATCTTACAGGCTCTACTAATTTCCAAAGTTAGGTTTACTCCATTCCCACAAGTAAGGATGCTTCATACATTTGCAATACAGTTAGATTCCTCCGTCACATTTTGCATTCCATCCTGAGATTCCCTGATTTCCTAAATCATTAGTTTTAAAAGGTTTGTGTATGTTAGGTTCATTCTTTATGCTACAAAGTTTTATAGGTTTTGACAAAGGCATAGTGTCACATATCCACCATTACAGTATCACACAGAACAGTTTCATTGCCCTGAAAAATCCACTGTGCTTTAGTCACCCTCTTCAACTCCTGGAAACAAATTATCAGTTTACTGACTCTGTGATTTTGCCTTTCCAGAATGTAATATGTATTGTGATCTCCAAGACATTCCCAGGTTTGATGATTTACTAGGAGAACTTGTTGGACTCAGAATGTAATACTCACAGCTAAGATTTATTACAGGGAAAGAATACCAAGTAATACCAGCAAAGGGAAAAGGCACATGGGGCAAAGTCAAGATGAAACCAGGCACAAGATTCCAAGAGTTCTCCCCCAGTGGAATCACACAGGATGTGCTTAATTCCCCCAGCAATGAGTTACGGCATCATGTGTGAAGTGTTGTCTACCAGGAAAACCCATTAGAGACTCAGTGTCCAGGATTTATCAGAGGCTGGCCACACAGGCACTCTCTGTCTAGCACATACCAAAATTCCAGATTCTTAGAAGAAAAGAAGGTGTTCAGCATACACCACATTGTTTTCACAAGCAGTCTCCACGTAGTGATCCACTCTTATGAATTCTTGGAATGTTGGGAATCCTTCTGAAATCTACTTCTTGAGATACCAGCCAAGGAGCAGCTTGCAAGCAGGTCTTTCAAAGGATAGAAGTCTCAGGCCTGCTATGTTAACTCTTTTATGTACTTGGTATACATGAAGTCATCAGTCTGTAGATTTTTTAGATTGGCTTCTTCCACTTAGCAAAATACATTTAAAATTCATCCACGTCTTTACATGGTTTGATAGCTTATCCTTTTCTAATCACGGAATAGTATTCCATTGTTTGAACATACTCTAGGTTATTTATCCATTCACCTGGTGATGGATATCCTGATTGCGTCCAGTTTTTGGAGTTATTAACAAAGATTCTCTAAACATTTGTGAGCAAGTTTTTGTATGGACATGAGTTTTCTAATCAGTTGTGTACCTAGGAGTGTGGTTGCTTGATTGTGTGGTAAGACTATGTTTTGTGTTATAAGAAACTGTTGATACCATACTGTCTTTTGAAGTAGCTGCACCATTTTGCATCCTCACCAGCAGTGGATGAGAGTTTCTGTTGCTCCACATCTTTGCTAGCAATTGGTGTTATCTGTTTTTTTAATTTTTATGTTAGCTATTCTGATAGGTACACGGTAGTATCTCGTTTTCATTTGCATTTTCATAATAAGTGATGTTGAATAATTTTTCTTGCCATTCTATATCTTCCATCAAATGTCTTTTCACATCTTTTGCACATTTTAAATTAGGTTGTTTTCTTATTGTTGAATTAAAATTTTGTGTATTTCGAATACAAGTCCTTTATTAGATATATGTTTTACAAGTTTATTCTCTTCGTTTCTGGCTTGTCTTTTCATTGTCTTAAAAATGATGGCTTTCACAGAGCAGAAATTTTTAATAAAGTCTAACTTATTAATTTTTCTCTTTTATAATCATAATCTTGGTGTTATATTTCAAAACTTATCACCAAACTCAAAGTACGTTATATTTTCTTCTGGTAGTTTTATAGTTTTACATTTTTATTACCCATTTTGAGTTAATTCTTGTTTAAGGTGTAAGGTCTGTGTGTAGGTTCATTTTTTACATATAGGTTTCTAATTGTTCCAGCATCATTTGTTGAAAATACTACCCTTTATTTAATTGCCTTTGTTTCTTTGTCAAAAATCATGTGACGATATTTGTCCTGGTTTATTTCTGGGCATTGTTCTTTTCCATTGATCTATGTTTCTGTTCTTTCAGAAATAGCACAGCATCTTGGTTACTGTAGTTTGTAATAAGCCTTGAAATCGGGTAGTGTGTCTTGAAACTGTTCTTCTTCAGTACTGCGTTGGCTCTTCTAGGTCTGTTGACTTTCCATGTAAATTTTAGAATTAGTTTGTTGACATCTACAAAATAGCTTGCATAATTATTTTTTTTTAATTATAGGGCTTCTCAGAACCATTAGTATACTAACGTGAATTATGAATATCTAGGAAGAATATATGCTTTGCAGCATTTCTCAACTTATTTGACTTCAATATTCCTTTTTTTTTTTTTTTCTGGGGCTGTATTGCATGGCCCCAGAGAGAATTCCTTTCTTTTAACAAAAGAAAACACTGACCCTCACAGAGGAGAAGATGTCTTGTTCCAGGCTAAGTTGATAATTTTATTAAGATCGAGGCCTGGGCTAGAAACCTATTTATTTTGCGGCTGTAAATATATTTTGGTCACTTTTGTACATGACATATATATCCACTTTTAGATAATTTTATAGTTAGTATAAAAGCTCAGAGAAGCATAATGTAGATATTCTTGGCTTGAAAGATTTCATTGATTCATAGTAGATGAATGCCTTTTATCTAACTTATTCTCTCAAATAATAATGAGTGATTAAATGTGATAATGTATTTTATCTAATAATTTTTATTCATATTTTGATGTAAAATTGTACTACTTAATATTAGGGATAATAACATAATTATTAGATAGCATAATTATTATTGTATTATTATATACTTCCAATGTCCATTGACACCCATTCAATAAACATTATTGATAGCTACAAATGGCAGTGGGTTGAAAATACTCAAGTGGATCTGAAGCTTATCAACCTGACTGAGACTCTGTTGGCTTTAAAATTAATTCCCTTGACTCTTCTCACTCTCCTATGCGTAATGGGGCTATGGTTTATTTCCCTCGTCACTTAAACAGAGCGCTACTGATGAGTGATTCTGAGAAGCTTTCCCTAAGAGGGTTAACATTATTGGCCCCTCACTTAAATGCTGCTTTTCTGAAGCTCCGTCAGTTTATTCAAGCAGTTCTGAAGGGCCACTGAAGTCATCCTCATGGGCCCCGGGATAAGTGGTTTTTTTTTTTTTTTTTTCCCACAGAAATGGCAAGGTGTGTGTGCCTCTCTAATACCTCAGCTCTCTGCTTGGTTTAGGTCTTTTTACTTAAGTTGGAGCAACTTGGGGGACAGTACCAATGGTTGGTTCTCTTGGTGGACTTGTAGCTTTATTTATATAACCAGATTAACAGTACCTAATCATTTTATGAGCATGCCTGCCATCTGTAGTGGGTTGAATGGTAGGTAGCTCCCCCAAAAAGATATGTCCAAGTCTAAACACTTGTTACCTGTGAATGTGGCCTTATTCGGAAAAAGTGTCATTGCAGATGTAATTAAGTGAAGGATCTCAACATGAGATCATCCTGGGTTTTGCAGAAGGGCCCTAAGTCCAATGACAAGTGTCTTCCTTATCAGAGACAGAAGAGGAGAAGGCACAGGGAGGAGAGGAGAGAGCCAGGTGAAGATGAAGGCGGAGATTGGAGTTACATTGGCACAAGCCAAGGAAGGTCTGGAGCCAGCAGAAGCTGGAAGAGGAAAGGAAGGATCCTCCCCTCGAGGCTTCAGCCTTCATGGCCTTGCTGACACCTTGATTTGGACTCTGGCTTCTAGGACTGGGAGAAAATAGTTTGTTGTTGTTTTAAACCACTAAATTTGTAGCAATTTGTAGCAGCAGTCACAGTAAGCTACTACTCTACCATCTCTTCCAAATTTTCCACTTTAAGTTTTGAAATAAATATTCAGGGCGTTTTTCTGGCAATTTAAGGTTTGTCTACCCAGAAGGGCAGCAATCACATTTGCTTGAACTCACCATCATGTCTGCACACCTGGATAGCTACTTGGGGTAATCACAGGTGTGACACTGTGATTTATAAGAAGTGTGTATTTGGTCATTTGGTCATTCAGATGACCAAAATGTATTTCTCATCTACATTTGGTCTTTGTCCACAATTTCTGGCTCACAGCCCCTCATGCCCTTGGAATTTCCTGTGAGAAGAGAAATGAAGGTGTCTTTTGTTGTGTTAATGAGGTGACTTTTTGAAAGCCCGTAGGTAACCTAAGGGTGAGGGGCTGGTTGCCAGAAGAACCAACCTTGTGATTAGAGGGTTGGGTGGAGCTGGAGATTTTAATAGCCAAATGATTCAATCATTCCTGTGTCTGTAATGAAGTCTCCATAAAAACCGTAAACAACAGGGTTTGGAGAGTTTGGGGTTGGTGAACACGTGAAGGTGCTGGGAGAATGGCTAATGACATGCCTGGAGAAGGCTTGGAAGCTCCTTGCCCTTGCCCCATGCCTTGTCTTATGCATCTCTTCTGTCTAGTTGTTCCTGGGTTATATCCTTTTATAACAAACGGGTGATCTGGTAAGTAAACTATTTCTCCGAGTTCTGGGAGCTGCTCTAGCAAGTCAATCAAATCAAAGGAGGGGGTCTTGGGAATCTCTGATTTATAGCCATTTGTTTAGAAGAACAGGTAAGAACTTGGGTCTTGTGACTGATGTCTTAAGTGTGGAGGTAGTGAGGGCAGTCTTGTAGGATTAAACCCTTAACATGTGGAATCTGATGCTGTCTCTGGGTAGAGAGTGTCAGAATTGGGTTGAATTCCAGTACACCCAGCTGGTGTCCTGAGAATTGCTTCTTGGTGTGGGACCACCCCTCCCCCTGCATACACACACTGGCACTGGTACCAGAACCTATTTAATCGGATCTCAGTAAGTTTTGTGGAATGAATGGATACCACTGAATGGTTGAATTCTATCATGTCAGAGTTTAACTGCCCTTAGGTGACAAACCTAACTATCACAATTGGCTGATGATAGAGTTCCAGAAAAGGGAAGTGTCTTACCTGTATGTTTTTAATTTACTTATTCATGTTGCCCAATACATGGGTTTATTTACTTATTTTTTAAACTTGATCACTTTGGCAATGGAGAGCAACCCATGGATGATAAAATACCCATGTCTATAAGTGGCTGATGATAGGTTTTACTTGTATAAGTGAAATATTATATACATTATTTTACATATTGTTCTCATTTAAAATTTTTACCCCTAGCAATTTGAAAAGAGACTTAAAATCCTTTTGCTGATCTCAAGTGTCTCAGAGGCTGAAAACGAGCTCTAAAATCATAGGAAAATCTTGTGGTTTTTATGAGCATGCCGTTGAAATATAAAATTACATTAGGTTTTATTCATTATTTTGTCTTTGTGATACCATTACCTGCATTGTTGCAGTAGCCTAGTAACGGTCTCCCTTTTTCTAGTTACTTCCTGCAATCTTTTCTATTGTCTGTTTCAATACATATGGACAACTGAATCTTCCTAAATCTCAGCTTCGATTATGTTTCCCCCACTTAAATGCTCTATCCTGTCTTCAAATATCTACAAAGGGAAGGAAGCCCAAACTGCTTAACCTGGCCCTAGCCAATCTTTCCGGCTTTATTCCCACCTCCTGCTGATTAAAAGTGCATGAAGATCCTCCTGACCCCCTAGACCAGCGCTTCCCAAACTTTAATGCATGTATGAGTCACTTGGGGGATTTTGATACGATGCAGACTCTGATTCAGTCAGGGATGGGAACCTGAGTTCTTGCCTTTTTAACAAGTCAGGCTGATAAAGCTGGTCCAAGAACCACACTTTGAATGGTAAGTCCCTGATGATATTATGACCTTCTCCTATGTTCGTTCATCACCTTTCACTGTTATGTGTTTAGTAACTGTATTTCTCTCACTGGAGAATATGTCTAGAGGACCATATCAAATCTGCTAAATTTATTGGCACCTATCAAAATGAATCTGAGATTCTTAATACTCGAGCTTTGGACAGAACCTAGTTTGTCCCTCCGCTTCAAGCTTCAGGCAGTGAGTTGAATCCAGGGAGGGAAAGTGACCTCTCCGTGGTGACATGGCAAGTTAGTGGCAGAGCTGGGACTAGGAACTAGTCTCAGAAATAAATACCTACTCTGGCACAAAACATCAAGTAAAGTTCTTAGGGCAAGTAGCACTTCATTCAGAACTTGGCCCCCAGGTATTGGATACTTAACATAGATCTCCCTTTGCAAGCCCTTTGGCGAATTGCCAATGTCTGAGAGAAGGCAAGGAATACCTCTGGGGCATTTCTCGAGTCCAGGGAGGCTCCACAATTAGACTAACAGCTTATAGGTTAACTAAAGTGTGGCCAGTTGAGAAGGATTGACCTAATTCTTCCTTTTTAATTACGTTAATTTTATGTATTAGATACTTAGTTGAATGACTTAGTGATTACAGTCGCTTTCTCTATCTCTAGCCAGGAATGAGAACAAGTTGCGTAAGAAGCATCAGTGGGAAGGGGAGGAGAGATTAGGGCAAGGACCACTTGATAGGAGTCTACACGAACCCCATGCTGTGATACAAAAATCATGGTCTTTTATGTCTGAGCTATGCATTTCTCTGCCCAGTAGAAGAAAATTAAAGGAAATGCTCCAAAATAGCTCCTGGGACTAGACTAGGGTTTCTCAACATTGGCAGTATTGACATTTTGAGCCAGATAATTCTTTATTGTAGAGAGTGATCCTGTCCACTACAGGATGTTTAGCAGCATCCTTGGCCACTACCCACAAGTAGCACCCACACCCCCTGAAATTATGACAACCCAAAGTTTCTCCAGATACTTCCAATTGTCCCCTGGGGAGAAAGGGAGCAAATCATCCCCAGATGATTCCCCACTTAAGAACAACTGGAGTAGACCATTGGTCAGGCTCAGTATGTCCACAGGGCTGTGCTACAGCTACACAAGTTGTGTAGTAACAATTCCATGGAGCACTATTCTCGTAGACTTCAATAAAGCTTGGGACAACTTATTGCAGATTTTGACAATATCTGCAATCCATGACTTTGGCCTTCAATAGTGAACCTCTGTAGGCTAAGAGCCTCCCCCTTTTAAATATAATGTGAAGAATTTGCAAAAACTATGTGCTTATCAGAATATCTGGTGACTTCAGTGCCTAAAAAGATGGTCCATTGGTCACTTTCATCTCCACTAATGTTCTTGTCTTCCACCCCACCTTATCCTAGACCTTGCTATCATCATCCACTCTCACCTCTAAAATCTTCATTTCGAGCATCGTTTCTCTCTGATCACCAGCCTCTGTGTTTCTGACTTGATTAGTCATTTCATCCTCCCCAAAATATTTTCACCCCAACTAGGTCTCCAATGCACTGACCTCACCGTTTTGCACCAGTGACCATTCGCCTTTTATCTGTGTTTGCCTCTTTACTCAGTTCAGCCTCTCTTGTCCAGCATGAAAATCATTCCCTTACAAAATCCCTCAAAACTTTGCCTTACTAACCCTCTGATGTGTTTGCCTAGCGAAATCCAAGGCAGCAGATTGAATCTTATTACTTACCTTGTCTTAATCTCTACCTAGACGGGTAAACATCTGCACCTAAATGGAAAAGACACATGCAGTATGGTGATGAATCCACTGCTGTTTAAATTCAAGACTACAGACATCAAATGGGCACTCACGCTGCGTAGAATTCTCATCCTGTTAAGTTTGTTTTTTCCTCTCTGGGACAACTCATTTATAATTCACTCCCTTAGATGTCTTACTACTTCCATGCCCTCACTCTTGCCTGATAACTTTACTTGAAAAATAGAAGCAGAGGGAACTCTCACATATACATTACAAATCGAGAACATATCTTTATTTAGACCTGTATTTTGTCCATCCTTTCTCGGCTTCTATCTAAGGGGACTTCTAACCAGTCTCCCGCTGTGCTCTCTGTCCCAGCCGCTGTAACAAATGCATTCCTTATGCATTTGTTTCTGTAGTTTCCCCATCTCCCACATCACAAATTCTTCCTTTTATCCGAATCATTCCCATTGCATATAAATGTACTCCAGTTTCTCACAATTTACCTTCTCATGATCTGACTTCTACCACCATCATACTTCCCTATTCTCCTTCACAGTAAATGTTGAAGAATTGGTCTACACTCACTGGACCTTGGTCCTTATCTTCCACTATTTCTTTAATCTACTTCAATCTGGCTTTCACCATCATTACTTCTCTAAACCCTTCCTATCCATGATCGTCATGTTACCAAAACGAATGGACACGTCTTCAAACTTCTTACTCATCATTTACTGTTGACCACACTTTCCTTCTTAAAACTCTTATCTTGGTATCTAGGATACAACCCTCTCATAATATTTTACTTGTCTCTTTATATCCTCCTTTATTCCCCTGATTTTACCTTCTCAATCCTACCTTTGTTTGAGTTTTCCACTAACTGGTCCCAGACCAATTCCCTGTATATTTTCCTACAGTGATCTCATCTACCTCATGGCTTTAAATACCAAATAGGTGAAAATGGCTCCCAAATCTGTGTCTGCATCCTGTATTCTTTCCTGTGTTCCAGATTAATATATCCATCTGATTCTTTACTAATTACAATCGGGTATATGATAGTCATGTCAAATTAGCATTTTCAAAACAGAATTTAAAACTTTTCCTTCCTCTTCTTCCATGCTTCCCACCCCCACCAAGACAATTTCATATCATTAAATGGAGCCTTCATCTACCTAAGAACCCTCTCAGAGACGATTCAGGCTGAAATCCCAGGAGTCGACCTTGACTTGTTCCTTATGTTCATTCCCTACTTAAAATCCTTCATCGTGATGTTTCATTCTAGTTCTGAAATATCTTTTCTTTACCTGGTCAAAGAGCCATAGCACCAAAACCTTAAAAGTTAAAAGTGGCAAAAAGGCAGGTTTTATTCAGACTGATGCAGTAAGGCAGAGAGACTCTGGTATAAACTGAGCTCAACTCCAGCTAAGACAAAGGTAACTGAGATTTTTAAAGAGAAAATAGAGAGAGATCACAAAGGGGCTATGGGAAAGTAAAGAAGGGGGAACAAAAAGGAATTGGAGGATTGTAGGAAAGTGGAAAACTACAGAAAGGAATAAGTGGAGAATTACCGAAAATGGTTTGGCAGTATCAGTTGGAACGATGCACGTTTTGTGGTTTGGCAGCACTGCATTTTCTTGAGCAAAGACTCAGCACAGGGCTGGGGTCACCTTTAGGGACATGGCCTAGTGCGCGTGGAGACCGGTCAGTAGTTGTTTGTGCTGCGAGGGTTCACAGTTCACACCCTCCTCACTATTACTGCCTCATCCATCATTTATCATTGGACTTTCGAAAGAACCTCTTTAGTGGTCCTTGCATAATTTCTTGCCTAGTGTCAATTAAATCACGTGTTCACTAGTCATTAGTGAAATGCAGGTCCAGACCACAACATTACCACTTCATACTCCTTAGAAAGGTTATAATTAAAAAGACAGACAATAACAAGTATCAGTGAAGGTGCGGAGAAATTGGAACCCTCATACACTGCTGTTAGAAATGCAAAATGGTACAGCCACTCTGAAAACCTCTTTGGCAGCTCCTTAAAATATTAAACATTGAGTCACCATGTGACCGAGGAATCCCATTCCTAGATATGTACCCGAGAGAAATGAAAACATATGTCCACACAAGAAGTGACCATGAATGCTCTTATCTGCTCATTACAGATCAGCAGAGGAGCTCTGCTTATTGCTATCGCTCAGAGACCTAGGATGACGAAGTGGCCAACAACTGCTAGTTGCTATCGCAGAGGGCAAACATAACTCTGGCAGATCTCACATCAGCAATTAAGTGACACATATTACTTCTGCTCACAATTTAGAGGCTAGAATTAATCACAGGCCCCCATATAATAAAAGAACAAGGCAATGCAGTTCTACACGTGCCTGGGAGGTGAAGAACCAGAAATGGTCAGCAAGCATACTATACTAATGACTCCCCTGACTATGCCCTTGCTGTGTCCTTGGCCTGGTGTGATTTTCCTCTATCTCTGTGCTGAGCTAGCTCCTTCTCACCCTTTAGTTTCCAGGACTTCCCTGAGAGAACTTCTGTGACGAGTTTGTCCCAAGCAGTGCCTCTGCACAGTCCTTTTAAGCTCTTTATCCCATCCTCCAGTGTGTTATGACCCTGCTTATTTCATAATCTGAAATTGTTTGGTATATTTCTTTGCTAATTTTCTTATTGACTAACTCTTCCCACTTGAACATAAACTTTTTGAGGCTGTGATTTGTATTCTTCTCTGTTTTATTCATTCCTGAATCCCTAGCATGTAGAACAATGCTTAGCAAACTCATAATAGAAAATCAATAAATATTCATTAAACGAATGAATGAACAGCCTTTCTTACCTCCCTAGCATTTTTCATGCTACTCCTTCTTCCTCTTATTTCAAGCAAAACACTGTGTATTCGCTGACATTCAGCTTAATGTCATCTGCTCTGTAAAGTCTTCCCCTAGTAAGAGGTAATGTCTAATCAACCATGCTTTTATAAAATATAACTTATTCTTTTATTTATAGCCATAACTCTGCCTTCTATCTTTCCAGTTGTATGCATGATTCTCCATTGCTTCCTATTCCATATTTTGAATTAGATTTACAGGGCCTTTTTAAGGCCAAGTATTATAAGTATTTTATATCCCAGTTTCCAGCCCATTCAACAAATATTTACTGAACATCTATATTCCAGGCAGTATTCTAGGTGCTGTAAATAGAGTCATGAACAATATCGAGTCTCTGCCCTCATGGGACTCATTTTCTGTTGGGGCAGACAGACCAACCAAGAAATAAATATATGACATAATTAAGATGTGATAAGTATTTCAAATAAAATTAAAGTAAGGTAAGGAGAATAGACAGTGAAGATGGAGTATTGGTCAGTGAAAGCTTTTCTGAGATGTGATGTTTGAATGGAGATCTCCATGAAATAAGATGCAAGCCAGCAAAACATCTGGGAGAAGTGTGTTACAGGGAGCTAGGACAGGAGGTGCATAGGCCATGAGATGGGAATAAACTGTAAGGCCATTGTCCTGTGGGTGGAGTGCGATTGGGAGCAAGTCGGAGAGCTGTTGGGATCACGTTATATGCAGGGCCTCTGTAGGCCGTGCAGTAGTTTTGGGTTTTGTTCTAAGTGTGTTGGCATGTCGTTAGTAGATTTTGAACAGATCGAGACTTTTTAAAGCATCAAATCAACTATCCCTCCATCTCTTGTGTAGAGAATAGTCTATGGGGGACAAAAGCAGATAACTACGAAGGTACTTGATAGATAACGTAAGGGAGGAAGGTTTGGATTAGAATGGTAGTGAAGAAATGTTTGAGAAGTGGCTGGGGGGTGAGTGTGGTGTCCAAGGAGTCAAGTGAAGAAAGTATTTCAGTAAGGAGAGGATCAGATCAGTCCTCCTCCCGTGGAGAGGATGAGCAAAGAGAGGCTTGATAATTGATACCTGGAGTCATTGAAGAGCTTAAGAAATGTGGTTCCCCTGGAGTAGTGGGAAAAAAAAGCTCAACTGGAATGATTTCAAGAGAAGGTGGGAGATGAGGAAGTAGAGGCAGAGAATATAGACTCATGTAATTTTGCTATAAAAGAGAAGCAGATAAATGGAGGGAAAGTGTATAGTGTCCATAAAAAGATAGTTTAATGAACCAAAATTTTTAAAACTAACACTCAAGGGAGGGAATGGATTCATTTATAATTATTGATCACTTACTCTAATTTTAAATGGACCCTTGAGACTGTCTTCGTTCTCTACTCTGTTAACCTTTTTCTATCCACATGGAGGAGAAAGACCTTCCCTATGGATAAGGGATGAAATAGACTCTAAGGACCAGCCAGGCCACCTTGCTAATGGTAAAGTGTCTAGAGTAAAGCATAAAGGGAAAAACTGCAGCTATGTACTGGGCAAAGGCTCTCTTTTCCCTTTTAGGATCTCTCCCTCTTGTTCTCATTTTTTCTTGGCCATGATACTCTTTGCTTCTATTTTGGGTTTCTGCCCAGTGCTTTTGTATTTCACTTTCCAGAAAGCCAGCTGTCCTGGCCAGAACAATTTTGTTTTTTAATTTATTTATTTATTTTTGGCTGTGTTGGGTCTTCATTGTTGCCCACAGGCTTTCTCTAGTTGTGGCGAGTGGGGGCTACACTTCCTTGCGGTGCACAGCCTTCTCATTGTGGTGGCTTCTCTTATTGCGGAACACGGGCTCTAGTCACGCGGCCTTCAGTACTTGTGGCACAGAGGCTCAGTAGTTGTGGCTCACGGGCTCTAGAGAGCAGGCTCCTGTAGTTGTGGCACACAGGCTTAGTTGCTCTGCAACATGTGGGATCTTCCCGGACCAGAGCTCGAACCCGTGTCCCCTGCATTGGCAGGCGTATTCTTAACCACTGCACCACCAGGGAAGCCCATGTCCTGGCCAGACT
>NW_020172822.1:814170-835814 GCF_003031525.2 Neophocaena asiaeorientalis asiaeorientalis | reverse complement strand
GAGAGAGAGAGAGAGAGAGAGAGAGAGAGAGAGACATCAAAACAATCAAATTCAAAGCAAAAGCTAACTCTGATTGGTTTAGGTCAAAATGATGAATCAATTCTCTCTTTTTCTTCCAATGTTTTTCCCCATCAAAGAAATAAGACCTTAAAAAACAGGATTAGGTTGTGAACCTAGGAGAAAATGCAAAAAGAAAACAAGAAATCACTTGACTTTTCTTAGTCCAAACCAGGAGTCGGCAAACCATAATCCATACACCAAATCTGGCTTACTACCTGTTTTTTGTAAAGTTTTATTGGATCACAGCCATGCTAATTAATTTACATATCGTCAGTGGTTTCTCTGATGCTACAATGACAGTATTGAGTAGTTGTGAAAGAATGTGTATGGCTGTAAAAACCTAAAATATTTAATACATATGGTCCTTTACAGAGAAAGTCTGCTGACCCCCTAGTCTATACTGTTTCCTAAACTGTGCCCTCAGTGACATTACCACAGTGGGATACAATGAATACACAGGCATGAAAACTCCAAATTAAATGAGGTTAAGCAAATCTCTTCACTGCAGGACTTTGCAGAGCCTTAAAATGCCACTATGAATGTGAGTCTCTAAAAGAGGGATAAAATGTGCTTTACACGTTTAAGCATCAAATCTTAGGGGAATTAGGATGGCATTATGGTTCTGATTCCTAAAAACGCCCAGTTCTGGCCTGAAAGAACTTCTTTCCATAAGTTCCCTTGACAAGTAATATGTATAAGGAAAAATGGAGTGAGAACAAAATGCCACTTTATTAATAGTTGCTCAGGTGTCCAAAGCTCCAGTGCAGGGCTCTCCTGTAAATGACCACAGTGAAACACACAATTCATAGCTTAAGGCACATAAGGCTTTCTATCCTCCCCCTGATTTAAATCTTGGAATATAACCATCTCATGCCAGACTCATGGGTAAAGGAAGTTGAAGGGAATGAATGGGGAGCAACATGCCAGATATTTCTGCAGCCAAGATAGGTTTATTCGAGTTCAGCAGAGAATAGAAATTTGAGGTCTACAACCATGGTGAGCCACATGCAAGTCCCCAGACAGCAAGGGAAGCAAGGGAAGGAAGGGAGAAAAGCAAGTTGGCAGGGCTATATACTAAACAAAGAGTCCATGTCTTTCCACTGGCTGAGTCCTTGCCAGGAAAGGAGTCTTCTCTCTGTTGGGCTCTGTTATCATTACAGGGCACGAGAGCTCCCTTTCTGGTCTCCCTACTCTATTTAATTGAGGTTTCTGTTTATTAATTCTTTTACATTCCCTCTTTTGATCAAAGTCTTTCTTTAAAAGCATCGCTGATCAAGAGGCGGATTTTTCAGTTTCAGTGTCTTCTTGTCCCTCAATGCTAGGAAAGAACCGTTCCTGGGTGTAGTGCTGGAGAAAAAGTGCACAGATTGGAAACCTATTGAGGTCATGTATGAGTAACAAGGAGAGGTTAGGAGGGAGAACTGTCAGGCACTTATTATCTAAAGTCCGTATGTTATCAAGATCACAGACAATGGAGATCATCGAAGCATTATGTCATCATCAGAAGTTTGACAACAAATTTCCAACAAGACTGGTCTGGATATCTTGGGAAAACTGTCTCATCAGATGTCGTCTGCTTCAGTTCTGGGAAATCTTTATGTTCAAGTCACCAGATAATGTGCAGGTCCATTCAGGGTTTGGTGCTTCCTTTAGGTGTGAATCCAATAGCCTATTCCCTGGAGTTTGACTACACAAGGGTTGGTTAGCAAAACCTGATCGGGGCACTTCCGACCAGGTTGAAGAGAGTTCTTCCAGAGGTATCTTTTCCAATAGATGAAATCTACAGGTTGCAAAGTGTCTCTGTCCTCTGAGAGTGCACTGTGAAAAGATTGCTCTTCCAAAATACGGTTCTTTTTAATAGAAGCAATTGGTCTTTTGCATATTGGAGTATCTCTCCTTCTTTCAGTTGTGGGTCAAAAGAAACAGGAGAAAAGTACATTGGGTGTCCTGTGACTATCTCAAAGGGTAAGAGGTAATTAATTGCAAAAGGGGTGAATCTGACACTTAGAAGGGCCAAGGTCAGTGCGTTTGGCTAAGGTGTTTTGAGGGTGTACAAATTTTGCCAATTAAATCTTAATAATGCAATGAATGCTTTCAGAGCATTGAGGGTGGAAAGTGCAATGAAAGTGTAAAACCAGCCAAACAGCACATGTTTTTCGAAGTACCTGACCGGTAAAACGGGTTCCTTGGTCACTTGGTCACAAACTCCTGAAGTTTGACAGGAGTTCCTCAGGTAGGGACAATCTTTCCCCAAAGGACTTTGGCCACAGAAGAGGAAATAGCCCATCTGTAAGGGAAGGCTTCAGTCTAGTGAGAAAACATACAGTTCATAACTAAAACTTATTTATGTCCATTAGATGGAAGAAGTTGTATGAAATCCATTTTCCAGATCGCAAATGGTCCATTAGGCAGTTTTAAATGTCCAATAGTAGTTCAAATAGACCACCCTCGGTTGTATTTGGGGTAAGTGGGATAAGTGAGGTAGGTACTTTTTGCAGCCTTGTTCATTTTCCCCACCAATACTGATTCATGAATGCTGTCATTTTGTTAGTAGACCAATAGTTTAATGCATGTACAGTGGTGAGGAGTGGAAATTTTAGAGTTTCTGGTAGAACTGGGTCGGTTTTTGGTACAAACCAGAGCTTTCTCTTTTTATCAAACCAACAGTTGTTGAATTTCCAATCCTATTTTTCCTTTTCTGAAGTCAGTTGTGTGTTTCTCTTGCCATGTTTTCCAAATTATTATTTGGGGAAATATCCCTTTGGACCATGATACAGGTTTGACTGCTCTTGATCCCTTTAAGGACAGAATTTCTTGCAGAAATATCAGCAAGATGATTTCCTTTAGCTTCCAGAGAGTCAAGTTTAGACTGTCCTAGAATCTAATAATAGCTGAAGTGGCAGGTAAAAGTATTACATCCAGTAATTCCTGAACATAGGGACCATTTTTAATTTTACTTTTGCTGGAGTAAGGAAGCCATGTTGCTTCTACAACGTTCCAAAATTGTGAGATACTCTGAAAAATGTGCCTACTGTCAGTTAAATATTGGCGGTTTTGCCCTTGGCTAAAGTAAAAATCTGTGTAAGAGTATATAATTCAGCCTGTTGGGCTGAAGTAGGCATAGGTAAAGATGCTGCCTCAACAACATCAAAATGAGTTGCAATAGCATACCCAGGACAGTATTTGCCATCGTCATCTTTTGGATAAGAACCATCATTGAATCATGAGAAGTCAGTGTTACCCAGGGGAATTTCCTGTAGATCTTCACGAGGAGTTGGGGGTGGTGTGTTGGTATTAAATAGTCATAAGGGACTTCCTCAGTGATGGAGGGCAGAAGAGGAGCAGGGTTCAGGTTATTACAACATAAAGAGTTATGCAAGGAACAGTTAACAAAAGAACTTCATAGGAGGTGAAGTGGCTGAATGAGAAATGTTGAGTGTGATAAGAATTCAGGAAAGATTCTACTGCATGAAGTACAAAAATGGTTAAAGGGGATCCCACAGCAAATTTCTTGATGACCAAAAGAGCAGTGGCTGTAATGGCTCTCAGGCAAGGGAGCATCCCCATGCCACAGGATCCAGATGCTGGTTATAATACTCTGTGAATCTATGGTGGTCCCCATGTTTTTGGGTGAGTACCCCAAGGGCAATCCCTTCCTTTTCATATAGAAAAAGGAAAAAGAGAATCTGATAATTGGGATGCCCAAGGGCAGGTAGGTTCATCGAACTCTCCTTTAAGGCCTTAACATTTTTGTTCCAATGCACAGGCTTTGGAAAAGCCCTAAGAATTGCTCAATGAAGTTGCCTAGCCTGATCGTATAATAAGTCAGTGGACTGGCTTTCCCAGTTGTAATTCTAGGGACCTTTTAGGATTTTCCCAATCAGCAGTTTTCATCCAACGCCGGGCTGGCCTTCACTGACAAGCATACGAACTAGCTGATATAAGTCAGAGAAACCAGGTTGGTACGTTTGAGTGACTATATTAAATTCCCCAGCCAATCTGTAAGGATCTTTGGTTACTTTGGAAAAGCCTTTGACTGTGGTTCACATATCAGCTTTAGTCCAGGGAATATAAGAAATTAAGGGTTTAGCCTCTGGATCCTTAGAAAGCTTAATTTTAAAGCGACAGCTTCTGAGGTGTTCAGAGGAAAAGGGGAGTTCAGTAAGAGAATTAGTATGGGGGAATTGAGGGCATAGAAGAGGCACAGGTGGCGTAGAAGGGAAAGGGAAGGGTTGCACCGGAGGTGGAGTCTGACCATGAGGAGCAAAGAGAGAGAAACAAGATGGAGCCAGAGGCAAGCCTGCGGCAAAGGAGCCGAGGAAGACCAGACTGAGGCTTCAAGGGCCATTTTTTTCTTTCTTGAATGATTTGTTTATCTCAGTTAATTTAAAATCTTATTTTGCAGAGAGGCAATTTTAGACTCCTGAAAAGGTTGGAAAGCCTCAAAATGCCAGTTGAAATAGGCATTCCATTCAATTCTGGACATTTTTGAACTACTGTAATCCGATTCGGTTTTAAGAAATTTAAGTTTGAGGACTTCAAAAGTTCCCCATAATGGTCATTGATATTCTAAATTACCTTTGGTCAGGTTGGTCCATTTAGTTAAAAATGCACATGAGGAAGGAACACAATTTTTTTTTTTTTTTTTTGCGGTACGCGGGCCCCCCACCGCTGCGGCCTCTCCCGTTGCGGAGCAACAGGCTCTGGACGCGCAGGCTCAGCGGCCATGGCCCACGGGCCCAGCCGCTCCGCGGCATGCGGGATCCTCCCACACCGGGGCACGAACCCGCGTCCCCCGCATCGGCAGGCGGACTCCCAACCACTGCGCCACCAGGGAAGCCCAGGAACACAATTTTTAAACATAAAATCTATCAGAGTCCTTGCCGGGGGCGCACCTTCAAACTGTTTAGATAACTGGGATGCCATTTCTCAGAGGTTTTTCTCTAGAGTAAAAGAGTAATTTTCACATAGCTCATACAGTTTAATTCAAACAGCTCGCAACTCATACGCCTGCAGGCCTAACACCAGCCAATTCTAAGGATGCAGCTTGTTCTCTGACAGCCCCTATTCCAAAGGAGTGGGTCAATGGCTGAATTGGTGCAGTTTCAGTGAAACATCCCTTGTTCCTGAAGGAATGGGCCAAAGGCATCTCAGCCAGCTTCAACTGAAATAATCTGATCTCCAAATTAGACTGAAGTGTCAAATGAGTACTTGCATACAGAAGAAGGCTTTAACCAGAAAGATGAAACCTTAAAACAGATCCCTAATAGAGCCTGGAGAACTTCAAATGAAAAGAGGTTTGTAAGCTTGGATCCAGGAGAAAGATACCTTTAAACTTCAGGGATCAGCAAGAAAAGCAATGAGCTCAGTGGGCTCAATTTTGGGTACCATACCTATTTTGCTCACCAGCCCTAGGGCCTTTGGGGTGTCTTGTCTTGTCCCTGTATGGGGCATCAAGATGTTGACCTAAAACAAATAGACTGCCAGATATTTCTCCAGCCAAGATGGGTTTATCCAGGATCAGCAGGGAATTGCAATTCAGGGTCTGCAACCATGGCGAGACACAAGCGAGCCCCACATAGCAAAGGAAGGAAAATGCTTTTATAGAGGTGGAAATAAAGTTGGGAGGGCTGTAGTTAACAAAGAGTCCATACGGCTTTTCGTTGGTTGAGTCCTTGCCAGGGAAGGAGAGGAATCTTTCTTCTTCCTGTAGGGTTCTACTATCACTGGAGGGCATGAGAACTCTCCCTCCTGGTATCCCAAGACTATTTAAGATTTATGTTTATTAATTTTTAAAAAATTTTATTTATCTGTTTATTATTTTTGGCTGCATTGAGTCTTTGTTTCTGCTTGCAGGCTTTTCTCTAGTTGCAGTGAGTGGGGGCTACTCTTCGTTGTGGTGCGTGGGCTTCTCATTGGGTGGCTTCTCTTGTTGCAGAGCATGGGCTCTAGGTGCCTGGGCTTCGGTAGTTGTGGCACTCAGGCTTGGTAGTTGTGGCACTCAGGCTCAGTAGTTGTGGCTCACGGGCTCTAGAGCGCAGGCTCAATAGTTGTGGTGCACGGGCTTAGTTGCTCCACGGCATGTGGGATCTTCCTGGACCAGGGCTCGAACCCGTGTCCCCTGCATTGGCAGGCAGATTCTTAACCACTGCACCAACAGGGAAGCCCCTGTTTATCAATTTTTTACGGGGGTTCTTTGTATATTAGGAACAGTTCAGTCATTTTCACAGAGGAAACAGTGTTGGAAGGTTTTTAGGGTAAGATCCAAGAAATGTTAAAATCCAGTTCTCTGCATTATTTGAATATGTTTTCTGGAGACTTGTAGCATCTCCTTTTTTGAAATCACTAAGAACATTAAGAACAGTGTAGGCGACATGAGAGATCTTGCATGGTTTGCAGACAGTTTGCAGGAGAAATGAAGACTTACTAGAATAGCTAAATTGAGCTGTCTGCAAAGAGAACGAGCTGTCTTGGTAGGCAGCAAACATATAACTAATAATGTACAAGCATAAGATAAATTGTAGAGGTAATTCAAATATCTCACTCATTCTAGGATTCTAAATTTTAAAGTTATGTTTTAAAGTCCCAACCAGCTCTGAGGTTCTGAGTCTTTCGTATAATCATTGCATACCATTTTTGTTGTTGTTTTTCGAAGACAACATCAATTTTGCACTTTATTTCTGTAAAAATAATATGTCCACTTGGGGGTAGTAAAGTATTTTTTCAGTGTCTCCAGGGAGTTTTCAGCATTTTCTCTGTGAATACATGAGTACACATGTGAGTGAAAATAGTACCAACTAGATGTTGTGTTATTTCTTGTATTTTGTAAGTGACAGTTTCTTCTACTGCATAAACACAATAGGAATTATGAGCAGCCACAGATTTCATTTCCCTTTTTTCTTCTTGTAATGCCCAAAGATTTAAAAACATACAAATTAAAACTTTTATCAGCAACATATATGCCCAGAAGCGGAATGATATTTGAGTTAATTCTATAATGGTAGTTTCATTATATTCAATTAAATTCAATTCAGTGAGATAGTCCTGAGATGGTTTGAAAATTCCTGAGTTGTAAAGATATGCCAACACTTGAATTATTCTCCTCCTTTTAAACTATTTCAGTATTTTTATATTTTTTACCATAACATAAATTACTACAAAACTTGGTGGCTTAAAATAATGAATCTTTATTAGTTCACAGTTTCTGTGGGTCAGGAATCTTGGTGCAGTTTAGCTGGGCACCCCTGGCTCAGGATTTCTCGGGAGACTGCAATCAAGGTGTCCACAGTCCTGTGGTCATTTCAGGACTTGCCTAGGAGAGAATCTGCTTCTAAGCTCACTGGCAGCTGGCTCCTCCAGAGAAAGCTAGCTAAGAGAGAGGGAGAGGGAGAACATGCCAGGAGAGAAGCCAGAGTCTTTCTGTAACCTAATCTTGGAAGTGATACTCTGTCATTTTCTGTTAGTTAGAAGCTAGTCTCACCCACACTCAAGGGGAGGCGATTGCATAGGACATGAGTTCCAAGGAATGGGGATCATCGCAGGGGGCCATTTTACAGGCTGCCCAACTCTAGACAGATTTTACAACTCTATGATTTTAAATCATTGCTCTTTTGAAAAATTACTAAAACAGCATTCAGTGCTTAATCAGATTTCCTTTTTTTTTTTTTTTTTTTTTTTTTGCGGTACGCGGGCCTCTCACCGTTGTGGCCTCTCCCATGGCGGAGCACAGGCTCTGGACACGCAGGCTCAGCGGCCATGGCTCACGGGCCCAGCCGTTCCGCGGCATGTGGGATCTTCCCGGACTGGGGCACGAACCCGTGTCCCCTGCATCGGCAGGCGGACTCTCAACCACTGCGCCACCAGGGAAGCCCCAGACTTCCGTTTTTATGGCAGAGTAACCAGAACCTCTCTTGCCCTGGTGTCAGTAAACAGGGATTCTGGTCCTTCCTCTGTGCCAATCAGCTGCAGCATCTCAGGCACTTAAGTCATGAATTTTGGTTTCCTTGTCAACAAAGAGAGGCAATTTGATTATGCTCTTTTTTAAAAAAATTAATTTTTATTTTATATTAGAGTATAGTTGATTTACAATGTTGTGTTAGTTTCAGGTGTACAGCAAAGTGATTCAGTTATACATATACATATATCCATTGTTTTTCAGATTCTTTTCCCACATAGGTTATTATAGAATATTGAGTAGAGTTCCCTGTGCTATACAGTAGGTCCTTGTTGATCATCTATTTTATATATAGTAGTGTGTATATGTTAATCCCAAATTGGGAATTTGGGATTATACTCTTGAAGATCCATTCTAGTTTGGGTATTCTTTTCCAGCAAACAAAATTCTGTTCTAACGGGGTCCAACTCTCTTTCCTTTAGGCAAGAGTGTCTCAGCCTCAGCACTGTTGACATTTGGGGCTAATAATTCTTTGTTGTTGTTGGAGGGGGAAGCTGTCTTGGACATTGTAGGATAGTGAACAGCATCCTTGGCCTCTACTCACTAGATGTCAGGATCAGCCCCCTCTTTGTGACAATAAAAATGTCTCCAGACTTTGAGGACCACAGATATAGGCAGAGCTATAATTAATCTAGCATACAAAAATGATTTCCTTTTCTGTAATATTTTGATTTCTTTTCCATTAAGAAAAAAGTCTATAAATTAATTAATACACAAGAGTTAATAACTTATAAGTATTTGCAGTTTAAAAGGGAAGGGATCTTTTGAGGCAGAAATTCAAGGTCTAGAGATGAGAAGCTGTTTTTAGTGACACTGTCAGGGAGTGGGGTGGAGGTGGGACACTATTCATACTAACCATAAAAAATACTTATCCCACTGAAAAAAAGGAAACTACTAGAGAATAATTTCCAGGCTCCACAGAAATGGTTGTGTGAAAGTCCACATTAGTCCTGTGATGGTTAATTTTATGTGTCAACATGACTGGATTGAGGGGGTGTGTCCAAACATTCGGTCAAACTGTATTCTGGGTGTTTCTATGAGGATGTTTCTGAATGAGATTAACATTTGAATCCATTTGAATTAGCAGACTGAGTAAAGCAAATGGCTCTCTGTAATGTGAGTGGGCCTCATCCATCAATTGAAGACCTGAATAGAACAAAAAGGCTGAGTAAGAGGGAACTTTGCTGGCTTGACTGATTGAGCTGTCCTTGGGCTAGAAATTATACCATGGACCTGCCTCTCCGGGTTCTCAGGCTTTCAGACCCAGACTCTGTGATTACACAACCAGCTCTTCTGGGTCTCCAGCTTGTTTACTACAGATCCTGGGTCTTCTCAGCCTACATAATCACATGAACTAATACCTTATGATAAATCTCTTTCTGTCTCTCTCAAGAAGATGGATAGAAGAATTTCACAGAAGTCACAACTTTTCTGAGCATCACATTCCAGGGCCCAGCACTACGTAACACTTGGGACCTTTCTCCATCTGCCACAGGGTCCTACTGTTGCCATTCTCAACTCCTAAAAGCCATTGACAAGGATGTTCTCCTTGGCCAAACTTTCATCAGGCTCTTTTGAGCCCTCTTTTCCATGAGGTCTCTCCTTGGCCCCCATCTTTGTCTGAGTCTAGTTGTAGCAAAGAATCTTGCTAAGTCAGTTTATAGATCATCCTTCTTACCACTGATATCCAATCAAACTCTTTTCCTCTATCCTTTATCTTCCCCTTCCCTCCCCTTGATACCTAACCATGTTTTACACTATTAAATCTTTCTAAAATTTTTTTTTTTTTTTTTTTTTTTTTGTGGTACACGGGCCTCTCCCTGTTGTGGCCTCTCCCGTTGCGGAGCACAGGCTCTGGACGCACAGGCTCAGCGGCCGTGGCTCACGGGCCCAGCCGCTCTGCGGCATCTTCCCGGACCGGGGCACGAACCCGTGTCCCCTGCATCGGCAGGTGGACTCCCAACCACTACGCCACCAGGGAAGCCCTCTCTTAGCAATTTTATATCCACTTCCTCACCCTGGTCTTTGTCCATAAATCCTCACGTGGTCCTCTTGTATTTGAGTTCAGTCTTTCCCCTCCATTGCAATAGCCTCTATCCCTTATTACAATAGTCTTGAAAGTCTTTCTTGCCATTTTTAACAAGTGTCTGGTGGACTATTTATTTCATTTTATACCACAATGCAATGATAGCTCCAGTAAATAAAAATCACAGGGGACAGATTTAACCTAGATTCTTAGACATTTCTTCAGTTTGAGTCAAAGTGTGATTTAGATTCTTCTTCCTTTTTTTTTTTAAGTCTTAGCATGAACCATGTAACAGTTACCTAGCCATGTTTTGTTTTGTTTTTGTTTTTTTCTTTTTTACCTAGCCATGTTTTAAAGCTACAAGCTGCTGTCAAGAATTGGTCTGTATGTAGGGAATACAAACTAATTTTATAGCTAATCAAATAGATATAAACCTATTGATGAAATCCTCTTTAATGGGATCCAAAGACCAATATTATAAGTTTAAGAATTATGCTGTTTTTAGATGATGCTTTATTTTCTGAATTATTCAGGCTGTGGGTTCTTCCCATTCATTCAAATATAGTGAGATATGGGAGGAGTCATGGACTAGAGTGAGGGAAAATCAGTCCTGATATCCCCCCTGTCACTCACTGTTTTATCTCAGACAAGCCACCTTTCTTTTTCTTGCTTTAGGCAGGTGGTATAGATTTGTAGCTCAGAGCTGGAGGTCTAGACCTAGAACTGAGTTAAACCTCATCTTCAACAATTATTAGTTGTGTGACCCTGGGCAAGTCACTTAACTTCTCTGTTTCAATGTGTTTTTCGTGTATTCATCTCTTAGGATTGTTGGCAAGGTTAAGTCGGATAATAAATATAAAGCTCTTAGTACAATAGCTGGAAGAGTCTCAATAAGTATTATGGATACATGAAAGAAATGTTGGGTTAGATGATCTCGAAGCCTCCATGTTCTAAATTTTTATAAATTTCATAAGTTATACAGGAGTTTAAAGCAGGCTACATGTTTCCATTCAGTCAGGGGTGGAGCTGAGAATATATAATGAAAAATGAATATAAATTTCCTTTCAGTCAGTAACTTTGAATAACCATAGATTCAGTAGGTTGAGGATAAGGACTTATTTGTTATTCATTCCTTGTGTTTTTATATCTAGCTCAGTATCTGCCCCTTGATATGTATTTAGTATTTCCTGGGGTGGGGCACTGTATAGAGTACAGATGTACAGCAGTTAATAAGTTTCCAGGTCAGTCTTCCTGCCTTTGACTCCTGGCCCTTCCACTTGTTTGTTTGTATGAATGGCAGCTCAGTTGTCTTTGTCAAGCCTCAGTTATCTCATGTGTCAAATGGGGATTGTTATAAGATTTACTTGATGCAGATGTCAAGCACATGGCCTAGTATCTGTCTCCTAGTAAGTGTTCAATAAAATAGCCATATATGATGTAAATTCGATATTGAGGATCGGGGATACAGCTAAATATCCTTTTCTACAAGTACCAGAAATAGTGTAACAGTTAATACCCAGTGGCTTGTCTCCTTGGTATTCTTCTCTGAGCTTGGTGTTTATGCTAGAACTATGACATTAGTTGGAGCCTTAACCCTGTCTTCTAATTCTGAAAGCCAAAAACCAGACATTTAATTCCCTAGATGAAGACAGGCTGAAGGTCTTCAGAAACAATTACTATGCATGGCCATCCTTAGCAGCCTGGGTACCTGTGGTTTTGCTGACTGCCCTGTCATAATATTGATTAATCTTTCATATAACACAGAAACAGTCTTTAATACATACTTGTGCCTTCATTATTAATGAAATCTTAGTAGTTGGTGATGACGTTTTGGGCAGTTTATCTGGCGGAAATGTCTACAAAAAAAACACCTGACACATTTCTTGGTGTAGAGCTCCTTTAAATCATCTTACATTTGAATGCTGCCAAATAGAGTAGTAAGCTTCTAAAAAGTGTAAACAAAATGAAATGGTTTTAAAAAACATATATCTTCATGAAACACATGTTCCCATTCCTATGTATCATTTTCCCACTCTCATTACAGCACTTCCTAGGTGCCAGACACTGTCCTAAGAGTGTTACAAATCATATATTAACTTATTTAATCCTTATGTCACCACTCTGATATAGATGCTGTCATTATGTCCATTTTACGGACAGGGAAACTGGGCCACAGAGAGATTAGGTAACCTGCCCAAGGTCACACAACTAACCATCTTACCGCCAGGATTTGAATGCAGGCATCTGGCTCCAGTACTCATGCTCTTGACTTCTGTGTTTGCTCTCCCATCTGTATTAGTGATTTAGTGGGAAGTCAATGAAGAGGTAATATTTGGGGATGACATTAAACTGAGAAGCTTTTTCAGCGATGTTGATGAAATAGAGTCCCATGTGGAATCAGTGTAGCGAAATGGGGGAACTCAGGCATTGGAGTCAGATAGTTCTGGGTTCATACACACTGTGCTGCTTACTAGACGTGTATCCTTAGTCGCAACATTTCGCTCCCTCTGGTAGTGTTCTACCTCCCACCCTTGGTGGGGCGAGGACCTCACGGCGATTGGAGTGTACTGCTGGGCCCCCTAACTTTGGGATTGGCCATGTGACTTGCTTGCCATGAGAAGCACATACTCCAGGTGGCCACTGGGTCCCCATCAGTGCCCCAGCCTCAGTTGGAGTGGAGCCAGCCCAGCTACCCTGCAGATACACGAGTGAGGTGTAAACACTTACTGTTGTGTGTCTCACTCAGACTTTGTGCTTGCTTGTCTATTTTCCCAAGCGTAAAGTGAGGCTAAGTCTTATTTTGTCAACCGTAAAGGGGGAATAATAGCAATACCTTCCTGTTAGTGAAGCTGTGAGAACTTACTGAGCTAAGAGTACAAATGAATGTTATGAAGTAAAACATTTCAGTTCCTATTGTTAAAGAATTGGTAACTAAGTTAGGATCAGTATTAAAATTTTCAGTGTTTACGGAGGGAAGCATGAAATTATGATATTCCTTCTGTTGATATATTTAAATAAGCAAGGTTTACCCAAGCCTTATTAAGACATATTTTCAAAATATCTTTTTACTAACAAAACATTCTTATCGTGCATTAACGTGGGCCTCTTAACATAAAAGTAATTTCAGGTTTTTGAAATGAATGAAGTGCTTTTCTTTTTGAATTTTTTTTTTTAAACCAGCTCAGTCTAACCATTCTAGCCTTCTAAATTCACAGTGTATATATTTTTTCACAGTGTGTATATTTCATGGGCAATAGTATAATTTGAGTATATGCAACAATTTCTAGGCTGTGTTAGGTTAGTTAAAACTTTCGAATGTTGACATTACCTAGAAAATATTTCCAAAGTATAACATATATGTATATCTAATGTAGAGTTTAAATGTGATGTAATGATTTAAAGGGATGAAAAAAAGGGGAGGAATAGATTGTTTAGATGAACTGAACCTTCACTTGGCTTGCATAAACCTGGACAAGCTTCAGCTTCCTTACAATGTTTATATAGTACCTTTCCACATACTTAAAAAATGAGGTCTCCAGCCAAGTAGAGAGAATGTGGAAATTTTGCATCTTTTTACAGTGAACCCGTTGGGATATTTAAAAACAGATGTATAGGGAAGAAAAGTAGATCTGTTGCTATTTTCTGTGCTAATATTAATGGACAGCATCCAAGGGTAATTCTTCCACTCTAGGTTACTTGTGAAATGCTGAAGAGGCTTTCATGTCATAATTAGTATGCTTTAGCTTATTTTATCTCTTACCTCTTTGGTCAAAATCTGGTCCATTGACTTTTTTTCAATGAGTTAACTGCAGCTTTAAGTGGTCTGTAATTATAATGGTGCTATAGGGGATTTAATCTACAAACAAATCACATATATTCCAGCAGGATGGCAGATTGCCAGCATATTGATAGATAGTCATGTGCTGATAAGCCAGCTCTGTGATGGGCAGTGTTTACCAATTTCTATGGTGCAAATATTTCCACTGAGGCTGATTTCAAGCTACCAATCATTTGACAACAGCCCTTCAAAATTCCTAAATATGTAATAATAAACTTTTGCAAGCCAGTCCAAGCCAGCATACCACTAAACAGTTCGTTCTTATACATACTGCACTATTATGTAGAATAACGATGCTTTTTAATTATCCTGCAGTGCTTTCATTCAACTATAACTCATACATTAAGAGAGTGTCTTTATGTAAGACTGTTAAGGGCCCTTTAGAATATGATTCTAATAATTTAAGTCATAGACTACTTAGAGGTGCTAATCAAAGCTATAAACCTTCTCTAAAAAAAAAGTACACACTAAGAATTATGAATATGATTTCAGGGGATTCTTCTACCTCTGATACTTGTCCATGGGTCTCAGATTAATAATCTCTGCTATCTCTTTGGGCCAAACTATTTTGGCAAGCCACATTGTGAATTTCATTGCTTCAGTTCACTAAGTTTGTGAATGACTAGAGAGCTCAAAATCACCATTGCGTTGCAGAAAAGTTAAATTACCAATACTTTATTAATCATGTTTACTATCTGGCCTCTTCTGTCATTATTCTAAAATTCAGTGATCACAGGGAATTCAAGAGGAGATGATGTGGTCCATTACTGAGTTCAATTGAGTAACATTGAACAATTTAGTTTTAGTTTCTCCCTTTATTCTACTAATTTTGTGTGAACTATTATATAAGCTAACTCTAGGACTTGTGATATTTCAATCTTCATTTTTTAAATACAAGCTTCCTATATGTACATATGTGTATGTGTATGTATGTCTATATAGACAAAATTAACACTTTTTTCTCCCTTTTCTAGTGCTAGGCTTAATTAAACCTATTGCCCTCTGACTTGGTCAAACACCTTTTTTACATAGTCCCATAGTACTTGTATATGGATTTTGTGGCACACTTCACAATTAGATTTAAACAATTAATTTTGTAATGATTTTCAAAAATAATCATTTCTTCTATTATATGTATAATTTAAAGGCCAGGTGATGCCACATGCACATTACCTAATGGGTTCTGAAAATTTGTTGAATGAAAGAATTAATGATAATATTTTGGATATAAATGTTTAAGAGAGAAAAGATAAACAAGGAGAAAAAAAGAGACCAAAGTTTTAATGAAGCAACCAAATTACTAGCTGCAGTTTTAGTGTTGATTCATCTTCTGTCCATCCAGCCACAACAGCAATATTTTTAGCCCTGGTCATTTGGAGTTGACGTTGATGAGAGTAATCATACTAGACGTTCAATAGGCAAGAAGGAAACTCATTTCTCCTCCATTTTTGAGGGTTTTGTTTTGTTGAGTCTTTTCAACTTAATTCTTAAATGACCAGAGAATTTCTGCTCACCAACATAAACCATCACTAAGAATCCAGATTCCTTAAAGTTGGCTTATAATTAGCTAAGCGATTTAAAAAATATATTGAATCACTTTGAAGATGACTGTTCAGTTAGGAAATGATGTCAGAGACCACTATTCTCATTTTTTAGTAGAATGGTTCTTTCAACTTGGGGAGAATTCAGAGACTAAAAGCTAGAGTTTGCATGTTTCAGCATCAGTAAAGCCTGGGGCTGAGAAGAGCCTTCTCACGTGGTAAGCACAGCAGGCATGCCGTTACAATCATGGCTCATTAAACGGCCAACTGAAAGTCAGATGACCCTGTCAGAAACAGAATCTTAGTCTTTCAGCTCTTTAACACGGTTTCATTTGGAGCTGTTTATTTGGCTCAGTACATTGGAATGTGAGACAACTCATCACATATTTATTGAACATCTACCATTGTGATCGATATATTGTCAGGATTCCAGTAACAGCAGAAAGGAACACAGGCTACTTCATGCCTTTGACAAATTTACATTCTGGCAAAGCAAGAATATAAATCATGGAAATACAGAGCAGTGTGAAGAAAGAGCTTAAGAGACATGAACTGATAGAAAAGTCAGATAGTCACTTCTATTTGAATAAATCAAGCATGGTTTCATGGAAGAGGTACCACTTTGAGCTGGCCATTGAAGAATGGGTAGGATCTCATCAGACGGAGAATGGAAATATAGAAGGCATTCTAGAAACATATATATGCAGCTGGGGAAACTAGGGTGTGTTTTCATATGAGCAAGTAATTCAATTTGAGTAGAAATATATAGTATTTGTGATGATACAATGGAAGGTGAGTCTGGAAGGTAGATTTTACCCATATTATGTGAGTGACAGTGTTATAGAGGTAATGAAGGATTGAGTAGGGGGAAGTCATGGGTTTGAGACCAGTAGTCACCATTTGACTTGTCTCCGTTCTGAGACAATAGACGTACCTCTGTCTGCTTATGGCGTAAGTTCTTAGAAATCCAAGTCTAGACCAAATTATGAAACAACTAAGTTTATGTTTGGTATGGTTTGATTCTTTGGACCTTCCACCATAGCCTTCTCCCTCTTCCCATTCTTCTCTAAGTGGAACTTGTATCTAATTCCACCCCTGGTGAGGAATGTCTGGTAATGACTTGGGGATTGGAACAGGTGGGAATAATAGTTCTGAGGAGCATTCCTGTGTTATCAGGAGGACTCTTAAAGTCAAAGGCTTCAGGACTCCAAGGAATCACATTATAATGGCACAATATGAGGCAGCAGGGTAAATAGCTTGCTATGGAAGGACTGGCGTGGACCCCTCAAATCATATAAACAGCTTCTCCATGTCTCCCTCTGTGTCTCACAGAAACCACTGGTTGTAAGAAAGACAGCCTGATTCAGAGTGTGAGTAACAGGACAAACCATTCCCAATAGTGGAAATGGCTCAAAGTATAGGTGCCATGCTATGCTAGTCATGTTCTTTTCATGAACTAATAAAGGGGCATGAAGCAGTTAAGATAGTGGAAAGCTAACTAAAAATCAGGAGGTTCTGGGTTTTAGATTTAAATAGCAATTTTCACATTTGTTAAAAAAAAAGCTAGAATTGGATATATATAAGTTCTAAGGGTCATTTTACCTCCTTAATATCATATAGGAAGGCATAAATTATGGGATGTCCCTCCCTCTAGTGTGGAGCCATAGAGGAATGTCAGCTCTTTGAGAGTTCCTTTCTTAGTGCCTGTCCAGCACAGAGGGCTGTGGGGAAATGAGAGCTGCAGATGGACAGCTGACAAGGGAACTGGGGACCCACATCTTCGGTCAGCTCCACAAGGTGACATTCTGACATCAGGAAGAACATCTTCCTGATGTTCTGTTGCACAGATGGCCCCTGTGGGTGGTTCTGGGAGTGCCGCTGTTTGCAGGAAGGAGTGAGCACATTCCGGAATGCTGCTCGGAAGCGGCGAGAGAGTAGGTTGTAGATAATGGGGTTGACAGCTGAGCTCAGGTAGAAGAGGACACCTGGAATGCAGGGGATTAAGAGACATGCCAAGGAGAAATTGGGGGAGAGGTATGACAGGGAGAAGCATAAATATTTAACAAAGGTCTTGAATCCCTTTGATTGCCTCGTTTGGAAGTGATAATATACATAAGACTCTAATTGAGAATACAAAATGCTCTGAACAGATCTACCACCTGTGTACTTAGGAGTCAAACCCAGAAAGATTAAAGAGTCTTGGAAAAATTGAGGCTGGCATGGGATCTCTCTGAGATGTTTGGCAACTTCCTTTGATCCCCATTTGTTTAATCAAGGAACATGTTCCCATAGCATTAACGAGAGATGCTTAAGTATCAGAGGAAAGAGAGATTTCTTTTTATCTCATTGGAGTTTTGCTTAAATCTATAATTTGAAACTGCAAGTAATGGAGGAATAGTAAATCAGTCAAGGCATAGTCTCTGCTGAGACTTCTTAAAATGCTAAATATCTCTTCAAAGAAGTATTCCCCAATGTCTTTTCCCTACCTAGCCTTTCCCCTTGATGGTTCTTCCCACCTTATTTCCAACCTTATTGAATATTTGTATTTTTCCATTTGTTTTCTCCACCAAATGTCTTGCACACTGCCATTTTCTTGGTTGGTATTCACTTTTCCTTTATTACCATATCCTATTCTATTTTCGCAAGGCCCAAGGGGAGCCTAAGGTTGAGAATCAGAGGACTTAGTTTCTGATCTGGGCCTTTGCTTATTCTGTGAGCCTGGACAGAACTGGCACTTCAGTTTCTCTTTCTCTGTAAAATGGGAATGATAATACCTTTTTAACTCACCTCCCTGGATTATTGTGAGGATTAAATTGAGTTACTGTCTACAGAAGGGCTGAGAATAAGAATATAAAACAAGTGATAGGTGTTGTCCTCAACACATTCATTGTTGTCCTCGTTTATATAGTTCAGGACATTCAGAGTGCCATATGCCCTGTGGACAGAACTGGGCAGGGAGGAGTGTAGGACGGTAATATTTCTATAGACTGTTAATTTGTTCAATAAAGAAATACTGGGATTCCCTGGTGGCGCAGTGGTTGAGAGTCTGCCTGCCGATGCAGGGGACACGGGTTCGTGCCCCGGTCCGGGAAGATCCCACATGCCGCGGAGCGGCTGGGCCCGTGAGCCATGGCCGCTGAGCCTTCGCGTCCAGAGCCTGTGCTCCGCAACGTGAGAGGCCACAACAGTGAGAGGCCCGCATACCGCAAAAAAAAAAAAAATAAATAAATAAATAAATACTGCTTGAACTCATTATACGACTTTGAGGCACATTGGAAGGTAGTGCATTTAGACTTTGTTCTCCAAGAACTTGGAATAGTATTGCAGAACAAGATTTATGCCTAATTTCAGTAATTAACAAAAGGATGGTACCAAACAGTATCCGTTAAGAAAAGAGCAAAATATGTGACACCAACAGTCATGCTATGGAAATTCACATGATGGCATAAACACAAGAACCCTAATGGTCATGACAAATTTAGTGGCGGTGATTGGACTCTCGCGAGACCATGAAATGGGTAGGAGATATTGGGGAAGAGAGGAGAGGGTGCTGCAAGTAGAAGGCTTAGCATGCACCAGTGTGCTAGAGAAAGATTATTGTGCAAGAATAATGCAGAATGTGCAGAAATCCCTAACTCACCAGTTTGACGAGCATTCAATACATGGTTTATGAATGAAAATGCTATAACTTGAGGGTCAAAAGGCAAGTTGGGGCCATTTCTGGGGTAGCATTTAAGAGGTTTAGACATCATCTGGTTGGCAAGGTGGGGAAGGGAGAAATTACATCTTAACAGGAAAATGTTATTGTAAATGAACAACTTGTGAGTCTTAAAATGGTTGTCTTGATGCCTCTGGAGAAGTGTAGATCAAGCCTCATGTGATCTTGTGTTTTCCAATTTTTTTAAAGAATAATTTATTTTACTTAAAAAAATTTTTATTAGAGTTGATTTACAATGTTGTGTTAGTTTCAGGTGTGCAACAAAGTGAATGAGTTATACATATACATATATCCACTCTAGTATTGAGTAGAATTCCTTGTGCTCTACAGGAGGTCCTTATTTGTTATCTATTTTATATATAGTAGTGTATATATTATTTAAACACTCCCATTTTCTAAGACTAACCACAAAGATCAGAGCCATAAGCATTTTTGATTTTTTGTCCAGAACAATAAATAGTTTAACATGGAGGAAAAGTCCTAATGTCCAGGTATAAACTGTACACAAGCCCTGCTGAGTACAAAAAAGATGGTTGTAGAAAATAGATAATATATATGGTATTCAGTATACATTTGAATGCTATTGTTTTTGTTCTGTGCACATCTGGAGCTTAACTTGCATAAATTGATCTTATCTTTCTTCCTTAATGATGTCTTTGATAAAGAGCCCATAGGACCGTCCAGTGACTAGCAGTGCTCCATTTTAGAGGAAAGAACCCTGAACTTGAAGTTAGGTGACTCAGGCTTGAACCTTGTTTTTACCATTTGCCAACTGAGTGTCTTTGGACAAGTCATTTCTTCTTTGTAGAACTGTTTCTTAACCATAAAATGTTGATGATGATATCTACTTTACAAATTTGTGATGGTTGTAGAAGATAGGCTATAGCATTTTACAGCTTAAAAAGTTCTTCAATAGCTATTATTTTATTTGCTTCTTACCATCAGCCTGTGTTGTATATAGAGCAGGCATTATTGCCACCTTACAGTTGAGGAAACTTTGGCAAGAAGGAATCCATATTCTGCGTATCACTCAGAATATAAATGGTGGTATTGAGATGCAAATCCAGGTCCTCTGATTTAGTAACCTTTCAACCACTCTCTCTCATATTCTGTGGTGTCCTTAACAAGCAGCATTAAAGTAGCCTAAAAGCAGACCTTGAGGCCCCATGAACACCCTTTGGCTGGCTTTCATGAGGGTCTAACACTTGCTGAAGACAATACAGGATTTCAGGGACATGGATGTTTAATAAATAAGAACCAATTAAATCATATGGCCATTGAAAGAGAACCAAAGGAATCATTCCTTTGACCATTTTCCTGCTGTAATCATCAAGCTTAGAGTTGAGGTCTTTCATAAAGTAGTGTCTCAAATAGTAATAAGGTGTATTTCTTTTGAACCTGTAACATACCTAATCAATACATAAATAAAATAAAAATCAAGTGTCTTCATTACAGTATGGCAGATCCCCATAAGTTGGTATATACAGATAGAACCTACTGCTCTAAGCAAGATGAAGAAGCTGCAGTTACCTGGACACCTGTGGTACACCCAAACGAGCTAAATTTTACCTGATACCACATGGATGAGATTGAACACAGCAGCCAGGGATTCAGTCCACTCCTCCACAAAGCTGAAGAAGAGCCGATCAATGTGGAATGGGGCCCAACAGATAGCAAACGCTAAGACCAAGACAACTGGAAAAGGATGATGAAGGGGAGAGTAAAAGGCAGTCAAAGCAAGAATAGGTATGCAGTGCCCACACTGAGTTCATCCATCCCTTCTAGCATTTCCCCTCCATCTTTGTTAAGTTATAATTGCTAAAGGCCAACTAGATCCTAAAGGGACTCTACATAGAAAATGTAAACATAAGATGAATTTTGTAGGATTGAGAATCAGTTTTCCATATGGTTGTAAAAGATTTCTTGTGTAATGTAAGTTTCCTTCAGGATATTTAGAATAGTATTGAATGTATTCAAAGTTCTGAAAACATTCTATTGTGGAAAATAAATTATGTTGCAGGTAGACTGTTGGAATCACGTAAACTGGATTTATAAGTAAAATGATTGTGTTCAAGCAATTTGGTGTTCTTTAAAGTTATAGATTAATAACAAACTATGAAGTATAGTATAAATTTATCTTGTTTTTCTAGTAAAAAATTAGAAGTTTCTATGATTTTAATCACTTAAAATTCTGTAAGGCGTCAGGGGAAAGAGAAAGGTGGAACAACCATGAGCATAATACAAGCATTTTAAGATTGGGATGGGGGTGTGTCTGTTATATTATAAATTGCTAGAGCACAGAATTCCTTCCACTTCCTTTATGTTTGTTTTTACATCTATTTTGAAATGATTACAGATTTATAGGAAGTTGCACCTTCTAGTTTCTTATTTTCAGCTCCCAAGACAGAGATTGGTGCTACCGTAGTTTCTCTAAGGGGAATTTGTTCTCCAGAAAAATAAACGTGTATGTTTTCTTCTCTCCTGAAGTTGTAAAATACTTTCCTCTC
>NW_020172822.1:781387-814027 GCF_003031525.2 Neophocaena asiaeorientalis asiaeorientalis | reverse complement strand
TCCTCTGTTTTTGAGGCTTGAGATTTACCTCAGAATAATCTAGTAGGGGCTAAAGGAGAGATAGGGATGTAGAGGAAACAAGATGAGCTACGAGCTGATAACTTTTAAAGCTGGGTGATGGGTATTTTGGTGTTCATTTTACAATTCTCTGTACTCAAGAGCACATTTGATGTTTTCCATAGTAAATGGTACATATGTTTCCTGTTGGCATTAAAATACTCAGAGTAAGTTGTCTGCCTGCATGATGTGGTTTCAGGAATACCTGGAAGATTCTTCTGAATTCACCTCCCAAGAAAAAGCCCCGAATCTGCTTACTACTGCCTACAATTCCCTCTAGTTAAAAATTTAATTCGTGTTATAATTAAACTCTCTGCCCCCAAAGGCAAATAGTTCACAGTATATGTTATCATTGTGACTTTAATGTGAGTACACTTCAAGTCCTTTTGTGAGAGATTATGATCAGAGAGAAATGGGGAGAAATATTGAAGACACTAGATTTCTTAGTAGGGAAAGTCAGGTGCTAACAGGGGCTAAAAAATTTCAAGAAGGTGATTAGTAGAGTTGAAAAGACATACAGTGACCTCACAGGTTTCGGGGTTTGTTTTTTTTTTTTTGGTTCATAGACATCACGTAGTTACAGTGAGTGTTTCATATGCATATTCGCCTGGAGGATTTGTTTCTTCCAAATTTCACTCTGTGACTTGGAAAGTGTGTTATAAACCTCCTTTCTCTAATTGATTGGTTTCTCATTAGACCAGTTGGATCATATATTTTTATAACATTCTTTTGGGAGAGTGTGGATCAGTGCCTGGACGTGTTTTAAAATATCTTATCTATGTAAAAGAGTGTACCGTTTATATAAAATCATACAATGTCATAAGAGGAATGACTACTTAGAAGGGTTCTTAGCCAGATGTCCTTATTCTGGAAGTAAAAGATCCCATGGGGTCCGATCTTGGGTACCAGGGGGCTCAGGAGCCCCCTGAAATGGATTGTAAAGCATTTGATGTATGTTCGTTCGTACACTTTCTGAGTGGAGAATTCACTGTCTCCACGATATTTTTAAAGAAACCCATAACACAAAATCGGTAAGAACCACCTGCTCATTTTAGGGGGGGAAAGAGATACTTAAAGGCTCTTAGAGTGGATATGGTTTACCAAGCGTTGAACAGAGTGTATTACAATGGTTGCAATTTAGTGTGTTATTCTGAGGTTTAAAAACCAAAATGGAACAAAATAGACAGGTCCTAGATGCTTGAGTAAGCCACGGAAGATCAGAACATGACGCTACGTTTCAGGAGAATTTTGATCCAGATCCCAGCAGCACTTGATCAATATAACTCCTTTGCTTTAACAAACAAGCAAAATACAAAACAGAGGACTCACACAGCATTTTAGTGACTGATTTTCTGGATGGTCTTTGAATATTTGCCGTTACTTCATCTGCTTCAAGGGGTTGGTCTTTCTTCAGCTGCAAGAGAAATGCAGAGAGATATAAAGAAAGGGAAGCATTTTTTCCTCCCATTAAGAGCAGAGAAGTGTGACTCTAACACTCATTTTGCAGACAAAAAAACTGGACTTAAAGAAATGTGAGAATTTGTTAACATGTAAGAATATGTTTAACCGTAAGTTGGAGGTGGAGTTGGATCAAGGTCACCTAACTCAACTGGATAGATGGTTGTGGCCAAGTTCCAGGCAACCATTTATCCTGTGCTACTCTGTAGAACCCTAGTTTTGTAGCATATTAATAGATATTCCTTGAAAACTAAGAAATTCTGAAGTTAAAAAATGTTAGATAGGCTTTTTCATTCACCCATTCATTTATTCAATAATTATTAGACATCTTTTAGAATGACATCCCTCTGCCATGTGGTGGGTAGGCAGTAGAAAACAAAAACAGGTATTATTTCTGCTTCATGAAGTCTATAGTTTTAATTTTGGGTCTTCTCAGAGCCTTAAAGTGCTAATGGACATTACACATTTCCATGGGGGACAGTGTATCACCTTTCCTCCCCTCCTACCTTGCACATCCCACATCTCCCACCCTCAAAGGGGATAGTGCTTCTTTGACTAAACAATACCCTTCCTAACCCATTTCAGTGGAACACCTGGTACCATCTTGAGAAGCACAATTTGGGAAACTCTGCTTTACAAATATTACCCATAAGGGTATATGTGTTTCTGAGTTTAGATGTTAAAATATACTCCTACTTGTTGGAAGATATGGTGATCCTTAAAGTAGCATCTGAAAATTTCAAATATTAACATTTCCTGTACATGCAATCTCTCTTGCCCAGTTCAAGTTCCACCTACTTGTGGCCACTGTAGCCCATTGTCCTCTCCTTTCTCTGAACTCACATACCACTGAAGATCTACATCATTCATCTAGTTGTGAATTTTTTCTCTTTAATTAATATGTTTCTAATTTGTGGTGATAGTCAGCCAGATAAAAAAAGCTTTAAGGTCTCATGATAAACTACCATCATATATCTAGAGGATTATATAGTATTTATTTGCTGATTGGTTCTCCAGCATTTATTCTCCTCTTCTCTTACCAATCGTGCCCCTGATTTTCCTAGTGGATTTACTCCTTCTCCATTTCACAGTCATTAATTTGGGTGGGAATGATCCCATCTGCAGATACAGGTTTAGGTCCTAGATAACTTAGCTGCTATCCTTCAGTCACAGTGATTGGATAATTGAGACCAATGAGATTTCAGATATTTGCTTATACGTTTAGGAATGAAAGTGTCATTTCTCTTTTATTGGAACTACCAGAGGGAGCTTTTTGTTTTTTTCCTCACCATAAGGAATGTGCTTAGAGCCACCAGTGGACTGCTATGCAGATTTGGAGGTTGAAACCAATACCATAGAAAGAAGAGCAAAGAAACAGAAATAAAGTTAGGTCCTTGATGACATTGTGTGTCTTACTGGATTAATCTTCCCCAAGAGCCACCTCTCCCTCTGGATTTTTCAGGGCTATGCTCTCTTTCATATTTTGTCAGATTGAGTTGGAGTTCCCTCATTAGCAATGTAGAAAGTCTTGACAAACTAAGGCCATCAGTGGAAGGAAAATTCAACCTGTTTTATATAGTCTCAGGGTAGATTAGGATCAATTTATTGAATTATAGGGAGACATATTTCAATTCAATATAGAGAAGAAATTGGTGTGGTTATGTGCAACAGTGGAACAGAATGCTCTAAGACGCAGTGAGCTTCCGGGCTAGATGGCATTTTTACAGAATATTTAATTAATTTATTTTTAATAAATGTATTTATTTATTTATTTATTTTATTCTTTTTGGCTGCATTGGGTCTTCATTGTTGCATGTAGGCTTTCTCTAGTTGTGGCGAGCGGGGGCTACTCTTTGTTGCAGTGCCCGGGCTTCTCATTGCGGTGGCTTCTCTTGTTGCCGAGCACGGGCTCTAGGTGTGCGGGCTTCAGTAGTTGTGGCGCACGTGCTCAGTGGTTATGGCTCACGGGCTTAGGTGCTCCACGGCATGTGGAATCTTCCCAGACCAGGGCTCGAACCCGTGTCCCCTGCATTGGCAGGTGGATTCTTAACCACTGCACCACCAGGGAAGTCCCTACAGAATATTTTAGAGAAGGTATTTAAAATTAAATAAGACTTGGAAGAAAAGATCATTAATAGTTGCCTCCAAAGTTCAACAAGTCAATATCCTGTCTCTAACAAACACGTAAGCTCCTAGGAGTCAGGTTGCTTTCAGCATTGCACTGCCCTGAAGTATCCACGTGGATGATTAACAAAACTGGCCGTCTGTCTCTTGGATATATTGGTGTTCTCTACATATACCTGTGTCTTCAGAAAGTGAGGGATTAAAGTTCTGTGAGATTTGACCCTTCGGAGTCACCTAGAACTTGAACGAAAGAGGGGAAAATATTGTGCAGTTATTAGGAATAAATGGGAGAGAACTAAAGGTGATGTTATTAATATAATAGTAAAACAGAATAATGCAGGTATAGTTCTTAACTCAATGGCTGGCACATGATACTCAGTAAGTTATAGATTGTGAATCTGGGAGTTCCCTGGTTGCCTAGTGGTTAGAATTCTGGGCTTTCACTGCCATGGTCCGGGTTCATTCCCTGGGTGGGGGACTGAGATCCTGCAAGCTGCACAGCATGGCCAAAAAGAAAAAAAAAGTTTCATATATTGTGGTTCTGATTATTGGCCTGGGTTTACTTGAAAGGCATTTTTATGAAATATTTATTTGTAACTGTAGGCCCACTCATGTGTATTACTGAGTCCCTTCTAGAAATTCTCCTTCTCATGGTACCATTCACCACAAGCTGAACTCGTGCTAATGCAAAGAAGCATCCAGATACACTGAGAAGAAAACCACTGGTGTTGAAGGTTAGAGCAATGCATCAAACTGCACATCTTCCTAACTCATTTTCAATTATGTTCTAATGATTTCATACCATTTAAAAAATTTTGTCCTTATTACAAGATAGTTATTCCATTATTTGATTCCAGTCCATAGTCAAGAACAAAGAAAGATTTTTAAGATCTGTTAGTCACTTCTTCGGTGGATCTAACAATTCTCACTGGGAATTTCTCCACCCCAGGGAAAAATTTCCTTAAATCAAACAGCAAGCAAATGGTGCACACAATCTTTTTATGAAGAGGCTTCTTGTACAGCTCAGTTTGCACTGAAAAGAAAAATTATGTGTCTATTAATCATCACATTTCAGCTTCCTTAGGTTACAGTGACACAACTAGCCAACTAGAAGAAGAGTCAGAAACAGAATATTTATGCATATTCTTCATTGTTCCAGCAGAATTTGAAGGGGTTGACATAGTAGAATAGAATCCAGTTTGTCTAGCCAATATTAAATGCTGCTTTATTTCTTGTTGAATAATTTCATTTCCCTTCAGATGTTTGGTAGAGTAGATATTTGTCCATTAATTATTCTCACCCACCCCTAAACACTTTAAAAGTCAACTTACAAAACTAGGAGAGGAAAATTGTCATCACTCTATAGGAAGTTCAGAACCCTTCCTACCTCACTCCTTTTAATTATTTTTATGTAAGATAAAAGGTGAAGGGGACACGTGAGGTTGATTATCATTCAGATTGATGTATAATCCTGATCAGTTGTTTATACTGCTTAAAATCATTTCACCAGCTGTTCATTTATGTAGATTGTGATTCGTTTATATAGCTTTAGGATGCCAAGATATAATCATAGCTTTTGTGTAAATATCTCTATAATCTGAACAAAATCTGTTTATTTAAAAAAAAACCGGTCCAACCCTGTTTGTCCTGGCTGAATTCTGCTACAATTCATAATCCATCCTCTTTGGCTCAAGCTTTAATGCTGCATGTGGGAGATACAAGGACTAGGTGAGAGCTTCCCAGGTGGGAAGGAACTTGCCCTGGGATTGCCTGTTTCCCAACTCCATTATGTTCGAACCCTGGAGAGCAGGTCGGTGGACGCTTGTGTCCTGTAACGATGAAGCAGCTCTGATTGCTCAACTTTGAACATACGTATTGCTCCCCTCCTTCTTCCCTGGTCCTGGGACTACATCAGTCTTGGTTTTCTGCCTTCTGAAGGCAATGGGGCCCACAGTCAATCATAACTTTCGACTTGCCATGAGAATCAGTACTCCTCAGAATTGATTGAATCTCTTCAAAAATCTTTTAGATCAAAAAGGCTTTTTGAGACAGTGTTTCCAAGTCTCCCATTTTGAAGGTAGAGAAGCTGAAGTCCAGCGATAAAGGAAATAATTTAGCCTCATTCACTCATCCATTGAGCTTACAGTCTAGTTGGAGAGGAAGAAGTTAAGGAACCCACAAATATAGAATTATAAATTGTGATAAATGCAATGATGGGAAATTGCTAAGAATCATGAGCACCTAGAGAGGAACCAGGTAGTTAGGGAATCAGGGAGAGCTTCCTGGAGGAAGTGTGAGTGAAGTATGATTTAAAGGATCAGTGGGAGTTAGAAAGGCAAAAACGATTGTGGTAGTAGACAGAAGGAACATTTCTGGCAAAAACAGAGCAAAAGGTGCAAAGGTCTTGAGACCAATGCCACAGACTAAGGCCTACTTCTGATTCCCAGTCTAGAGATCTTTAAATTAAATGTTACTATAGAAGTGACATTCTAAGCCATAGTTCCTTTCCTGGTGTCCTCTGGGGAACACCTCATCCTTCCTGAGAATAGGATGCTGTAAGTTGCACTACACACACAAAGCAAACTAGGGTGGTTTCTAAGCCGTTGTCTGAGCTGTCACTTAGCTCCTGATACAACGTAGCTGTAGATTCATGACAACCAAACAAAGTGACACTTAATTGCTTGGGGGGGAAACGTGTTTCCTATTCACAGTTAAGTATTTCCTCTAAATTGATCCAAGGCAAGTGATTGTTTGCTGTTTGAAGAGATGGTATTGATAAATTTGGGATGGATATCTCTCATAGGGCTCTCATAGGAATCATGCAGAAGTCCCTTCCGCCACAGTTGGATACACAGGGCTTTCTAAAGACATGATGACTGTGAACTAGTCTGGGTTGACACTTGTCTCTGGGAATTACAGGGGCCAGCCCTCCCGGAGACTGGCATAACTCTGCCTGATTAGATTTACTCCTGTGTCCAGACATCTGTTGTACTTAAAATCTATTCTTTCTCCTTAGACGCTTAGGCATAGTATTTATTTGAAAGGACCATCAGTGGAACACTCATTTCTGACACACACCTTTCTCAGAGATGCACTGAGATGGGAGTATATTACTTATCACACAATACGTGGTATCAGAGCCATCTTGGTGCGTATGATGTGAGTGTGATGTCTGCTTTGTTTCACTTTCGTTTATAATGCACATTGCTCCCACTCACAGATTTTCCTTTCCTTTCTTTTTTAAGGAATCACAGGCTGTTAGAGCTATCAGGAGACTTAGATATGATCTGATGTAACCTTTCCATTTTATAAATGTAAAACCTAACTCCAGGAAAGAATTAAGGGGCTTTGCCTAAAGGCATATTACATGTGAGCTTCAAACCTGGGAGTCTAAGTGGTCTCATGACTATTTCCTACACAACCTACCTATTAAATGGGTATAAAACTGTCACAGTTAGATTCCATCTCTATGAATTTGGCCGCAGAATATACCAGGAAAGGAATCATATAGACTCACTCCTAACTTCATCAAAAGCAAAACAAAACAACAGTTTCAGACAATTCAGAAGAAAAGAAAGACATTGGTTTACCGTGATGAGCACAGGAGAGAAAGCTCTAATTATAAAATGTTGCAAACTAAGTAATAATATTCTGTTAATTCCAGCTATCTGTTATTCACACTGTCTTCTAATCTATTTTATGTACTCTGTTTAATTCCTCGTCCCTCAATCTCCACCTGTTGAAAAGAAGTCCAGGTTGATCTCACTTAGGCCATATTTTTACATTTTAATCTGATATTTCAACCAAAGGATCAAAGCAACCACAAAGAAGGGTCTGACTTTAAAACTATATTTGTCTTGGAATATAAAATAGGCAGGGGTAGTTTATTTTATACTCAGACCAAGTTGGTGCAGAGGAAAGTTTCAATGCAGGCAAAGCAGGTGAGGGCAGGAAAGAGACAGCAGGGTGTGCAGCAGTCTCTCCATGGGCAGCTACCTTGTGCTATTTAAAATGAGGCTCAACCTCAGACCTACTGAGTCAGATTTTCCTGGAGGGAGTGACCTGCCCATGGGTACCCATAGTGAGGTTTCCAGGTGATTTGTAGGAACACCTAGGTTTGAGAACCACAGGTGTAGAGGGAAGAACAATGGAAGGTGAGTTAAAGGAAGTGATTTATAGTTGTGGTTACTGTTTGTCCAATTTGAATCCAGTCCTTTAACTTCCAAGTTTCCCCTCTGAGCTCATCCTATTTTTCTCTATGCTCCCTTCCAATTCTGAACTTCTCCAGTTCTAAATGTTTCTCCGAACTCTGAGTAAGAGAAAAAAGAAGGGATGCTGCCATAACGGTTGCAGCCAGCTTGGATACTCACTTTGAGCCCCATGAGGTAGTAGAGGACACTGATGACCATCATGGGGAGGATGTAGAAGAGGAAGGAGGTGACCTGGATAATGAAACTGTAGATCCACATGGGCTTAATGATCGTACAGGTGGCAGAGCCCGGGACGAAGGACCCATTGGGGAAGTAGCGGAGCTCGATGCCATGGATGCTGGTGTTGGGCAGAGAGAAGAGAACAGAGAAGCCCCAGACGAGGCTGAGGATTCGGAGGGCCCGCCGCCGGGTGCTCTCCAGCTTGGCGCGGAACGGGTGGAGGATGGCCACGTACCGCTCCATGCTGACCGCGGTGATGCTGAGGACGGAGGCGAAGCACACCGTCTCAAAGAGGGCCGTCTTGAAGTAGCAGCCCACGGGCCCAAAAAGGAAGGGGTAGTTGCGCCACATCTCATAGACTTCCAGGGGCATCCCGAGAAGCAGGACCAGGAGGTCGGAGACAGCCAAGCTGAAGAGGTAGTAATTGGTGGGTGTCTTCATAGTCTGGTGCCGAAGAATCACCAGGCACACCAGGAGATTGCCAGCAACCCCCACCACAAAAATCAGAGTATACACCACAGACACCGACAGGAAGAGGTGGCTGCGTGGAGGCCCGCAGAGCAAAGCTAGGTAGTCATCAGTGTTGTTCAGGTATTTCTTGAATGGATCTTCCAGTTCCTTTTGGTAGATCCAGGAATCATTCTCATGTTTTTCCATCACTGCCGTTAAAATCCAAGACCTGAGCCTCCTCTGGAATGATCCTCTGTCTCAAGCTGCGCCAGAAAAGAAAGAGAAATCAGGCAGGAAAGCACAGGCTCAGTGAAGGAGGCCGGGAGAGGGCTAGTGCTTTAGCAACGTTGGGCTGCTCAGACCTCAGATCCCTTCTGAAGAGCCCCCCGAGACAGAAGCCCCGCCCCTCTGCGGGCTGTGGGCCAATGTGTGTGTCAGACGCTCAGTAAGAGGAAAGCTGGGTGGGGCGTGCTAGCTTCCTGTGCAGGAAGCAGGAGACGACGGGGAGACGTTTCTCTGAATTGACAGGAGCTGGGAAAGCAGAGCTGTCACAGACGGTGACACTAAGTTAAATAAGGTGTTGGCACTCGGAGCTGTGCATTTTGCAAAGTTTTGGGAATCTGGGTGGAAATACAAATTTAGGTCGCAAGGTCATGGGTAGAAGAGTACAAATCTCCATTGATCCTTGTCACCTGTACAGCATAACAGAAATGGGAGATCAATAGATTTCTCAAATTATCTTGTTCCATTGGCAATTCAGGGCTCCCTGGGGAAAGTGTGATCAATATGCCTTTTTGGTTTTGATTGTGTCCACGATAGAATCCAACACCTGCATGTCATCTCGCCCTGCCTGCTGTCTGACACTTCAATCTCTTTAGACAGTACCTTGCTGTTGCAAAAGTCAGTAGGATTTAGAATCAGGAACATGTGTAGAAACGCTGTAAGACTTTGGGAAAGTTACTCCAACTCTCAGAGCCACATTTCCTTATCTGTAAATTGGAGATTCATTCATTCTATTTTATTCAACAAATACTTCTTGAGGATTTACTGTGTACCAGGTAGTGTTCTAGGCTTTGTAGAAACATCAGTGAACAAGCAAGACAAAGTCTCTGCCTACATGGAACTTTTCTTATAATAAGGAATTCTGAAAATGTACAAGCAAACGAATGGATTAATATAATTTCAGATCATAATTTTTGCTGTAAAGAAAAAGAAGGATAAGGGACCTACAAACATAAGACTGGAGGCATTCTTTTATCAAGAATGGTCAAAGAAAATTTATCTCAGGAGATGTCATTTGGGCTGAGTTCTGTCAGATGAAAAGTCAAGCATCAAAGAGCTGAGGGAAGTGTATTCCCAGCAAAAGTTATAGCAAGTGCAAAGGTTCTGATGCAGTAACAAGTCTGATGTGTTTTAGAAACATCAAGAGGGCCAGTATAGCTGGAACTTAATGAGCGGACAGGAGAGTATGAGTGTTTAGACTGAAATGACTGGAAGGGACCAGATTATATAAATTTTTCTAGGATTTGATAGAGTTCGGATCTTATTCAAAATGCAGGGACTTTGGATCTGATTCAAGCTGCAGAGAAATCTTTGGAGGGTTTTGAGCAGAAGGGTTGCTCCTGGGGCCAATAACTCCCCAGTGTCTCTGGACTGTTTCTGCCCATAGATTGAACAGGCTTCCATATTATGGTAGAAAATAGAAATGCAGCATGAATTTATCAGCGGAGGTAAGTCTGAGCAAACACAGGGCTACCCTCTGTGGCTGAAACCAGGTGGGCCAAGGGGATGTGATATGGGGGTACCAGTGTCATCTGTGAAAGTCTTTCAAATAAAAAAAAAACAGTAGCTAATATTTATTAAGCACTTATTCTTCCTAGGCACTATTGTAAATATTTTATATATAGCACATGCAGTCTCTACAATAATTCTAGGTAGGTTCTTTTTTTATGTCTGCATCACAGGTGAGGAAACAGAGGCACACACTTATAGGGCTTGTTGAAGCTCACATAGTGTATCAGTCATTTGGGTTAAGTTATGCTTCAGTAACAAAAATTCCCAAATTTTAGTGTATTAAAGTAAGCAAAGGTTTATTTCCTGCCTATTCTACCTATCCATTCAGGGCTGCCTAGTAGCTTCTGTTACACGTTGTTCTCACATTGGGATGCAGGTTCCAACCTATGCTTCCATAATCCCCAAAGGAAGATGCCCAAAAGGGACCTTGGCTCTTGAATTTTCTGCCTGGAAAAGACAAATATCACACCCAATCACATTTCACAGGCCAAATCAAATTACATGGCCACTCCTAACCCCCCAAAGGATAAGAAGAACAATTTTACCATGTATTTAGGAAGAGAAAACCAACAGTATTTGGCAAACTGAATCAGTGACTGTACATTCTCCCCCTCTGGATACCAAAGATTTAGCTTGTGTTCTTTCTGGCAGGAAAAATACACTTCTCCGTGCCCCAATAGAGATGCCTCAACCTGCCTATCCAGGCACAGCTTTAAGTTAAAAGTCCAGGAACTCTGGGTGGTACATGGTATTCTCTCCATCAGATCTACATGTGACTCCTCTTGTCTGTCCCTGAGACCTATAAACTAAAGGACAAGTTACCACCTCCCCATATGGATCCTCCCATCTGCTAATAACAGTTTTCTCATTTCCCACCATCTCACCTCTAGACTAATGCCTTTTTTTTAAATTGAAGTATAGTTGAATTACAATGTTGTGTTTATTACTGTAAAGTGATTCAGTTATACACATACATACATTCTTTTTTTTAATATTCTTTTTCATTATGGTTTATCATGGGATACTGAATATAGTTCCCTGTGCTATACAGTAGGACCTTGTTGTTTATCCATTCTATATATAAAAGCCTGTATCTGCTAACCCCAACTTCCTACTCCATCCCTTCCCTAACCCCCTCCAACTTGGCAACCACCAGTGTGTTCTCTATGTCCATGATTCTGTTTCTGTTTTGTAGATAAGTTAATTTGTCTCATATTTTAGATTCCACATATAAGTGATATCATATGGCAGTTGTCTTTCTCTTTCTGACTTACTTCACTTAGTATGATAATCTCTAGTTGCATCCATATTGGTGCAAATGCCATTATTTCATTCTTTTTCGTGGCTGAGTAGTATTTCATTGCATATGTGTACCAAATCTTCTCTATCCATTCATCCGTCAGTGGACATTTAGGTTGTGTCTTGGCTATTGTGAATAGTGCTGCTATGAACATGGGGGTGCATGTACCTTTTTGAATTATAGTTTTGTCTGGATATATGCCCAGGAGTGGGATTGCTGGATCATATGGTAATCCTATTTTTAGTTTTTTGAGGAACCTCCATACTGTTCTCCACAGTGGCTGAACCAATTTATATTCCCACCAACAGTGTAGGAGGGTTCCCTTTTCTCCACATCCTCTCCAGCATTTGTTATTTGTAGACTTTTTAATGATGGCCATTCTGAATTTTAATGATGGTGTGAGGTAGTACCTCATTGTAGTTTTGATTTAATGCCATATATTTTAGTGTTTTTTTGTTACAGCAGTGCTTTACTTCCATATCCAGTTTTGAGTCAATAAATTGGACTACATTATGCTGAAGTAACAAGCAACATCAAACCCTCAGTGACTTTAAACAGCGAAAGCTTATTTCTTTTTTGTGCTGGGTGTGTATTGTGACTGAGGAGAGAAAGTTTTGTACAGCACTATCTTTTTCCAGGATAATACGGAATATTCCACCATTCAAAACACAGTGATAAAACTGTTGGGAAGACCTGACGTGGGGGTGTAGCTTCTCAATCCCATCCTTCTGGAGGATTTTTCCCCATCCTTTAACACCTAGTACTGTTCTGGGTATTGAGAATGTACTCAGTAAATGGATCATAAATAAAGAGGCATTGTAGGAACTAAACTGGCTATGAAGAAATCATATTTGTTGAAGAGGTAATTAGGAAAATTGTTACCATCTTATAAGAAAGTGTTTCTTTTATAGATGTGAGCAATTTGAACACATTTCCCAGAGACTCTGGAGTGGGAACAGAAGCTTGGTTAAGAGGCATAACATTCCCAATTTTTAACTTTGGCATCCTCACGTGTCAGGAAATGCTCATGTGACCTTGGATAACATCAGTGAAAGTATAGTGTCTAAAACAAGGAAGATTGTCATCGGTCGTATTATACACTAGTTAGGCCAGACCGAGAGTATTGGCTCCAGTTTTGACTCTTGCACTTAAAGAGGGACTTGATAAGTTGGCTTAGTCTATTGAGGACAACTGGGATAGTAGAGGGAGTTGGAGTTATTGTCCTAGGAAAGAGGAAACCTGCCTTACACATGATCCCTGCCTTCAACTGTTAAAAGTATATAGTTTTGATGGAAGAAGAATTTAATTTATCCTAATTCACTTCCCAGGGCAGAACTGAGAGCAATGGGTTGTCAGTATAAAGAGGAAGGTTTTGAGCATTTGGAGCAGACTGAAATAGAAATGGGTCATCCATGTCACTAAAGGCACTCAACTAAGGCTGAGTGGCCATCTGTTAATATTTTGTCAGGTTATGGAAACTAGAATTAGTTTACCTTTGGGGTTCCTGTAAACAGTCATATTTGTGCTGCATATATCCTCCTGCTTATTCAGTATCTCCTCTTGGTGTCCAGTGTGCATCTCAAAGTTAACATGTCTAAAACCAAGTTCATGCATCATCTTCCCACTAAAGCTGCACTTTTCCTGTATTCTCTGTTCAGTGAGTGAACTACCATGTGCTTAGCTGTCCAAGCTAGAGACCTATGTATCATACTGACTCTGCCCTCTCACTTACCCATTATCATCTGATCAGTGTGCAAATCTTCCTGTCCATTAACCATTATATCTCAAATATATATATGTATACATATATATGTTTATATATGTATATATGTGTATTTCATCCACTATTTATGTATGTGTATATATGTATATTTCATCCACGATTCTCTATCCTCACTACCACTTCCCTCTTCCAGGCCACCATCATCTCTTCACTGGACTTCTAGCTGGTCCCCCACTTCTACTTTGCTCCCTCTCCAATACCATCTTATCTTGTAGCTGGAATAAAGTTTCTAAAATGCGTATATGTTCATATATCTCTTCTGCTTCAAGTCCTTCAAGGGTCTCGGTTGCCTTAATATGACTCATAAGGTAATTCGTGATCTGTTTCCTCCTCTTCTGTATCTTCAGTTCCTAAGTCTCCTTTATACCCCATGCTCTTGCCAGACTATGTTGCTGGGAATTGCCCCACAAAGAGCATCAAACCTCTGTATATTGTTCCCTCTGCTCGAGGTGGTCTTCCCTCCTCCTTCATCTCCCTTCACTCTGTTAACATGTGCTAGTCATCCAGAATTCAGTTTGTTCAACACATTTTATGAGAAGACATCTCCTATATTTCCATATTTCCAGACTGGATGAGGTATCCCTCTTGTGTGCTACTCTCTTACCTTTTACATGCCTTCATCTTAACACTTTATAGTGGGGGTCAGCAAAACAGTCCATAGGCCAGATACATCTCGTCACATGTTTTGGTAAATAAAGTATTACTAGAATACCACATTTATTTGTTTATGCTTTGTCTGTGGCTGCTTTTGTGTTACAGCGGCAGAGCTGAGTGGTTGTGACAGAGCCCGAATGGCCCACCAAGCCTAAAATATTTACTATTGAGCTCTGTATTTGTTTGCTAGGGCTGCCATATTAGAGAACCACAGACTGTGTGGCTTCAGTGACAGAAATTTATTGTTTTCCAGTTCTGGAGTCTAGAGGTCCAAGATCAAGGTACTGGCAGGGTTGGTCCCTTCTGAGGGCTGTGACAGTGAATCTGTCCCATGCCTTTTCCCTCTTCTGATGGTTTGCTAGCAATCTTCAGCATTCATTGGCTTGTAGACACCAGTCATCACCCCAGTCTCTGCCTTGATGGCCACATGTTGTTTTCCCTGTGTCCCTGTCTGTCTCTTAATATCCTCTTTTTAAGGACAGTCATATTGAATTAGGGCGTACCCTGTTGACCTCATTTTAAGTTGATCACCTCTATAAGAACCTTATCTCTAAATAAGATGACATTGAGAGGTTCTGGGGGTTAGGAATTCAACATATGGATTTTGGAGTGGACAAAACTCAGCCCATAACAGGCTCTTTACAGAAAACTCCTGGTTTATAGTATTATACTCAACCATGTATCCCAAAGGGCAAGACCCAGGTCCTGCTAATGATAGTATCAGCAGTATTTAGCATGATGCTTTGGACAGACTAATCACTCAGTAAATACTCGCTTAGTTAATAAATGATTTTGAGATACCCCCTGGTGACCTGACATCTCATTTTTTACCATATCTGTGCTGCCTTATGTAATTATTGTAATCCACTTCATGATTACTTCTAGATTTCTGAATGTTTTCGTCATGGTCTTGACTCTGTCTTGGGTTACCTGTAAACCCTAAATAAGTTACTAAATCTCCCAAAGTCTGAGTTTTCTCATCACCAAGGCCAAGGTCCCTAACTATTGATGGCATTTGGCTAATATGGTAATCCTTCTACCTTTGATGACTAATCTTGTCCTTTGTTTACAAAGCCCAGTGGGTCTGCACTCTGGCAGGTTCACAGGAGAGAAAGAAGAAGAGGACCTTGATTTAGCCTAATTTTCACAGACACTTCTCTGCATTCACTGTTTCCCAGAAAGTCAGTGGGGGCTTCTGTGGCAGGAGATGTCACATGTCCAGGAAGAGAATCATGGTAGCTGTTGATTTCTTTCTAAACTATTTGATGGAAATAAAGTTAGTTTCAGCTCTAGTCCCCAATCTCAATGACTTTCATTGATTGGAAACAGAAAATGACTAAGGGTGCTTAAACCACTAACAAATGGAGGGTTTAGTAATTGTCTTTATGAAGGTGAATACCTGAGCGGCATGCAGAGCGGGTTTTCTCTGCACATCAGAAGGGGACTCAGTAAAAGTCAACACCAGACTATGCGGTGTGATTTACAAGTAGGGAAAAGCCCCCACTGGCTGAATGTCCTGCCCTGATAGGTGTTTAAAGTCTTATCGTTTCTTTAAGCTTCTCATCACTTTGAGGGAAAATAACATCATCCTCATGGCTGGGAGCAGTAGCGGTAGAATCAGCAGCAGTGCCAGCTTCCACGATAGAGTATTAACTGTGTGCCAGGAAGTGAGCTAAGAGCTTTATTGAATTCTCTAATCTAATCCTTGAGACAACCCAATGAGGAGGTATTTTTAGTACTTCCATTTTACAGATGAAAAAATCCAGGATTTAGAGAGGTTAAATGCCTTATGAACTCACATAGTTAATTATCATCAGTGTGAGGACCTGAACCGAACCTAAGCGTTGCCTTTGCCCTGATCCGTGAGTCAGAATGCTCATGCAACGAATGTGATTTTATTCTCACGTGAGCTACCGAGCCATGCATTTCTGGGATATCTACCTTTAAACAGAGTATTCCTGTGGACACAGCATACTCACACAAAGATCAGTCCATAGCTGACATGTACTCAACTCTGGAATTCCCATTTTAAAGGACCTCTTGATTTAAGTTAAAAAAATAAAATTTTATGCACTCAAGTTCATAGAACCTGTCAAACTTTCACATAGAAGCATATCCAGATTGTTCTGATGTAAATTGGTCCACAGAATAAAGTAGGTGGCAATTTTCCGTATCAGTGCTATTTATACAACAGGGTTACTTGTAGATAACACCATTCAGTGTGCTTGTCACCGTGGAAAGTATTTTGAATGAAAGTACGCAGGGTTTTGGGGTGATCCAGGTGAAGAGACAGACTAATCAACTAATCTAATAAATAATGTAAAATTATGGCAGGGTCACATAAGAGAGGTACTTTATTAACAGAACTACGAGATGTGATCTAGATCTGAGATCTCAGAGATGAGAAGCAACTAAAAGGAAGTTTTGGGGGTAGGGATTGGGAGAAGAGCAGTCCAAACAAAGCAAAGAGCATGCGCAAATGCCCTGTGGTGGGAGGGGGGCAGTCTAGTACATTAGGAGGAAGTGTAGGGGCCACTGAGTCAGGGGCCTATGCTGTGAGATGGGGACCATGCAGGGACCTATAGGCCATACCAAGGGCTTTCTTTGGTTTTGTTTCAGTTTGCTATTAAAGAAGCCAATGACACTTTTAAGCAGGAGAATATGATATGATCTTCAGAAAGATTTCTTTTGGCTACAGTAAGGAAATGAATGGAGATGGGGAAGATGAGGGGCACAGGCTATTCCGGTGGTCCAAGTGAGAGATGGTGGTCACTTGGACTCAGATGGTGGCAGTGGAGATGATGGCAGGAGATAGAAATAGAAAAAAAATGTCAGCAGGACTGCTGTGTCCAAGCCCACCATGCTTGACTGTGTGACCTTGAGAAAATGCTTAACCTCTCTGAGTCACTATTTCCACCTCTGTAGAAACTGGAAACATAATAGTATCTATTTCAAGGTTACCATGAGTTTACATGTGTACCTGGCACATAGTAAGTGGTAAGTAAGTGTTAGCTATTGTTAGTATTAGTTGTAGAAGAAGTCATTATAGTAGTAATGGTCATATTACCAAATTTAGGAGGAAGGAGAGTTAACCGGAATGAAACCATTTTCAATAACTGGATACATATAAGTAGAATTCCTGGGTCAAAAAGATAGGACTAAAAATAATTAACCCTAAATATATATTTTTGTAACTTTCCTTTGTAAGTTCTTTGTAAAGCCTGTGTTAGAGACTAAAAAAAAGTTAATTTATTTTTCACATTTTAGTCTTCCCAAAATGCTGCTTCTTTGATCCAAATAATGATGCTACAAACGGGTACATACTAAGTTAAAGCAAGGAAAAGATTTCTAATGGTTCTCTGAATTCTCTGAATACAAATAAAGGAAGCTCTCTGAGAGGTAGGGACTTTCCTAGCAGGGAAGATATTTAAGAGAGCCTGGAGACTGCTCAGAGCTGCTGGAAAGGATTATAAATCAGACAACGATGAGTGAGCTTCTTATTTTTCAAAGTGTCCTCCACAGACCAGTAGCGTGAGTGTCACACGAGAGCTTATTAGACTTGCAGAATTTGGGGTCCAGCTCAGACTTCCTGAATCAGAGTGTGCATTTCAGCAGGACTCCCAGGAGATTTGTTGGTACATTAAAGTGTGAGGAACACTCGACTAAATAATTTCTGTAGTTCTTTGTTAATTGGAATGATCCTGTGAGCCCGGGTACGATCTCTAGAGCAGGGAACTTGGACGTGGCATGAGGACAGTGGAAGAGGTCCTGCTGAGCTGGCAGGGCTTGTAGGGTTTTTCAAACTTCTCCACTCATTTCCGCACCAAGTTCTCAGCAGTGCCTGCGGTGATACAGGAAGAAGTGAGTGTTGTTTCTTACAGAGTGAATTTTCAACTGTTGACTCTCCAAGTGGAAGACACCCAAGGATTATCTGGTTTACAGCTTTATTTTATGCAGAAAGAACTGAAGGTCGGAAAGGGGTAGTGACTTGCCCAGGTTAAAATGCAAATTGATAGTTTCTTTATATTTCAATTTCTAACCAAGTTTGTTCTCTCCCTAGCTTGCGATCTCTCTGCCTCTCCATCTCTTTCTCCCCAACCCCACCTCTAACACACACACACACACACACACACACACACACACACACACACAAAATTCTTAAGTCAATCTTCTTTTTAGATAAATCTGATGGCTGTCCTCAGGGTCAAACACCAAAACCAAGGAGGGGGGTATTGTAAATACCTCAGAAAGAATCCTTTCTGGTTTAGCAGGTTTAGCAGAGCAGGCTGTGAAGAGCAGTATGAACAGCAATTGAAGTGGAAAGGAATATAAACTAAGAATGCCAGCACTTTTCAGCATAATATATGCTCTTTTTTAGTTCACCCTCAGACTCTCCAGCTGAGGTTTGTCATTGGTTTCAATAAAGAGTCTAGCATCATGATTTAGACCAGAGAAGAAAACGGGGAAGAGTCAAGTAGCAGTCCTAATCCCAGCAGTCAGAGGACCTGTAAATAAACGCCACTTCCACCATCTAAGGAATGTTTGGCATAACGGGTGGGTCCTTGGCCAAGTTATTTTATATGGATGTACTTCCGTGTCCTTATGCGGAAAATTTGGGTTATTTTTATATCACCTATTCACAGGGTTTTTGTGAGTTCCAATCACACTTTAGGAAAATACTTGGTGGCTTCCAAGAGATTTTGTAGTTTCTTTTTTAAACTGTCAGTCTTCTCAATAAAGACATTAAGATGAATAACGGCAGGGCACTCTTACTTACTATTCTACTTCCATGGCTAGGACAGCGCTGCCGCGTAAAAGCATAAAGAGCGCTCAATCGAGCTCGGTTAAATGGATAGGTATATACATGAAGGAAAGAAGAAGGAGGGAAGAAAGATGGATGGACGGCAGGTTGACAGCTTGTGTGGCATTAAAGTCTTATTTGTGATAATCAGGTTTTCTACAAGTTTCTTTCTGGTCTTCTGGTCTGATGTTTCTTTCATAGGTTTTGCTGTTTCATTGATGATACTGAACTGGTCAGGAAGACCTAGGTTTAATTCTGCTGCTTGAATCTGTATTACCTTGGGCAAGTTACATACCCTATCTAAACATCAATTTTCTCATCAGTGAAATGGGATTAATAATTCCTAACTCGTTTGCATTGTTGTGAGGGTTAAGTGGCAAAATGGATATAAATAGTTAAGCGTAGTGTTTGGTATACAGTAAGCATTCAGTAAATGCTATTTCCCTGCACTAACAGTTCAAGGAGTTTGATCTACTAATAAAAAGATGTGATCGATGGCCATTTTACTGGTACCCGGGAGGCATCCAATAAGTGGTTTGAAGTAGAATGCATAAATATAATATTGATTTTTGTCTTCAATCACATTTTAGTTGAAGGCAGTTTATAAGTCTGTGCTGTTGTTTACATGATTGAATTTTTTAGTCTTTTATGTTAACATGTTGATTTAGCTTCTGCCTTTTGAAATTATTGAGTTTTTTTCTTTGGTCTGATCTATGATTCATTTTTATAAATGTATGAAAACTCAAAAAGAAGGTGTATTTTTGATATGAAAAACTCTGATCTATATTAATTTTCTCTTATTAATTACATGAGGTAATTTTGTTTGATGGAGAGCACTAATAATGCTGTAGAAGAAAATAAATAAACAAATACAACTTGTTTAGTTGTAGCCTATTCTGTAATTCACAAAATTAAAGGTAATTCACAGAACTAAACAGCCTAGCCTCAAGCAGGAAAGGAACCAGGTTAACTTTGAAGAGCCAAGCCGTAGATGCTCATGAACAGCGTCTTTGGGACACTGTTGTCTGATGCTTAATTCCAGCTATATTCTCTATCTCTGCTTAAGAATCACATTCCCCAAAGAAAGAATGAGATTGGCTTAGCTTATATTTCTTGCCTAATTCTGTGAATTACAGAGGTAGTCCAGTGCCCTGTTCAAAGATGGGAGGAGGGAACCAAACAGGCAATAAGGACAGAGGTCCACTACGTGATCTGTGAAGGTCACATCTTTATATCTTCATCTCCCTGTTTCTCTTTGATCTGCCAGATTAAGCCATGGGTGTATTTAGGACTCAGAAAAATGAGAACATGGTTAGCTACAAAAGAGAACGTGGCTGGGCTTGGGTATTCCCTTTCCCTAGATTTGTTTGTCTACATAGAAAGAGCGTTACGGCTCCACTCTTATAATTACTCTTACCACGACCACCACCAGGATTTACTGAGTACTTTCTTCAGGTATTAATATTTAAACTATTTATCAAACACTATGCTAGGTATAATTCTGCCCCCACGGACCTTAGAATCTGGTGGCAGGACAGCCATTTAATGAAATAAACACTTACATTTTGACATATGGTGACAATCGGAATAAGTGCGATGAAAAGAAAAATACACTGGGCATAGAAAGCATGTAATGTGGAGACTTGGTCTTATCTGGCAGGACCAAAAAAATCTCTGAAGAGGTAAGGATATTGGAGGATGTGTAGGGATTAACCAGGTGAAGGGAGCTCAGGGATAAAATTTTAGGCACAGATGAGCATGAAAAGAATCCATGCCTAGTGGAAGCATGATTCATTTGAGAAACCACGTGAAGGGCCATGTGCCTGGAATGCGGAGAGCAAATGAAAGTTCGGTATGAAAACATCCTGGGGCGTGTGGTGCAGTCAAGTGGGACCTACTGGGTCATTTTAAGTGTTCTGGTGTTTAGCCTAAGACAATGAGAAGCTGTTGGATCGTAAGCATGGGAGTGACATGACCAAGTTTACATTTGGAAACAATGCCTCCAGTTGCTGTATGAATAGTTTGAGGTGTTAGGAGTGGTTGTAGGGTGTATCAGGAAACAATTGTAGGAGTCAGTGAGATGAATGAGGAGGGCTTACACTAGGTTTGTGGAGTAGAGATAAAGAGAATTAGATTTGGAGGATATTTAAGGAGTAACACAGACATACTTGGCGGTTTGGATAGAGCGTGTGTAGGAGAGAAGAGTGCACTATGATTCCTAGGTTTGGGCTGATATAACTGAGTGGAGGGCAGTCTATTAAATTATACCAGCCAAAATATAGGTCTATTCCTATTAATAAAGAACATGAGAATAGTTCTGAACTTAGGGGGGAAATTATGTTTAATTTTAAGCATGTTGGCTTTGATAAATCTTGATGACAGCTATGTGTAAAAATCCAGAAGTGGTTGAATATAGGTAACTAGAACTCATAAAGAAGATCTTGGCTACAGATGTAAATGTGTGAGACTTTGTTTGTAGAGGATAATTAAAGCTGTCGATGTGGGTGGGGTTGCCTAGGGAAAGACTGCAGATGAGAACAGGATACAGACTGGTGCATTGAGAAATTCCAATATTTAATAGCAAGATAGAATATGAACCTCACCCAAGAGTCTAAGAGATCCTCTAAGAATTCAAGACACAAACATTCTTGACTCTGTGAAAAGTGTATAATCGTAGTGGTGGCAGGTGTGTGTTGCACTGAATCTTAGGAGTCAGAGGGAAGTAAGGAAATGGGGACTTATTAACAGGCAGCAGTTGTAGACGTTATTTTGAGAAGTTTGGCTGTGAAGGGGAAGAAGAGTGATGAGAATGAGACTAGAGGATAATTTTGAGTTCTGGTAATTATTACTCTTTTTAATGGAAGAGACTTATGTAAAAGCCAAAGGGATCCCTTTGAAAGAAAGAGAAAAATGGAAGAAAGATGAAAGAGAGAGAACATGAAAAGAGCAAAGGAACACTGTGTGTGTGCAAGATTCCTGACTAGGCGGGAAAGGGGACATACACCTTATAGTTGGGGGAATTGACCTAGACTGAGGGGAAAAGACAGCTCCTCTAATGTGAGAGAAGGGAAGATGTTTCTAGATTTTGTAGCAGAAAGTAGAGGGCCTCCAGCCAGTGTCTAGTGGCTTCTACTTTCTTTGTGAAGTACAAAGAAATGATTTCTGCTGAGAGTCATCAAAGAGATGACAGGCAGAGGGAGTTGAAGTGGAGGAAGGGTCAGAGGTCAGGTGGAAGTTTGGGGAGGGTGGAGGACAACTCAGTTAGGCTTATCAGCAAGTAGGAAGCTAAGTTAATCAGTAAAAGTCGTAAGGTTGCTTGGTTAATGAAGGCCCGCTTTAGGCTGGACAATCAGTCAGTCAACACAGACTGGTTGAGCCAGACATTGTTCTGGCCTCAGGATATAGTAGTGAGTGAGAGGGAAGTATCTCCTATTGAGGAATCTACGCATTAGTGACAAGGTGGTGAGTGATGTAGGCTTCTTAGCTCCGCAAGAGGACTGGTGTTTCTTTAAAGCATGGATGTCTTACTGAACTACTCTTCCTTACACTATGATTTTAACCAATCATACTTGACTGTCAGATTATAATCATAGAGACAGTAGATAAAGTTTTACAAATGGAGATAGAGATGTGTCTGAAAAGTGTAATAAAAAAAGCAGAGAAACAATGGAGTTTGAGTATCATTGAGTATTTTAAATAATTGATCATGGAGACTAAAATAAGAGAAATAAATAGAAAAAAGGGGATTAATGAAGAATTAATGAACTGGTTGTTGCATTGGGAATAGTTGAAGATGCAAACTGGAAAAACAGGAAATTATGGCTTGAATGGGATTCATAAATATGTGATTTTGGAAAGAGAATAGTTATGGTTAGAGGAAAAATCTAGAGTATGGTGCAAGACAGATTGTCTCAGATGGAGTGGAGGGGGTCACTAGAGGTGAGGCGGTCGTGAAATAGAATGGTCAGGGTGTTGAATGGATTTATACGTGTAGAGGTGAAACACCCAACAGGATGATGGACTTTGTAGAGAGGGATACTCTCCACCAGGTACCAAAGTCTTTGAGGAATGAAAGATATGCCTGGGATATCAGTTATAACCACAATGAGCAGGGAGAAAGGATGTGATTGCTTTGTTCTCAGCTGGGCTTTTTTTCCTTCTAAGAGTGTCAGTCATTCCTAGCATTTTATATAGTTTATTCTTCAAAATATTTCCATTAGTGTCATCCCATTTTGCAAACAGGGAAAGTGATGCTCAGAGACTTTGTTACTTTAAGCTACAGATTTAATAATTGGTAGAACTGAGACGAGAACCCAGGTCTGTCTGGTCAGAAGTTTTTGAAAATTCAATTTTTAGTTTTTCAGTTGAGGAAGTAGTAGTTTTTGAATTGTCCTACTGGCTCTTCATGGAGAGACAATGCAATAGAAACATTCCAGGCGGGTCCATGCAGAGTGGACCCCAGGTAAAGCATAGCAGGAAACACGGAAGCTCTTCCCTTCTGCCACAAGGTTCCTGACTCGCAGTTTGAGATGTGTGGCCTCTGAGATGACTGTGTGTGGTCACACCCACTGGAAGGAAACATAGACTGTGGTGGTACTCTGACAGATTCTTGTCTAGAAGGCGGAACATACTGCTGGAAGAAGACGGCAGCAAGTTGAAGTGTCACCAAGTGGCTGGTGTAAGGGTGCTGGTATGCAGTAGTAAGTTGTACCCAACTATGGAAATGATGGAGCAGCCGTTCTTGCAGTTCAGGCAGAAAGGCATGCAATAGGGAAGCTAGCCATCACAGAGCTGTCATTCAGACAGAGCTGTCATTCCGCTGTCATTCAGACAGAACGGTCATTCAGACTCTGGTTATATTAATCTAATGGCTAAGTTACATCCCAGTCCTAGAGGTGCTGCAGCACCAGACTGATTACCCAGTCAGAGGAGGCAGGAATAGAGAAACTAGACAACATTTACTGGCAGAGGCACAAAACGGCATAATAGGAGTAGCAGCAAGGGAAACCTGATGTCCATCTGTCTGTCTATCAATCCATCTATGCATCTGGTAAACACTGGCCAGTGCCTACCAAGTGCAACGCCTTGTGCTGCGTGGTGAGGATAGAGAGATGAAGTAAGACTGTTGGGTTTCCCCAACTGATACTCCCTCCCGCATCCCCAGAAGATTTTCAGCTCTTTGATTCCTTCTAATTTACTACAAGTGAGGAAAAGATAGACTTGGACCCTGCAGACGAGTAAAGCTCCATATACCACCAAATGAGTTCCCCCATACTGGCACGTTTAAAATATGAGTGGGAAACACATATCTGGATGATCAAGATGCAATTTGTAGTAGGCTTCAGGGACCAAGCCTGATGACAATACCACAAATCAGCAACAAAAATGTAACGTTTGACTCTAAGTCTTAACGTAAGAACTGCATATCAGCAATTTACCTCTCCCAGGGAAACCCTTCTGATAAAGCCCAGAATACAAATATGTGTTCCTTCCCCTTTACCCTTTAGAAGCTTTGCCTTTGTTTATGCCCAGCTCATTATACAGCAGCTGGATTCATTACCATCTCATTTTTTACTGATGGGAAGTGTTGCCATGGTGATCCTAGAATATAAGCCTGAAAATACAGACCGTCATGAACTTATCCCAAGTTAGAGGCAGTGGATCAGTAAGGAGTGGTAAATCCTTCTCCTCTCTTCCTCATGTATGAGCTTCTTCAATGAAGAGGTATTGGAGTTACTGGAGAGGAGCCCTTAGCAGCAAATGGGATGGATGCGGGCTCTCACATAGCTATTTCATGAAGATTCACAGGTTGGCAAAGACGTAGACCAGTTCCTTGAAGAACAGACAGTCTTTTGCTCTTCTCTATTGCATAGGCTATAGTACTCCAAGTGTCACAAGTATGCATCACTGTTAACTGGGATTGGAACTGGGAGTACATGGATGGCTTCCTATAAACACTTTACTGACTCTAACTAAATATCTGAGATTCATGATCTATTGAGAATAGTTAATTTGGGTGTTTGTATCAAGATCAAGGACCATTAGAGCAGAAGAAGCCTTAGATATGATCTAAGCTGAATTTTTCACTTGTCGATGAGGAGACAAGGCCTAGAGATGAGAAGAGCCCCTTTAAGGCACCCAGTAATTAAGAGGCAAGTTGATTAATCTCTTGTAGAATGGGAAACATTTTTTTTTTCTTTCTCTTTTTCTGATATGCTCTTCCACTAAATTCTTCTTTAACCAAAGTCTTTCAGAGAACAAACCTTTTCTTCCTTGGTGGGAAGAAAGTTTATGGAGATAAAAATAAATCCAGAGATCCCTCTCAACATTAAGATTGATTTAGTCATTTAAAGCCACTGACCTGAGCCTCCTAATAGAGCCTGGCTCACTTTGAAGTTATTACTAATGGACCTGAACCCTTGAGGAGATAAGCAGTATCATTGCTCAGAACAGGCTTCTCAGTACATGTCCCAGTCAAGCTGACAGCAAGACTCTTTTATCTCTGGCTTCTTAGTCTCCAAACCCATTAGCACAGGCATCCTTTGATATATTTCTCTCTGTCCCTTCTAGAGCTCAGTTGCTATTTGTAATAAGTCTTGGTGACCTCTCACCGTAGGATATCCGAGTATTACTATTAAACTTAGTTACAATTTAAACTAAAACATGTGGGTCTCCTGGAGACATTGGCAAATCTTGGTAGAAATGTGTATCTCTTTTATTAATATTAAGGGTGGTTTGGGACTTTGTATTGCCTTTTCACCCACTGTCAAAGGCTGATGATCTTAAGAGCTTTCTGCTTGGGAAGAGACATAATAAGGATTATAATGAGATTTGGGATAGACGCCAAACGTCTTAGAAACAGATGCTGATTTTCTATTGATGGAGAAGTTATTTTAACCTCTCTCAGCCTCAGTTTCCTCACATGTGCATCAAGCTCAGAATTGCATATCCTGTTAGGATTGTTGTAAGGAAATGACGAGAAAATGTAAGAGAATTGGGTTAGAGGTTATCACCATCTCCAGTCTTTACTCTGCACCCTGTGTGCTGGGACAGTGTGGAGAAAGATATGAGGTGTTTCTTTACTCTTGAGGGGCACTTTAGCTTAGATTGCTTCTTCAAAGGGATTTTACATCCATCAGTTCACTTAATGTTGCCACTAATGATGAGAGGTGAACTTGAGAGAGAGAACTGACATGTTCATCACCATGCAGAGTTGGGATTCCAGAGTTTTAGTCCTGGCTGGGTTTTAAAGTAGCCAATCTGATCTTGAAGAAGTGATCTTCATAAACTGCAGAAAGAATCATGTCCTTCCCCAGCCTGAAATCCTCCATTAGCCTCCCTTTGCTGTTAGAATAAATCCCAGCATCTTCAACTTGTTCTACAAGGTCCTGTACCATTTGGCCTCTCCCCACTTCTACCTCACCTTTCTCCTTTCTCATTCTTATTCAATTCATTTCAACAACAAAAGACTTCTTTTAGTTCCTCCAGCATGCCTTCCTTTCCTGCCTCAGGGTCTTTCCCTATGCAGCTACTTCAGCCTCTAATGTTCTTTCCCCTGGAGACTTGCAAACCTGCCTCTTTCTCCTATTTCAGTTCTCAGCTTAAATGTCCCTTGCTCAGAGATTTTTCCCTGAACACCCTTCCTAAAAGCATGTGTACCATATTATTTTCTGTTACAATCTTTGGTTTCTTACCTTCACAGCAATCTCAGTTTGTATTTCTTTTGTAACGATCACTTTCTTCTATTGTGTTTATTTGATTTATCTTCTTTGGTCTGTCTACTCTTTTGGGATGTAAGCTTCATGAAAGTAGGAACTACATTCCATTTATGGCTGTGTTTCCAGCATCTAGCACAATGACTAGCACCTAGCAAGCACTCAATAAAATTTGCTACATGACCAAATGAGTGAATCGATATGTCACTCTCTGAGTTTTAGATTCATGATAGATGGGAATATGCTCTAACAGCACCTCTCCTAGTTATTCTCTCAGCTACAAATATGAGAGGAGGTGTGGCTCTTCCCTTCTATGGCTGTCACTTCCTGGTCTCTATCAGACATACTTCTTTATTTTTTCTTTTACATTTTTCCTCTGCTTGCTTGAGTCGTATGTTCAGTTTGGCGTACAGGATTTACTAAACCACAAGTTTTGGTGATGAGAGCACAAGACTGGAAGTCAGGAAATCTGAATTCTAGACTTAGATAGGCTTCTGCTTACAACATGATACTGGATAAGTTAGATGCCTACTTTTGCACTTCAGTTTCTCCTATGGTTATAATGAGGAGATTGGACCAGATGAGCCAAAAAGATCTTTTCCACCTGGAGCATTATCTAACCTAGATTGTTGGTTTCCCTTCCATCAATTCATCTGGACAGCCTCACAAGGCAATTACTTTTAAAATAGCAGTGGACATCTTGAGTCAAGTCTGGGTATACTGGTTAAAAATAGAATTCCCATTAATGAGTTTATAGTCGTACTATAAAATTTACAATCCCTGAGGAGAAACCAAGCTTCAAAATGTCTTGCCAAAATATTCTGTGCCCTTGATGCGTGCTGGGTCCTTTCAGGAGTACATTAGGAGCCAAGAGTGCTGGCAAAACAGAAGGGAACAGTATTATGTCCTCACGTTCTTCTCCATCTCCTCTGTTTTGTAGGTCTGCCAGAATTTTCCCAGCATGACTCCTCCAAATTTCCCATTTCATCCCAGATTACACGCACATCAGCCCTGGCAGGAAGGTCCCCATTTAGAGCCAGTTTTGGAAATAGTGGAAATGTTTGACATAGATTCAGTTTTTAGTACTCATTACCCTGCATCCAATGGCAAAACAGGGAGGGTACGGTCTTGTGGTTAAGAGATGAGTCTGTGGAACCAGGAGCCTGGACTTGAATTCAGTAAGACTTTCGATAATGACTTAACCATTCTAAGATGAGTTACCTTGTCTATGAGAGGAGCATAGTAATAGTAACAAGGTCATAAATTGTTGACAGGGTTAAGTCAAATAATCATGTAAAATACTTTGCCTATCTCTGGCCCATGGTAAGCGATCAAGATGCATAACTTAACAGTTTTTCGTTTTGTTTTCAAATTTCAGTCATTTATTTAAATATTTTAACAACTCCCAAGTGATGCATGTGGTTTGAAATAAAGTTATCTACAACGAGTAAAGTCATTTTTTTGGAGAGTTCCGAGTACAAAGAGTGACAAAGTCACTGCACATGGGAAAACTTCCATGGACACTAGCATACACTAAATAAATAGTGTATGTAAGTCAGTACATAAAAGGATTAGTTCATTTAGTACTTATTTAGTTAAAACAGCTTAATGAAAATGGCCATGTCATCTTTCCTAATTATAAGAAAAATTCATACTCACTGCAAACTTTTCAATTATGAAAATGAAAATAATTATCGTTCATTTTTTCCTCTACCCAGATATAACTTCTACTAATATTTTAGTTATGCCTCCATAAAAAGCAGTCATTACCTGCAATTTTTATTTCTTTTATTTCTTGAGTAAAAACTGGAGGATTCTAATCTGGATCAGAGTCTTAGTTTTACCTATTTCTGATATATTCACCTTCTGTGTCATCATCTGTAAAGTTGTCGTTTGGACTGTGATCTTTAATATCCCTTCCAGCTCTAGAATACTAAAGTGAATACGAAAAGGCATATTAGGCATTATAAGAAGATAAACAATAGACATTTTACTTTTTTAAATCATCTAAGAACTCTTGAGTACTGGTCACCACATATTGTACAAAACTAGCTACGACTTTCTCAGTTACAATGCGGAAGTCAGAAAGCGAATATGCGGTAAAACTATGAAGTAGGTGGCATTTGGGGGAAATGCAGACCTTCCCAGTCTTCATCCATCCTGAGATGTCTCTCCTGCACATCCTAGCCTTCTTCTCGTGCTCTCCTTTTCCCTCCTCTTACTTGCCTGGATCTCAGAATGATATGCCTTATATCTAACTGTAAAATGACAGCTCTTGTTTCCTATTAAATAAGTTTCATGCTCTGAGAAGTGAGGAGGGGGCATATTTCAATGAAGTTTTGTGACTGGACCGTGCTTCCCAGGATCCTGATATAAATCCAGATTGGTGGCTATCAGTTTTTTCACGTTTGACAGATCAGAGTATTATGACACACACACCCCCCCTTACACCAGTGATATGACCAGTTCTTTAACCTCCACATGTAACTGGTTCTGGCTTCAGCCACTGGCCAATAATACAGCTCATTCTCAAGGATGCTTAGAAATTCTCTCTCACACTTAAATAAACTATCTTAGAATTGTTCTAACTCTAACATTCTCATTTTACTAATGGATAGATGGAGGCCCAGAGAGATGACATGGTTCACTCGATGTCTCCACAGTGAATAAGTGACAAAGCTTTTCGTAATAATACCTGAAATATCATTACATGATACATTCCTTGGAGTGTTGCTGCTTTTTGATTATCTGTTTTTGTTTTTAATAAAAGCCTGTTATTAAATTTGCATTTCTTAGGATAAGGAACATGCTAAATTGGAAGTATTAATTCTTCATTCAGGTTTGTTGAGAATCAGTTGTTACTGAGGTCACACCAGGACCCAGCAAAATGCCTGAGACACAAGAGGGACCAGAAAGTGAGGGAAGGAATGCAGAGCATAGACTGGAGTAGAGCGCTAGCCCTGGGTTTGGCAAGATAGGATTTGTTGGTGACTCTGATTGCAGTAGCTCCTGTGTGATGGTGGAAGGAAAACCTGCCCAAAGTGGGGTAAAAAGAGAATAGGGTGTGAGGGAATGAAAGGATACTAATATTTCATAGAATTTTCCCCTAAGGTGAGTAGAGAAATGAAATAGCTGGAGAGAGACATGAGGCCAATGGAGGGATCTTTCAAAACATAGAAGAAATCGCAGCGTATTTGTGTGCTGTTGGGAATGAGCCCATATTTAGGGGGAAATTGATGGTGAGGAGAAAGAAATGTTGATCACAAGGGCAAAGTCTTGGGTCTGTGATAGGGGATGTGATCTAGTGCACAAATGGAGGGTTTGGTTTTATACAGGTGTGAAAACAGAGTTTATGGGTTAAGAAGCAGGTAGCTGAGAGATTTGGCGGTGGAAAGATGCAATGGTTCTCTTTTGGTTGCTTTGATTTTCTCAATGAAATATTTAAAAAGTAAGTCTAAAGCTGAGTGCGAGGAAAGGCCGAGAGTGCTGAAGGTTTCAGAAGAGGTGAAAACATGTGAATATCCATCTGAGAAGTTGGAAGAGTGGGTTAGTTAGGGGGATAGAGTGAAATTGCTGGGTAGTATTTCAGGCCCACTTGAGTATATTGGTCATAAATCTAAAGAGAGACAAGTTAGACCTTTAGTGAGTTTTTCTCCAGCCCCCTTCAGCTGGTTGACTGTTGTTGCAAAATAGGGGGAGGACTGAGTTAAACTAAAGTTGGGGTTTTGCCAAACTAGGGTGAAGGAGGAGAGAGGAGTCAGGGATTTGGGGATGATACAAAAGGAGTGGCTGTAGAGACTGATCATTGAACTGGAGGAAAAGAAGGGACTGAGGACATGAGACAGATAATGAACAATTAAAAGTGGTGGGTCCAGTGGGCTGGAGATCCTGATGTGAGGGTCAATGATTTGTAGAGGAGAAGAAGGGAGGGTACAAAATTAACTTAGTTGCAAAAATAAGAGCAGATGTTTGAAAAAATATTTCACAAGCAATGCAGTTATTAGTAACAACAAGGTCTAGTGTATGGCCACGGTATTGGGTGGCTGGGGGGGGTGAAGGAGAAAGCAGGAGGTGAGGTAGTAAAGGGTGGAGAAGCACAGGGGTTGGATAATGACCATGACATTGGTGTGGAGGAAGTCAAGACTGCAAACATAGTAGTAGACAAGAGGAGGTGAAGAGTAGTGATATGGCAGTGAGAGAGTAGTATAGAAAGGGTGCAGAGTGAGACAGCAAATTTGAGATTAGGTCTTCAGTGACTAAGGAAGCTAAGGAGAGTGGCACGTGACTGCAGTGAGGCAGGATAATGGCTGGTAGAGCTTGATGGCAGGTGCTTCAAAAATGGCAGGATTTTTGAAGGAAGAAGAAAGAAATAATTGACTGTAAATGATTGTGAGGAACATGCAAGGTGCCCAACCTCACCTGCAGGCTCTGTGCAGTGTGGAAGGAAAAACAACCTTTACTTGAGAGGCCTGCAGGGGAAGCCTGGTTTCATAATGAGCACACAGTTCATTTTGTGATGGAGAAGCTAAAAAGAAGTTTGAAGAACCAGGGGATTTTTCTGGTACAGACCGTAAGCTCCAGAGCACTTAGGGGAAGAGCTGAGTTGGGTGGTGGTGGTGAATAATGACTGTGACATCATACTGGAGGATACCCATAGCTCATCTGAGTAATGACGGGTGATCTAGAGTAGTACTTCTCAAACTTTGAGGTACCTACAGATCTCCTTGGGATATTGTGAAAATTCAGATTCAGTAGGTCTTAGGGAGAGGAGGAGGCAGGGGGCTGAGATTCTGCATTTCTAACGTGTGCCAAGGTGATGCTGAGTTGGCTGATTTGAGTAGCACACTTTGAGGAGCAGGGCTCTGTAGGCTTGCACTAGTGTGAAAGTGTCAAGGTTGGGACAGGATGTCACAGATGCATGTGATCGAGGATGTCTGGAGCTCTGGAGCCTCCTTCATTACAGAAATATTTAGTAGTTGCCACCATTTTTGGAAGATCGGTTGTTACACCTTCAATCCTCCTCTTTCCTTCTCTGAATCTGAAGCACCTGTGTTTAATACGCATTTGCTCTACTAAGTGTATTGTCTTTGTTTCCTATGTGTGTGCGTGTTATTCCAACAGGATCATTTGGTCCTTAGAGCCAGAAACTGTAGGGAAGAGTGCAGCTTTTTTGGATCATGAATCCTAACACCTGATTTTAATTCTCATTTCTACCATTAACTAGCTTTGAAAAACAGTGGAAAAAATCATTTACCTTTCTGATCATTTTTATATGTGAAGTGGGGGTAATCATGCCTAGCTTCCTTTTATGAAATTCAAATGAGATACTTGATATAAAAAGTCTTGAAACCTGCAAAACAATATAATAATATGATATTGCTTGTTGCAGGGCTAGTATTTCTTTGGTACATATCAGCATGGCATCCTGGCAGGCACTGGTCTGATTGACCAGTGTCCATTGCCATATCAGTGTTTAAATATTTTTAATAGAATCCCTGAATATTATGTTTCATAATTGTTATTATATATTCTGTATCTTTTTACAGTGCTAAGCAGAAAAATGGACATGGAATAGTTGTTGAATTAAAGAGTTCATGTAACAAGGTGGGTAGAATATATGAACATCTACCCCAGGACAGACTGAGTGAAAATGAAGGTAATTTCAAAAGTCGGTGGAATGAGTTATTTCTAAGGACAGTTCCGTCACTTTTGCCAGGAAGCATGAAGATGACAGTTTGTTCCCTTAACAAATTTTAAAGTGCCCTTACCACAATTTCTTATGTTGTCTTCCTCTTGAGATTATACCTTCCTCGTTGCTGTTGATTGATGGTTGATTCATGCAGGTGTACTCAGCTAAGGGAACAATGCTAAGCACAGCCAAGCTACGATTTTTTTTTTGAATTTTATTTTATTTTTTTATACAGCAGGTTCTCATTAGTCATCCATTTCATACACATCACTGTATACATGTCAATCCCAATCTCCCAATTCATCCCACCCCACCACCCCCTCCCCCGACGCTGGCCCCCCTTGGTGCCCATACATTTGTTCTCTACATCTGTGTCTCAATTTCT
>NW_020172822.1:686101-781030 GCF_003031525.2 Neophocaena asiaeorientalis asiaeorientalis | reverse complement strand
ATCCCACTCCACCACCCCCTCCCCCGACGCTGGCCCCCCTTGGTGCCCATACATTTGTTCTCTACATCTGTGTCTCAATTTCTGCCCTGCAAACCGGTTCATCTGTACCATTTTTCTAGGTTCCACATATATGCGTTAATATATGATATTTATTTTCCTCTTTATGACTTCACTCTGTATGACAGTCTCTAGATACATCCACATCTCTACAAATGACCCAATTTCATTCCTTTACAGCCAAGCTATGATTAACCTTACCCATTTTGTTCTGGAACAGAACTCTCTGTTCCAAAATGGATTATGGACACTCAGGTCCAAAGTTCTTCAAACACCTCCTAGATACGTTAGGAAAATATTTCCTAGGTATATGGGAAAATATTTTTACAAACACAGTTTTTTCTCTGACAGTAAAACTATTTCTATTTAATTGTTGTTTCTTGGAGAGCTTGCTTTAGTGAGGATTGATTTTCCTAAGTCTCTGGAGATGAAATAAGAAGCAAGGATTTTGGAGTTCAAGTTCTGGCTCCACTTCTTATTAGCAGTGAGATCTTGACCATTACCTAATCTCTGTAAGCCTTGGGTTTCTCACCTGTAGGACTAGGATAATTATGGTATCTTCCTCATAGGATTGTTGGAAGTGTTGAGACAATGTGCATGAAGTAAGTAGCAGAGTATTAGCCCCAAATAAGTACTAGTTCTTGTTGTTGCTGTCACTATTACTACTACCACTGTAAAAAAATCTGGATGAAGGGCTTGATTCCAGAATTTATTAAAAACTGTCTAAATTCAATGGTGTAAAACCAAACAACCCAATTAAGATGAGCAAAAGATTAAAAAAGACACTTTATAAGGTATACAGATGGAAAGCAAGCATATGAAAGGATGTTCAACATCATTATCCATTAGGGAAATGCAGATCCAAGCCACAATAAGATACCACTGTATACCTCTCGGAATGGCTACAATTTTGATACCAATTAACAGTATTACAATAATGACCATAGCAAGTGTTGGCAAGGATGTGGAGCAACTGGAGTTCCCATACACTGCTGGTGGGAATGCAAATTGTAAAATCACTTTAGAAAAGAATTTGACACTTTCTTAAAAAGCTAAGCATACCACTACCACATGGCCCAACGTTGCTTCTCCTAGGTATTTTCCCAAGAGAAATAAAATGCATGTTCATGTAGTGCTTCGTATACAAGCATTCATATGTTCATTTGTAATAGCCAACACTGGAAAAGCCCCAAATTTCCATCAATAGTTGAATGAATAAACAAATTGTAGTATATCCATACAATGCAATACTACTCAACAATAAAAACAATTTAATTACTGATACACTCACTGGTACGGATGCATCTCAACATAATTGTGCCGAGTAAAAGAAGACAGACAAAAAGAGCACTTACTGTATAGTATTACATTTATACAAAATTCCAGAAATGCAAACTGTAGTGGCCGAAAACACATCAGTGGTTGCCTGGGGATAGAGTAAGAAGGGAATGAGGAAAGGCAGGAAAGAGGAATTACAAAGGGACGTGGGGAAATTTTCAAGGGAATGAGTATGTTCATTATCTTGATTGTGTTTATTATAGTGATGGTTTCACAGGTGTATACTTTTGTTTAACTTATCAAATTTTATACTTTAAACATAGTGGTCAACTATACCATAAAAAAGCTATTAACAAAAAAGAACATACAGTGGCTCCCACCTCCACTGCTTTTCCTATGCTTTTAAGCCTGGAAGGCTCTCCTTAATTTGACCCCATCTTATTGATTAGCCTCGTCTATTACTGAACCTCTGCTCACTGAGACAGTTTACTTCACCCCCTCCCCTATAAGGTTCCTGCCTTCCTGACCCTCTGTTCATGATATTTCCCCTATGTAGAAGGCCTACTTCTTTCTTATCCTCTTAAATGTACCCCTTTTCTAGAGACTACCCAAAAGCCATTTTTTTCTTTTGTTCATTAATCATACATTCACTGGGTACCTGTTATGACACAGACTTTAGATTAGGAGTTAGGCATCCTTCAGTGATGAAGACAGCCCAGCTCCTGCTCTCATGAGGCCCACAATCTGCTCAGAGATACAGTCAAGTCAACTGGTGTACATTACACACACATTTAATATTTTTGGCCATTCAGCCTTTGAACACCCTTCGTGTTATGGGAGAGTTCTCCTTTGGGGGTTGTTGGCGGGAAGGGGGACCCATTTCTTTCTAAAAGTGCTAGGACTGCTCCCCACTCCCTGAGTATAGGCATAGGATTTAAGATTGTTAGCTAAGTGCTCCTACCTACTGAGATATTTTGAGAGAGTAAAGCAGAGACGCAAGTACAGTTTGGGTGGTGGCAGAATCAGAAGTTAGTAGCAGCAGAGCAAGCGCCCAGGGGTGCATTTGGCTGTGTCACGGTCTCAAAGAGACCGTGCCTGTGGGGAACAATCTAGTTCTTGCCCATCTTCAGATCCTGGTTCTCCAGACTTTCTCTGGAAAGTCTTAGTCTGTTCAGGCTGCCTCTGTGTTCATGTTATTAACAAACAGCACAGACTGGGTGGCTTACAAAGAATAGAAATTTGGGCTTCCCTGGTGGCGCAGTGGTTGAGAGTCCGCCTGCCGATGCAGGGGACACGGGTTCGTGCCCCGGTCCGGGAAGATCCCACATGCCGCGGAGCGGCTGGGCCCGTGAGCCATGGCCGCTGAGCCTGCGCGTCCGGAGCCTGTGCTCCGCCAACGGGAGAGGCCACAACAGTGAGAGGCCCACGTACCGCAAAAAAAAAATAAAACAAACCAAAAACAAGAATAGAAATTTATTTCTCATACTTACAGAGTCTGAAAGTCCAAAATCAGGTGCCAGCATGGTTGCGTTCTGGTGAAGCCCGTCTACCAGGTTTCAGACTGCTGGCTTCTCACCGTGTCTTCATGTGGTGGAAGGGGCGAGGGAGATCTAGGGAGCTCTTTTCTAAGAGCACTAACCCCATTCACGAGGCCTCCACTCTCCTGACTTAAGCATCCACCTCCATCATTTGCTGGTCTACTCAACCTCTCTTAGTTTTAGTTTCCTGGGCACAATGATAGTGCCTACGCCACATGGCTATTGTAAGGTTTCGTTGGGGTAATCCAAGTAAAATGCTTTGCACAGTGCTTGGCATATAGAGATGCTCAACGGATGTTAGCTGTTACCATTATTCTGGTTTACTAAGGTGGGTTGATACATATATAAAAAGCACTCCGGCCAAATGTAGTTAACCAGTGCTTACTGGAAAGCAACACTGATCTAGAGCCTTGGAGGATGTGTAGATCGATTGCCAAGGAGAATGTTCTTGTGCAGATTACATTATCACACAATGAAAGAGACAAGTTCAGAGGATCAAGCGAGTGAGGCAAAAATACAGTTTGCAACCCTCGGATAAGAGGCAGATCAAGAATTTAGAGTCACTGGAAAATGATACAAGTGGACTTATTTACAAAACAGAAACAGGCTCACAGACTTAGAAAACATAGTTACCAAAGGGGAAGGGTTGGGGGAGGGATAAATTAGGAGGTTGGGATTAACATATACACACTATTATATATAAAATAGGTAATCAACAGGGACCTACTGTAGAGCACAGGGAACTCTACTCAGTAATCTGTAATAACCTATATGGGTATAGAATCTGGAAAAGAATAGATATATGCATATGTATAACTAAATCACTTTGCTGTACTCCTGAAATGAACACAACATTATAAATCAACTATACGCCAATGTAAAATAAAAATTTTAAAAAATAAGGAATTTAGATTCAACCAAATTCAAACAAAGCATAGGTAAGTAAAGCAAGCTTAGAAAGAGATTCTTTTTCAGGACGATTAACCATGCTTATTTGGGTCATAATTATGCAGATAGGAACGCTGGACCAAAAGCAACATTCATACAAATACTAAAATGGCCACTTAATTCTGATATCTGTGTTGGTCCCCATCCTGTGTAGCTCTCAACTGGGTAGAAGTGAATATTGTGAAATGCAAACAGACAGTAAGAAAATGACTTTCACAGCTGAGAAGGGCATGAGAGTTGTGGTAACTGTAGACTGAAACTCACAGAAAATACAGCTTTGCATATTCATCTCTTTACTCTCTTTGTTAAGTCATTCTTAAAACCTCTCATCTGATGGAAATTTGGATAGAAAAAAAAAATGACTGGGAATTCCCTGGTGGTCCAGTGGTCGGGACTTGGGACTTTCACTGCCAGGGCTCAGATTCAATCCCTGGATAGGGAACTAAGATCCACAAGCCATGTGGCACAGCCAAAAAAAAAAAAAAAAAAAAGTGACTGAAACAGTATTATTTGCTCTCTGAAAACATAACTTGGTTGGTCATTTAAAGAAAATAAAGTATGGAAAGGGCTTGTTCTCAGAGATGTTATCCATTGTGCAATGGTGATGCTTTTAAAGCTATCACGTAAAACATTCAGTGTTTAAGAAATTCAAGAATAATGGAAAATCGCTGTTCCTCTTAATGAACCAGAAAAGACCCTCTGTCACCGTGCAACTTATCTTCTTGGCACGTGGATGGACTGGCGGTGTTATCCCTGCATGCTTAATGGCACAGCAGGCATCTGTGTGCAGAGCCCTTCCAGTGTCCAAAGGGTGAACAGCGGCAGTGAAGTGAAAGAAGTGGAGTCTTTTATGCAGCAGGTTTTAACTTCAATTGTAGACTTCACTGTTTGCCAGATTCCAACTAGTGCCCCCCTGCGTGAGAATCTCCCTATCTCCAGGCTTCTGCTGAGAAGTTGTACAGCAGCTGACAGCAGTGAGAATAGGAAAGGAACTGGCTGCAGCCTGGAGAAGAGTGCTACTAGAGAAAATCATTAATGCTGAGGTCAGAACAAGATCTGGAAGTTCAATGTGATTGAAGTTGCTCAGAGTAGACCATGGACTCCTTTGGGGAGCCTCTCTTCTTGCCTTTGGTTCTCCCTCTACTCCGTACATGCATCCTTTCCTTCATTTCCTCTCCTGCACCCCTGGAGCACTAGACACTTGAGATATTATTGCAGGATGAGTCAGCCTCAATTCATGACACTAAGGAGACCTGGAGTGGGAGTTACAACAGCACCTTCTAATGATCTAGATAACTTTGAGCAAGGGTTTTTACTTCTTGGTCCTCTAGCTTGATCTCATTATAAATCCAGGAACTAGAGATGGTTTTTAAGGTTTACCTAACTTTTTTTTTTTTGCGTTATGCGGGCCTCTCACTGTTGTGACCTCACCCATTGCGGAGCACAGGCTCCGGACGCTCAGGCTCAGCGGCCATGGCTCACGGGCCTAGCCGCTCCGCGGCACGTGGGATCTTCCCGTACCGGGGCACAAACTCGTGTCCCCTGCATTGGCAGGCGGACTCTCAACCACTGCGCCACCAGGGAAGCCCGACCTAACTTTTAAAGTTTACTAGTTTTAAAATATTATCACTTATTATGGGCTAGACATTCAGCTAAGAATGTGATTTGATTCTCATGAAAATGAAACAGGCAAGTACTATTATTGTGTCTCATATTTAACAGATAAGGAAACCAAGGCTTAACAAGGTTAAATAAATTGAAGACAGCAAACTAGTAAGTGGAAACCTTAGAATGAAGTAGGTGGAAAACCTAGGTGAACCCAGGAAGTCTGACTCCACACATCACCTCTTGGCTATATTGCTTTGTTTTTTGAAGCAGTGGAAAACCTAGGTGAACCCAGGAAGTCTGACTCCACACATCACCTCTTGGCTATATTGCTTTGTTTTTTGAAGCAGTGGGTTTGTTTTACAGTTGGCTTAGCTAGAACTAATTGAAATTGCATAGGTTCCTGGGCTCTGGTGTCAGAATTGCGTGTGTTCTAATGAAAGCTCCATTATACTATGAGTGCCTTTGGGCAAATTACTCAACTGTTCTGAGACTATAGATGCATTAATAACAAATTTTGTGCTAGAAAATATTGCCATAGTAAGCTTTGCTTTACAAATCAATAGCCATTGATTACTTGCCTCCCAGAATATCGCTACCTTCCTTATTTCAGTGCCTAAAATGTCACCATTATAATGTGGGTTCCTTCGAGTAAAGTGTTATCTTTTTAGTGAGGTCCTCTTATTAATAATAAAAATGTTAACTGGGTTGAGGGATTATACTATGCCAGGCAAGATGTAAAGCACTTAATGTCCATTATCTCATTTATTACTCATGACAACCATGTAGGATATGCACACACAGAATATCTCCAGTAATTATTCCCATGTTAAATATGGGAAAATGAGGTTCAGAGAGATGGCAAAGATCATACAACTTATAACTGGTGAGACTGTGATTCGATCCGGACATTTCTGATTCTAGACTTATACTCTTAACCATTCTGTCACCAGTAGATATGCCTGGAAGAATTAGGATAGAGTCATTATTACATAAATATGGATTCATTCGTTTCTCCTATCATTTCCTCCACAAGAGGAAGGACTGGAACAGCTTGAAGAACACAGCTGTGTGGGAGGGGTGGCCAATTAAAAAGAGAGAGAAATGCCTTGAAAGCCGACTTTGCTGGGCTGAGGAGGGCTGGTTATGGAGATTAACTTGCCTTTCCTTGTTTGGCTTTGCTCTCCTGCTGGGATTGCTGCTGGGAGACAAGGCAACCCTGATTCCAGTTAGAATTAACAGAGGCTCAGGGCTGGGAAAGAATTCAGAGAGTGTAGTCTTCAACCCTCCTCTGTTGAAGGCACCCGCTCTAAAACAACGTAAGCTGTTCATTTTCTTTCCCCTGTCTCTGCTGTACTGCCTCCTTGACCTTGAAATCACCACAGCCCTCAGGTTGGCTCTGTTTCAAAGCTCCTTCTTTATATCAAGTTTGACTTTCCTTTGTTTTATTCTTTTCTGTTGATCGACAAGGAAGAAATTGTGCTTGTTTTTCCATATAATAGTAAGCTATAATTGTCTTTTTTTAATGAATAATCACAAGCCTTTTATTTATGGATTTACGTTTACTTTACAAAATGCCTCTGTTATCTCTGAAGCCACCCTCTGGAGTGAGTGACAGGACGGTGGAGAGCACCAGCTCCGTGCAGGCAGCTGGACCTCGGCTCAAATCTCTCCTCTGTCACTTACAAGCCGTATGACCCTGGACAAGTTGTTTACTGTTCTCTGCCTCAGTTTCTTCATCTATAAAATAGGGTTAATAATGCTTATATCACAACATTTTTTTTTAATAATCCTACTTCAAGAAACAAGAAAAATATCAAATAAATGGCATAAGCTTACACCTAAAGGAACTAGAGGAAGAAGAACAAACACAACCCAAAGTTAGTAGAAGGAAAGAAATCATAAAGATCAGAGCAGAAATAAATGAAATAGAAATGAAGAAAACAGTAGCAAAAATCAATAAAACTAAAAGCTGGTTCTTTGAGAAGATAAACAAAGTTGATAAACCTTTAGCTAGATTCATCAAGAAAAAAAGGGAGAGGACTCAAATCAATAAAATTAGGAATGAAAAAGGAGAAATTACAACTGGCACTGCAGAGATACAAAGCATCTTAAGAGACTACTACAAGCAACTATAAGCCAATAAAATGGACAACCCAGAAGATATAATTGTATATCTTTTAGGAAGCAACAATCACAAATCACATACTCTGCTTCCCCGTCTTGGTGCCATCCATTGACCTAGTTCCTTCTACTCATTCTTCAGGTTTTGGGTCACACATCACTTTCCTGAAAAGACCTTCTCTCACACCTTAGATAAGGTCAGTTTCCCCTGTTTTTTGCATCCACAACATCCATGGCAGCAATTACATAATGATACGTTGAATGTTCACATTTCCTCCAAGATAAATGCTCTAGTAAGGGCAAGAACTTATAGGTCTTGTTCATATGTATATCCTGGGCACTGTGCTTATTCATTCCATTCAAAACTTTTATGGATAAACTCCCGAGTACCAATTACTTTTGAACAAGAGAGATTCAGTCCTTCTCCTGATAGATTTAGAGTCTAGTGGTTCCTTAACTTTCACCTCTTACAGTGTTACTGAACGCAAGTTTGTGTGTCTGGTGCACAGTGAGGCCAAACAAACCGGCACATCAGAGTTTGGAGCAGAGAAAGGTTTATTGCAGGGCCACGCAAGGAGAACGGGTGGCTCGTACCCCCAAAATCCTGAACTCCCAGAAGGGTTTCAGCAAAGCTTTTTTTTTTTGCGGTACGTGGGTCTCTCACTGTTGTGGCCTCTCCCGTTGTGGAGCACAGGCTCCGGACGCGCAGGCTCAGCGGCCATGGCTCACGGGCCCAGCCGCTCCGCGGCATGTGGGATCTTCCCGGACCGGGGCACGAACCCATGTCCCCCGCATTGGCAGGCGGACTCTCAACCACTGCGCCACTAGGGAAGCCCTCAGCAAAGCATTTTTAAAGGTCAAGTGTGGGAGGGGGATCACAGGGTATGTGATCAACTCGTGCATCCTTCTCTGATTGGTTGATGGTAACAGGGCAGTATCACGGGGGTTAACATTATCAATCCTTAGGCTCCTGGAGGCCTGGGGGCTATGTGCTCATGGTCATCAAGTAGTTAACATCTTCCACTTGGGGGATTTTCACATCTGTAAAACAACTCAGGAAATGTGCATCAGATACTGTTACCTAGGTACTTCAAAGAGGAGCTAAAGCAGAAGAGATATGGGGGAAGGATCTGCCCCAAGAAGGCCCCATAGGGTCCTGCTCAGTTACAATAGCAATTCATATGCTGTGTGATCCCTCTGTACAGTATTCTTCTAAGTGTAAGTTGGTTCAGAGTGATGGTTCAGATGTGTGCTCACTGCCTTGATCTACTTTTTGAACTGCACTCGTCCTCATTTTGCAGATTCCAGAAACTGAGGCTAGATAGTTCACCTGACAGTTACACAGTAGGACTGCATCAGTGGCCTCATTCGTTCATTTATTCCTTCATTCATGTTTTCAGCTCCTGCTTCCTTTTGCAGTTCTGGTTCCACTTGTCTCAGCATTTGTGATAATGAAAACTTTGGCCACGGTGTAGGGATGGACTCCGGGGTCAGCATGACTTCGGATCTATGGCATTCTGTCCCTTATTAGCAGCATGATCTTGGGCTAGTCAGTTAAACTCACCAATTCTCAGTTTCCTGAAGAATATCAATTCATACTTCATAGTTTTTTAAAAAAGGATTAACCACGGAGTAGTAGTAATAGTAATAGTAGCGGCAGTGGCATCTCCCCCGTTATTACCACCAGCAGCATCTGGTGATTATGTGATACTTTTTATGAGCCAAGAACTGTTCTAAGGACTTTACATATATTAACTCATTTAATACCACCTACGAGGTAGATGCTAGTATTACCCCTATTTTACAAATGAGGTAAAGGGGACACGTAGAGGTTAATCCTCACGACCAATGTCACCTTGCTGGTGAGACCCAGGAGAGAAACCTCAGTACCTAGGTCTGCAGCCCAAGCTCTCAACAGCCTGGCTGTTAACTGCCTCCAGATAATGCACGCAGAGGGCTCGGCGCTGTGCTCAATACAAGGTGTGTCTGTCTGGCTAATACAGGTTTGTGACAACTCTGAATTAGTTTGCCCCACTTTTCCTAGGAGATCTCATCAGATAAGAGAAGCACTGTGGAACTGAAGCACTGATTATCCATTCTCAGGCTCCAATGAGCCCTAAACTCAGGCTTGTACCAGCTCTAAGTGGTCAGATTGACAAAATAAAAGGAGTAAATAGGTTAAGAAAGGAGTAAGGCATGGACTCTAATGAGGGGAAATGAGCTTTTGATGTGAAAACTGTCTGCAAGATAATAGAGTTGATTCCTGGGTCTTCCCTACAAGTCCCTTGGCTCTGAAAACAGCAGAACTGTCCATCAGTGTCAGTGACTAAACTAGTCAGTGCCCTCTTGGTGCCAATCATACCAAGAGCTCTGAGAATTTTCTCTTGAAAAGAAGGCAAACCTACCCTATGTTGACAGGCTCCCACTTGGCATTTTAGGTATTTCTTCAGCGTGGGGTGAGGAGGATTTTCTGTGCATTCAAACCTCAATTGCTGATTCTTTGTCTTGTACAGGAGATGAATCCCTTTCCTGCTCCCCTGTGTCATCCCTGTAACTTTGCCCCTCTCTCTTTCTAATTTCTTCCCCAGGCTGCTCTCCTTCTCTTTAAGAGCCAGCCCAAGTGCAAAGTTGCATTTTCCTCATTCATTCATTCACTCATTTATTTATTCAAGAAATATTTACCTATCCTGTGTTAGGCCCTGGGGGAAGATACAAGAGAGAACAAAACAAGCGTGGACCCTGCCTTTTAGGTCACATTAAGGAATTTAGGTTGTAGGTTCAAGGGGAAGACTTTAAAGGGTTTTATGTGGGGATTGCGATCAGATTTGCATTTTGAGAAGATGACTCAGGGTGTGTGTGGCAGATGGATCAAAAGAGTCAAGAGTAGATGCTATTAGGAGTCTGGGATTGACATATACACACTCCTATATATAAAACAGGTAACCAACAAGGAACTCTACTTGTTGGGGAGCACGGGGAATTCTGCTCAATATCTCGTAATAACCTCTAATGGAAAAGAATATAAAAAAGAATATATATATATATACATAGCTGAATCACTTTGCTGTACACCTGAAACTAACACAACATTGTAAATCAACTATATTTCAATAAAAATTTTAAAGAGTAGATGCTATTATAGCAACAGGCAAGAGATGATAGAAATACCTTATCTCCAAGCTTCATATTTTCTCTTTCTCTCATGAATCCCCTGACATCTTAAAATTTCTTCCTGTAATTCATTAAATCCCATACCTATGGCATCCTGCCTGATGAGCTGGGCAGCAACTTGCTGAGGGTCCATGTCTGATTATTATCCTCCATGCCCAGCCTAGAGCCTTATACACATTAATGCTCATTATAAAGAGTCTGAGTCTCAGAATTTCAGAGTTGAAAGGGCTCTTAGAGGAAATCTAGTTTGATCGCTGTATTTTTGCAAAGCCCAGGCAGGTTAAGCAATTTGCTCAAGATCACACGTTAAATTAACGATAGAGATTAGATTTAAAGTCGGCATTCTGAGTCCAGCTACGGTTTGTGAATGGTTCAAGAAAATGACTGAATAAAGACTTCTTTCCTCTTGTTCAGAGTTGGAATCCTATATGAAATAGGAAAGGAACTAGGGCTTTGAGAAGAAAACAATAGAAAGAGAAGGTATAGAGGTTAAAATGAAATAAATATACTCACTTGCTCCTCATACAAGATCGGTTTATATTCTGGTAACAGTGAGGAGGTCTAGTATTTCTAGACTGAGCAGGTCTCAGCCAGGGGACCAGGGAAAGAGACCACGTAACCCTTTGGGCAGAGTCTGGGGAGGGACCATCTGACACCTTCGTGATAAAGGAAAACCTCCTTTTTGTCCTTCTTTGTCACAAATGTTTTCTCTCTTTCTCCTCTCAGGCTCATCCGTGCACACAGTTCCTTTCTTTAATATGGCAATGTTTTCTTTCATGCTTACGTTTTGATTTAGGCACAATAAAGTCAGCCTTTTTAATGTGAATGCCTTTGGATTTGGGAACAAACATTAGACTTTGAGATCTAGCTATCCCATTACGGGTAAGGTCTTGGTTAAATATATAAGTCACTCCGAGGATTAATTTCTTTATCTCTGAAATCTCTAAAATTATCTTAAAAGTGATAATTAGCTGATACAGCCATTGTCAGGCCTATATATACTAAGTCAGAGTTTTTCTTAACTTGGTCTGTAGACCTGCCTCAGTCTCATGCAGGTGTTTGATAGAAATGCATATTCCCGGGCCCTGCTCTAGACCTCTCCATTTAGAATCTCTGACGGTGGGCTCCCAGAGCAGGCATTTTATCCAAGTGATTCTCATGTGCATTTAGGTTTAAGAACCACTAAATGATTTGGAAAAGTGCTTTATACAGTGTAAGGCATTGTATAAATGCAGTCTTAAGAACATTTACTTTTGTACCCAAATTGTCTTGGTCTTTGCTCCTCTTGGCTCAGAAATCTCTCTAGAGAACCACCTCTACAGGGGGCAGCATCTAAATAGTCTAAGGACGCATGGATGAAGGCAGATATCTACCTGACTGGTAATTCTGTAGTCTGCTTAAGGCTTGACTCACCAGCCTTTTAAGAAAATTATGTCAGGTTGTTGAGTGTGTATAATAACTGGATGGGGATTCAGGCAGGAAGATTGAGACACATTGCTGAACAAAGGAAGAAATCTCTGCCGCTGGAAAGAAGAAAATGAAGTTGAGCACAGTGTTCCATACAAATGCAAGACCTGTTATACAATATTTTAAATGTCTTATGGGCTCACACACAGAAAGTAAAGAGGAAATCTATACCTTTATCATCTCTTAACCAGATTTATATTAATCCCTCAATTATTGTCTAGCTGGGTAACCTTTCTTGTATCTCCTCGTACCTCATAGTGGGAGAGGAGAACCCAGGCTAAATCATTTCCTTGCCCCCAGCAAGAGGCTGTCGGCTTTGTTGAAGTGGGCTGTGCTTCACGTGATGGCAGTGGGCAGAGTACCTCGGTGGGAGCTGCCGTCACCTGGTCCAGCACTGCCTTTCTCTTTAGGGAAGTACTGACCTCAAGATTTGCCTGGGTTTTATGCTGCATGAAAACCCAGGTTATTCCCAGACGGACTATCTGAAAGCTCAAGAGATAGCCATATGGGGTTTAATAGCCGTTGGTTAGAAACTCTGACTCTAAGATCTACTTTTGCGTTTTGAACTTTTTAAAAATGCATTTTCACTAAAGAAATTAGATTGTTTTCAACAAGCAGAAGAGTAGAACAGGGAAAGCTATAAAATAGCTGGGATTTATGGTCTAGCTCAGAGGTGATTTTTTTCAACTCAACTAGGCTGAAATTACTGCAGTCTTCCCCTTAGAGCTTCTTCGGAATTTATTTTCAATTTAGACTGTGTACCTGTAAAAATAGGATACAGAATGATCCTGCAGTTTCTGAAGAAAAGTCTGGAAACCTAGACTGTGCCATGCTTATAAACAAATTCAATTATATTTGTTATAAAGCCTTGCTTGGATTGAGACTCCAATTTTCCAGTCGCTTTACCCAGGAGCTCTATTATTAACTCCTTATTGGTGTGTCTTAATAGACACCCCGTGCAGCCTTTGAAGATACTTTTAGGTGGAGTGTAAAAGAAGAGTAGTTATGAGGAGACCTGATTTTTAGTTTTGATTCTGCTTTTCTGTATATTTCTTCGTAATGAAGTCATAACCTCTTGGGCCATAGCTTTCTCATCCATGAAATGAGAGGAGGTTGAACTAGATCCGTACTTCTGAACTGGTATTTCCTAGAACACCTAAAATACCTGAAACTAATCGCATGCAGGAATCAACAATTTAGATATTTTTAATATGTTGTATATCCCCTAACTTGATTTCAGAATTAAATATTCAGAAAATCTGTAATATCCCAAATTGTGGAGCACATGTATGCAAAAGCTTGTTATTTGATTGCTATTGAAGGGACTGAGTAAGAATGAGGAGATCTAGGTTTGCAGAAAATTACTGTATAACCTTGGATGTGTCATTTGCACTCATTTTCTGTCTCAGTTTTCTCATTTGTCATTTACTTCATCAACATCCTGTGACTCTCCTGAGAGTCAAATTAAGTTTGAACACATCTAATCTCTCTTCATCATGTTATTTTGATAACGATGTGCAAGCAGGCCTGCAAAAAAATGAAACTTCTAAGGAACTTTAACTTTTATTATGAGATTTTATTGGGATGGTAAGTTGAGATTGAATCAGTGTAAAAAGAGGAAAGTGACAAGATGCACTAACGGTCTTCTTGTCCCGAACAGAGTAAGGTCTGGAGTGGCAGATTGGTTTCATCTGTAGGGCCGATTCTAGTAGATTCCAGTGGCTGTTGAATGTGAGGAAATGTAAGGGGGCTAAGTGTAAGGGCTGGGATCTGTGAGCCATGCCTGGCATGTAGCCTGGAGTGGGGCATAACAACGTGCTCCACACGTCGGCTCACCTGCACTTGACATGTCCACCTTTTCGAGAGGATACATACCCACAGATAAAGTTGTTCCAGAGGTTGTGATATTCTGTCTGTCTGTTATATGTGTCTTTGGAACATCTGGAAAGTCCTCAGGCAAAAACAGTGAAAAAGATGAACCCAATCAAAATTGGCATCTGTAGAAACATGTATACCATGATAGAAATACATGTGCTTTGGATCTATTCCTCTTTTTATCCTAGAATTTCTTGCCTATTTTTTTCTTAGGCTTGAAACGTTTTTCCTGATTTCTGTCTTTCATGGTCCAGTTCATGTCCCAGCCTTTCCATGAAGCTCTTAGAGGAGATGATAGCTTAACTTTCCCACGCAGGCAAGGTGTCTCATGACATCTTACACAGGGATATTCACACAGTAAGTCAATACTTGGATCAACCAATAGATGGATCACTAGCTATACTATAAGAAATACATAGTATATTATACATAATGTAAATATATGTTAACAATATAAGAAGTCTTATATAGATGGTTAATGTTGATTTTATTTTTAGTTGAGTTTATTTTTAAAGAAAATATAGAGAAAAGTGAGCAAACAGAAGGATCTTATTGTTGTCCAAATGGCTTTATTTTTCCTGAGTCCTATAAAAGTCCACAGTCTGCAGAAGAGAAAAATAGCTTCACGAAAAGGGATGAATGAGGACTTTCCTGAGCCTCATCAGGAAATGCTGATGCATAGAGTTTGCTGGTTAGGTAACATACCATTTAGAGATCAGGGCAGGAATCTCTTAGCACAGAAGTGTGGTTACCCAGAAAATTACAGTCGTGTAATCAGTTTTTCTGTTAAAAACCTGGAGTCAGGAAAGCAAAGTACTTCAAACAGAAATAGGTCAGATCACAGATTTTGTTTTAAAAATCACTTTCTGATCTTATAGAGAATCGCTGCATCGACTCAGACTGGACCTCTGACGGAATAATCGATCAATTCCACACGGACCAAATGTACTCTCTTCCCTTCTACTGAGAGAGTTAGCGTGTGCATCCTGACCTGTCCACTTTGCTTCTTTGTGTGTGTTTGCGTATGTGTGTGTGTGTGTTTATGTTGACTTTCCTCCTCTATATTTCCTCCTCTATATAACTATATTGTATTATTATAGCTTTTCTCATTTGAGTGTGGATTAAATAGAATACTTTTCACTTGGGAGAATATAGACGAAATCAGGGAAAAGAGTGGTTATAATGGATAATCTAGTTAAGCGTGAAGTGGGAGAGAAAAACTTATAGTTTAGCAGGTTTCTTTTTTAACCTATATGAAGTTGATTGGTTTGTATAACAGAGTACCATCTGTTAGAATGTTCCAGTAAAGAGAAGAAACATGGAATAACCCTTCTTTCCTTTTCCCCTTGCCAAAGACCTGAAGATTTGTTTAATACTTTTTTGAGCACCTAATATGTACCAGGAAGTGTTTTGGATACTAGGATATGATGGTGAACAAGACAGCTAAAACGTCTATACTCTTTTCAGTGGTGATGAGAGAAAGGGGGCATAAGGAATTAAATTAATGAATTAATTAATAAGATACTATCAAATATTGATAAGTGCTATGAAGAAGCAAATAACTGGATGTGATGGAGCATGGCTCCAGTAGGGGGTGTGGTGGCCATGAGAATCTCTTGCTCTGAAGAACATCATTGACTGATGGCCTCATCTGCTGCACCCAGAATCCACTGCCACGTTCATGCTGGGGTTGCACTTTCCAAGGGCTGCTCCCCACCAGTCACTCATCATGGTGGGGGTACTAATGCTGGCCCATTGCTGTAGGATGAAGGACTCTTCCAATGGTGACTATGGCTTGAGAACTTGACATCAGCCTTGCCAAAACTCTGTTAGAACTGTAGCATAGGCTAAGATGCCTCTTACCCAAACCTCCTTCCTTTCCTTTCTTCTCACAGGGGTCAAACTTACATCACAGTGTGATGGCTCCCCCAGCTGCCTCACAGGCACGTCTCCCAGTACATCTCTCACACGTCTAATATCTCTTGGTGCCTGCTTCCCAGAGGACTTCAGCTAACTCAGGGGAGAGTTGGTAATTTCAGTTTGTGTCAGCCAATGCCTATCGGAGGAGAAGATGGCAGAGGTGAGCTCTGGAGGAAGAGCATTTCAGGAAGACAGAGCATCAAGTGCAAAGGTTATGAAGCATGGGTGTGATTGGCATGTTCAAGGAACAGGGAAAAGGACAACGAGCTGACAAACGTGGAGAGTGAGGGAAGGAACGTTAGGAGGGAATTTCAGAAAGGAATGCAGGGAACAAATCACGGAGGATCTTGTAGGTCATGTTGATAAAGTTGGGTTTTATGTTTAAGTACCGTGGGAAACCACTGGAGCATTTTGAGCTGATGAGTGAGTGAGATGGTCTGAGAGAGAAAATACTTCCTACAGCTGTATACTCTGCAAACATGTAGTCCTTCTGACATAGAAGACAATGGGTACCTGCAGTGAGGTTTTCTCTCTCTGCCTTAACCACCACAACCTCTTCTTCCCCCTACTTCTTCAGTCTGGGAAGGGGATGGAAGAAGGGAAGTTTTGACCTTGATGACTGGGAGAGTTGAGAAAAGCATACCACACTGCCTTTATCCAAAGACTATATACCTTTGACATTCCTCTTCTCCAGATCAAATTAGGGGGAACAGTGTCAGACTGGTCAGTCTGTTTACTCTTCGAAAGTCTTTAATTCAATCTTTACAATATCTTGCTGGGTCTGAGGTTTTGTTTAACAACCCCCCATCTCCCTTCATGCTTGCCTAATCTTGGATTTTAGACCTTTATTTTTCTCTTACAGATCTGTCTGCACACAGTACTTTTTGATCCTCATTTCATTTGCCCAGACAGGACTTTGGGTCGTCTATACCCCTTTTCCTGATACAAGACATTCTTTCATGTATACAAGACATTCTTTGTGATGTCTAACAAATGTAGTTGAACGTCGGTCACTTAATACTGTATTGACCGTGTTCCCCAACCCTTAAGGACATGCTTACATATACAAACTTTTGTAATTGCAATAATGGCAGATGCCCAGAGGATGCCAATTGTATGATCTGTGGCTGTGGGCATGTCTTGGGAGTAAGCCCTTACTGAGCTGCATTCTCATATCTCAGGGAAGTGATCACTCACTTTATAATGAATTACTTATTAAGTGGCCATCATGGGCCAACCTTTGACCTAGGTGATGGGGATACAGTGGTGATGACCTGAATATACACAGTCCCTACTCATGAATCTTAGTATTTGGTAGAACGGAAAGAGTGTGGATAAGAAAGCCTGAGCATGACATCTGCATTCAGAACTTTATAGCTGTTGTGCTTTGGGCAAATTCCTGACGCTTTTTTCATCCTAAAGCTCCTCATCAGTTAAACGGGGATACTAATAAGTCCCCTGTTGCTACTAGGGAGGTTGTAAGGGTCACATGAAATAATAAAACATTATAGCTGTGCAGCACATTAGATTCTTATTTGTTTTATTTTGTTTTTAAGTAAACTTTTTAGAACAGTTTTAGCTTCAGAGAAAAACTGAGAAGATAATATGGAGGGTTCCTGTATGCTTCTGTGCACAGCTTGCCCTATAATTAACATCTTACATTAGTATGGTAAATTTGTTACAAGTAATGAACCAGTATTAATGGATTATTGTTAACTAACGTTTATACTTTATTCATATTGTATTAGGTTCTACTAATGTTCTTTTGATGCTCCAGCATCCCATCCACCATGTCACATTACATTTAGTTGTCATGTCTCCGTAAGTTCCTCTTAGTTGTGAACATTTCTCAGACTTTCTGTGTGTTTTACAACCTTGAGAGTTTTGAGAGGCACTGGTCAGATACTGATATATTATATGATGTCCCTCTATTGGAATTTGTTGCTTTCCTCGAGACTATGATCATGGATTTTTTGGAGGAAGATCGCAGCCATAAATTTGCATTTTTATCACATCATTTTCAGGCTCCATACTATGAACATGACTTATGACTGTTGACGTTGCCCTTCATCACCTGGCTGAGGTAATGTTTGTCAGATTTCTCCACTATAAAGTTATTTCTCCCCATCCCCTCCTTCCCTACTGTACTTTTTGGAAAAGAGTCACTATACACACTCACACTTAAGGTGTAGGGAGTTATCTTTTACCTCCTTGAGGGCAGAGTATTTACACAAAGAATTTGGAATTTTTCTGCATGGGAGACTTCTCTCTTCTCCCCATCTATTTATTCAATCACTTACTTATATCAGCATGGACTCATGATATTTATTTTATTATTTGGGTTATTTTCCAGTACAACTTTAACTTTTTCTCAGACTGTTTCAGCTTTGGTCATTGGTTGGCTGTTGTGTTCCTTTAGCATACCTAATCATTGTGGCTTCCTTCCTTCCTTTCTTTCTCCCTCCCTTGCTTCCTTTTTTTCTCTCTTTCTGTCTCTCTCTTTCTCTTTTTCTTTCTTTCTTTCTTTCCTTTCTTCTTTCTTTCTCTCTCTCTTTAGCACTTTCTTTTACTTTCTGGCACTGCAAGATGTTCCACATTCATCTTATATATTTACTTTACTGCCTGAGTTGTAGAGTTTGTCATTTCTTCAATGAGCCCTGGTTCCTGTTACTGGAGAATAGTATTAGAAAAAAAGATCAGCATCCGTTTTTTATCCATTCATTTATAAAGGACATTTTGGTGGCTTCCCGTTTGGGGAGATTATGAATGAAGTTACTGTAAACACTTGTGTGCACGTTTTTGTGTGGCAGTTGAGTGTTTGAGGCATTTTTAACTTCATTTTTTCATTTTGATTTTCAGAACATTTGGGGGTAAGGTAAATGAAATAACATCATACCTGTGTTACACATTGGAAAAGACATGGAAAAGATGAAGTTCTTGCCTCAATTTGTACAACTGGTAAAAGGCAGAGCTGAGACATGAAGGTGAATCTTCTAACCCCAAATCTCTGTTCCTCTGTTAATTCATAATTCATGTATTATCTACCTCTCAGTAAATTATTTGCGAAAATAATTGAAAACTCTTATATACTACCCAAATGTTAGTTATTTTATTAAACCAGAGCTGCTGCTTCTTGTTGTTTTTGATTGTCTGTGTCACTACATCCATCCCCCCCTACAAAGCACAGACAATGAAAGAGTAATCTGCTATAATATAAATTAAAAAGGGAAATGCAAAGGTCACCCCTATTCTTTGCTACTTTTCATTTTATTGCTTTACTTAGAGAATGCTGCTAAGACACCTATTCTTCATGTTTTGTCATTACCCTTTATTATCCTTTGCCATTGCTTTCAATAATTTTGGGTGGTGTATAAAATGTATTTTAAATTAATAATTTAAATTAATAATCATAATTTTTAATTAAAATCATTATATGTAGCAATTGCACATTTACCATATACTAGACACAGGGCTAAGCCATTCACTTTCTTCCTTTGTTCCTCACAACCCTCAGAGGTAGCTTCTATTATTATCTCCATTTTTCAGATGAGGAAACTGAGGTTCAAGGAAATTATGTAATTTGCCCAGGAACCTGCAGTTAGTAAGAAACAGGAATAGAGCTTAGGATCTGCTGCAGTATTCTGTTTTCCACATTTTATTAATGATTTCCAGAGATGCATTACCTTCAAAAGCAGAGTAGTCATATTAGAGATGAAAACTTGATATTGAGAGCATGGGAGAAGGAAAGCTACTGTGGGGGTATGGCAATGCCACTGCACCTAGAGTGGCAAACCAGACAAGGGTGTCCTGTAAACACAGTTACTGAACAAAAGAAGTTGAACCTAAGGAAAGAGGAAATACAGTATTTCCCCCTGGTGACACCGTCTAATAAGAACAGCCGTTGCTCTGGGGTACTGGCCCATTATGTTAAAGTGATAATGGTGCAATTAGCTCTTTCTTCATTTTCCCATGTTAACCCAGGGGTGAAATGGCACACTGAGCAAATATACTAAATTACATTAAACTTCGTGTTCAATTTGAAAATCTTAGCTGCTGGCTGCAGAGAGATTAGCAGGCTCTAGCAAACTTTTTTTTTTTTTTTTTTGGTCCTCACCTCCACCTTAATGAAAAACCTTAGCCGTAGCACTGACTGTTTTTATCAGATGCAGCACAAGCTCCTGCAGGCGGCTCTGAGTTGGCACTGTGAGGTTCCCAGAGAGAACTCTGGGCATAGGTTAGTAGAGTGAAGCTTATGTAATAACCAATAAATATTTCTTGGGAAGAATATTAGGATAGTGCTGGGCATAAGGATGATGGCCATTTATACCAAGAAAAAAGTTTGCCTCTGGGATCCTGGTCTTGTCAGCATCACTGGCATTATGAAGGCAGTGCTAGTCAGGAATTCAGAAGTGGGACCCCAGTGTTTTGGTACCCTATCCCTGCAGAAATTCAGCTGGCTTTCAGCTCAGTGATGATCAGTGAGCTCCAGAATTTGCTAAGTGTTTCTAACATGTGGCTCTGTTAATCAAGCCAGACTGGGGAGACTGAGATCTTTGGCCTATTAAGGTCACATTTATACATTTGACAAATTTTTACCGATGACGTATAGTATGTATCAGACAGTGTACTATGTTCTGGGTTCATGAGGAAAAATAAGAAACAATCCTAAACTCAAGAAAATCACAGAGTGGGGTTGAGACAGACAACTATATAATAATGTATGAAGTGTAATGAAAACTACTTCACACATTATTATAAAAAAGGAGGGCCATATCAATTTATCGAAACATTGCCTTATTGTGATCTTTTCCAGCTACAGGAGACCAAAAATGTGTGTGTGTGTGTGTGTGTGTATGTGTGAGAGAGAGACAGAAAGAGACAGGGTGAGGGCATCCCCTTCCCACACACAAAGAAGCCTTTGAGCCTGCCATTTTGTCAAGAATTTGATAAACAGACAAACAAAGAAACAAAACTTGTTCTTCAGGACTACAAATGAAAGTTGCCAGACACAGAGTGGAACTGGCCTGTCCCAAAGAAAAGAGCTTTAGCTCCTCCTAGAATGAGTCAATAGGGCAATGAAACCATGTGTGTCTAAACTGTACTGCTGTGTCTTTCCTCAAAGCGCCCAGAGAGGAGATGGGACCTCTGTTGAGGTTATACACTGGGTGGGAATGGGAGGTGTCTAATGAATATTACGAGGTGAACCTACATTTAACACTGGACCATCTTCACATAGATCAGATGGTCATGGACAGTGAGCAGTATAATGGCAGCCATAATGGAGTGAAGACCAGAGCTATCTTTTCTCTATTTTCTTGGTAACATGTAAGTACCCCCTCGCTTACCAACACCTCAATGCATAAATGATACCACAGAGGTGGTACTCAATTGTGACAATTTAAAAATTTTTTCCATCCTGACATTTGAGGGTTTGAAGTTAAATTATTTTTTAATTAAATTAAATGTAAATATAATTTAGTGTAAATATTAAGTTGAGAAAGTAAGAGTGTAACATTTAAAAAAAATAAACTCTTTGTTTTGGAATGACTTTAGATTTACTAAAAAGTTGCAAAGATGGTGCAGAGTTCCCATAATCCTTTACCTAAATTTGTATCACCTGGTAAATTTCCCCTAATGTTATTGCCTTATATTATCTTAGTACATTTGTCAAAACTGAGACACCAACAGTGACACATTATTATTAGCTAAACTCTACATTTTATTTCGAGTTCACCATTTTTTCCATTCATGTCCTTTTTCTGTTCCAGGAACCAATCCAGGATATGGCATTGAGTTGTCATGTCCCCCTAGTTTCTTCTGGTTTATGACAGTTTCTCAAACTTTTTTTTTTTTCTTGACCTTGACAGTTTTGAGGAGTACTGGCTAAGCATTTAGTAGAATATTCCTCAAATTGGGTTCATCTGATCTCTCTCTCATGATTAGTCTGGAGTTACGGGTTTTTGGAAAGAACACCACAGGTATAAAGTACGTTTCTTATCACTTCATTTCAGATGTTCATGACATCAAGGATACCAACCTGATCACTTGGTTAAGAAGTGCCTGTCGGATTTCTACAGTCTATAAAGTTACTATTTATCCCTTTCACCTGCAGTCACTAAGTTCAGCCCATACTCAAAATGTGGGATAGATTGAGAAGGCGGAGGCCTTCTGGAGGGAGTGTTTCTACATGAATTTGGGATTCTTCTGTAGGGAAGATTTGTGTCTTCTCTCCCATTTATTTACTTAACTGGTCATTTATTTATTATATCAGTATGAATTCATGTGCTATAGTCTGAATGTGTCTCCCCCAAACTCATATGTTGAAATCCTAACACCCAAAGATGATGGTATTAGGAAGTGGGGCCTTAAGGAGGTTCTCATGTCATGAGGGCAGAGCCCTCATGAATGAGATTAGTGCCTTATAAGGAGACTTCAGAGAGATTCCTAGCCCCTTCTACCATGTGAGGAAACATTAGGAAGCTGCCAGCTATGAACCAGAGAGAGGGGCCCTCACAAGAGCATGACAACGCTGATGACCTGATCTTAGATTTCTAGCCTCCAGGGGTGTGAGAAATAAATTATTGTTGTTTATAAGCTACCCAGTATGTGGTATTTTGTTGTGGCAACCCTAATTGGTGAACATCATGTACATTTAGTTTATATTCTGTGTTATGATCCAATATGCTGTTATTGATATTGTTGCATAAGTTTTTCCAGCTCTGGTCACTGGGAGTTCCACTGGTTTAGTTCTTGTGTCCCTTTGAGATGTCCTCATTGTTCTATTTCTTGAGCATTTTCTAACTTCCTGATACTACCAAATGTGTCAGGCTTAACGTTTAACTTCCCTGCCATGACCCTAGAATCAGCCGTTTCTTCAGGGAGGCTTGGTTTATTTTATTGGAGGATGGTATTTTGAAACCAAGGTCTGGGCCCTGGGAATGATGGTTACTACTGGGGTGACATTGCTTGGTAGAGCTTGGTAGTACATGTACATATACTAACCCATGCACTTATCTACTATTGTTTCCGTATGTATCCATCTATATATGTATATTAAGCTAAACACAAATTTATATTGACGTACTACAAGGTTATTTCAGCCTTCTATTCTTGTTTATCAGTAAGTTTTCTTTCCAATAATGAGGATTCTGGCACCTACCATCCATCATCCATTTACTTGTTTTTTCGACCCCAGTATACATGTAAAGCAGTTTCATATGTCTGCATGATAAACAACTTTGACAAGTAGAATATATTGCTTATGTACAATTCCTTTTTTCTTTGCCCTTACAGTTTCCAGTCTAAACACAATTTCCAAAATTACTTAGGTCATTTCTATTTCTCCCTACCCCCATAGTGCAGTTATATCGTATATTTGTAATATAGTTAGATTAATGTTTTCACAGTCTGAATTTTATCTTGTGATCCCCTGACATTCTAGTTAATTGTTTTTTATTTTATAATTTGCATATGTCAGTGTTTACTCTTTGTGATGTAAAGTTTTATGAGTTTTTACAAATGCATGGAGTCATATGTCCAACACTGCAGTAGCATATAGAACAATTCCATAAAATTTCCTCTGAAGAATACAATAAGTTAATACTTTATGCAACTTAGTGTAAAATAAATTTATCAGATCTTCCTGAGACAGATAATGTATGTTGGCTCGCTCTACACCTATCCGACCCCTCCTTATCCTAATTCCTCTTCTTTATCTTATTTATAACCTTAGAGGCTGGATACCTTATTATATCTATGTCTATATCTATAGCTATATCTTTATCTAGTTTACATCTATCCTAAATCGATGCCTCCCTTGCAGCTAAGTGTGGCCAGTAATACAGTCCTTGCCCTTTGGCTGTTTACACATCTCTCATTACTTTTCTGTCTGCCTGCAATATGGACTTGCTGATGTAGATGTTGGCTCAAGGTTCAATAGCCATTTTAAGACAATGAAAACAAAAACTAGAGCAAAAACTGTAGGAAGAGCCTGGTTCTCTGACAGCATCGTTGTGCTTTTGTACAAGCCCTGGGCAACGTATCCCCATTCTTTTCTTGCATGGGATAAATAATCTCCCATGAATTTAAGCTACTATTGTCTTGCTTTCTGTTGCTCACAGCCAAACACAATCCTAAGCAATACACACTTCAGTGATATATATGAGGTACTCTGGGACATTAGAGAAATGAATAAAGATGCCTGGCAATTCAGTAAAATAATTTTTTGTCTTTAATTAACAATTTTGAGTCCTTATTAAATGAAAAATACTATGCCAAACCTTTCTACAGGTACAAAGATGCCTTAAAAGGAATCTTAAATATGGCACAAATGAACATGTCTACAAAACAGAAATAGACTCAGATATAGAGATCAGACTTGTGGTTGCCAAGGGGGAGGGAGGGAGAGTTATGAACTGGGAGTTTGGGGTTGGTAGATGCAAACTATTACATTTAGAATGGATAAACAACAAGGTCCTACTGTATACCACAGGGAACTATATCCAATCTCCCGGGATAAACCATAATGGAAAAGAATACAAAAAAAAGAATGGATATATGAGTATAACTGAGTCACTTTGTTGTACAGCAGAGATTGGTACAACATTGTAAATCAACTATACTTCAATTAAAAAAAAAAGAATTTTCTGCCACAAAGAAGCTTATAATATAAGATAGTCAATGTAGTGTATAGTCAAGAGAGCTCTACACTTAGAGTTGAGATCTGGGTTCAAAATATGCCTTTTAATTAGCCATGTAACATACCTCATTTATTGATTTATTGCTCTGGTTTATTAACTAATTATTTATTAGATATCAGTCACTTTGTGCTGAGATCTTTAAATAATACACCTGATCTTTACAACTGTAAGAAGTAAAACTTAACATTATCCCCCATTTTTCAGGAAACTAAGGCTCAGAGTAATAAAATGAGCATTCAAGGTCACATGGTTAGTGAACAGCAGAGCTGGAATTCAAATCTAGGACTGTCTAATCCCAACCTTTTCAAGCCTTAATGTCCTTATCTGTAAAGTGCCTATTGCTATATCTGTCCTTCCTGCCTCAGAGAGTTTTTGTCAAGGCTGAAAAGAAAATGAAACTGGGGGTTGGAATTGCTTTTTTCTTTTAACCATAAATTACTGTAGAATTATAAAGTGTTACAACCATATCTGGCACATGAAATACACTAAAAAAATGGATTTATACTAAGAAATGTAAGATAGGCTACAAAGGTGTATTGTACAACACAGGGGAAATAGCCAATATTTTGTAATAACTATAAATAGAGTGTAACCTTTAAAAATTACATCAAAATTTAAAAATGAATTTAAATGAATAGTGGGGATAAATAGATACATATGTGACCAATTAGCTCTAAATCAAGGTAGAGACTGTGATATGTGGAACAAAGGAAAGAGAAAAAGAAGGAGAGATTAATTCCAAAGTTGGGGATCTAGGAAGACTTTATGGAGGTGATGGCGATTCAATTGCGTCTTCAAAGATGGTTAAGACTTTGAGCATCTGTGAGGACCATTAAGTGAGCATCAGGTCTTTGCGATCATTTCCTCATCTCCGGCTACATCAGAGTCATCAATGACATGAGCCACTTCTCATCCCTCTTTTCAGTGCTCACTGTACACAGAACAGGCCCTGGGCATTGTGTGTGCTCATGGTGTTTTAGTCACATTATTTTGATTGGGGATGTTTTTGTTCGGCAGGATTTCTTAGTTTCTTAAGGACAAATCGGTAATAGTTTACTTTCTAACTTTTCAATTTAGAAACTCTGTAAGTATGTCTCCTAGAATCTCAGGAATCAAATCCCAGTTCTCAGACAGTTCAAACACTACAAGAACTTCGAGACATTTTGTCAAGTGCTGTGTTTATCCCAGAACAAAATGTTGAGAAATGTAATCAACAAAATAGAAAATAAAGGTTAAGTTTAGACTCTTACATTATATCTGTGTTGTGTTCGTTTTAGCACTTTGGGTAGAGGGCATCCAAATACATGAAGAGAATAGAGAAGATCCATGGAACTGAATGGTCCTATTCATTCATGCATCCATTTTGCAAAATGAGTGTCTACTATGTGTCATGCAGTGTTATAGGCAATAAGGATACAGCAGTAAACAGAACAAGGTCTTGGTGGTTGGGTAGATTATTACCAAATAGCTGGCTATTTTTCTCTTAGTCCTCGTCCCTCACCCCCACCTTACAAAGGCTCTTTCCAAATCATACTTAGTGCCCCTATACAGTTGGCTTTATTGAGAGTAAGAATCATGGTTCTTTATATCTGGTTATCCCATTGTGCTAAGCACAGAGTATTGTGCTGTGTGTGTGTGTGCGTGTGTGTGTGTGTGTGTGTGTGTGTGTGTGCGTGATGTAGGGACAGTGGGGAAGAAGCATGGAGGGGTGAAAAAATTGGGCTGTGGAGTCACACTGAAAAGAACACTGGATCCAAACCTTTATTTAATGATGTTCACTTACATTTTTCTTGAGTGGCTACTATATGCTAGACACTGTGCTAGGCACAGGAGTTATAATAGTGACTTCTGTAGGACAGGCTTGGCTCTTCTCTCACAGAGCTCATACTTCATTGAGCAGAGACAGAGAATTAAATGAGTATACTAGCTCTGGTTCTCTGAGAAATAGGCATCAAGAGATTTATTGATACACACTACTATATGCAAAATAGATAAACAACAGGTGCCTACTGTATAGAACAGGGAACTATATTCATTGTCTTGTAGTAGCCTGTAGTGGAGAGGAATCTGAAAAAGTATGTATGTATATCTGGATCACTTTGCCGTACAGCTGAAACATTGTAAATCAACGATACTTCAGTAAAAAAAAAAAAGAAGATTTATTGGAGAACATGCTTGTGAAGAATGGAGAGGGAGCTAGTGGAGGTTGGGAGAGCATGGTAGAGCGATCGGAACCAAATGCATGTCTGATACCTGTGAAGTAGAGAAGGAAGCGAGGAACGTGTGTAGGAAAAATCTCCTGTGCTAGTCTCATAAAGTTTTGGCAAAGCTGATGAGAGTCTTCCAGCCAACTCAGCAATCAGAGGAGTCACATCTTTCAGGAATGGAGCTGCCTTAGTATTCTTCTGGGCTCAGTCATGGGCTGGGAGCACCTGGTGGGAAGTACGACGTCAATGCTGGGGCTGTCGAGTTACGCACCCCTCAGTCAGAGACCTGAGAAATAAATGTTCATGGCTCCTCCAACAAGATGTTTTGGACATCATGATGAGGAAAGTACAGGGTGCTGTGGAAACATAAAGCATGAGGGACTACAGGCTTCCCTGAGGAAGTGATATCTTGGGGCAATAAGTCAAATTACCCAAGAGAAAGGAGCAAACCAAGAGGGAAAAGCATTTCAAGCAGAGGGAATGACATGAGAAACAATATGGAATTGATGAAAGAAATAAAAGGAATGAATTCTGATGTGAACAGAGGGTGCAGGGGCAGGGAGGGGAGAGAGAAAGGAGGAAGGAGTTGGGAGAAGTGAAGCTAGAAATGTAGTCAGAAGTCAGATCTTAGCATTGTAATACACATAAGCAGTTTAAGTTTTATATCAAGGGCAGTAGGAAGGTGTCGAAGTGTTTTAATCATGAAATGGGGTTATTGGAGGGAGAGTAGGAATTGACTAACGTGATTATTTTGCACTTTGGTTCCAGTGGCTCCGTGAACAGTACATTGATTGCTTGAGAACAAAACTGGAAGCCTGAACACAAGTAAGGTGGCAATCAGGGTAATCCAGGTAAAATGTGGCAGTGGCTAGGACTATGGAGCATTTATAGTCATTGGAGGCATAATTAGGGATAAAATGGCAGATGGCTAATTTAATGAATGTGGCAGAGAAAGGAGGGAGAGAAAACAAGGAGGACACTCAGATGTCAGTCTTACTAGCCATGTGATATAGAAGGGTTATTTACACTCTTTGGACTTTGGTTTCCTACTCTGAAAAATGAAGGCAACAACAACTACTTCAGAGGGTGTTCTGAGGTCAAATTAGATAATGTAAATGGAGTATGTAACACAGGGGTTAGTTTATAAGTCGTAATCCCCTCCTGACTTCCTCTGTATGCAGCGAGGATTAAGGTGCATTCCTATTCGAGAATCAAGTTAACTGGAGAGAAAGTTAGGTTTTCTCTGTCTCTCTATGATCATCTCTTCCTTTTGCCTGCCCTCATCCCTATTAGATTATTGCATTGCATGTGAAGAAACAACTTCAACTCAAAGATCTTAATGCAGTAAATCATTGTATTAATCCCTCTGACAGGGACTCTCCATAGTCATAAAAAGATTTCAAATAAGTTATGACCAATCTATAATCTATAAGCAATACATAACTAGGCAAATCCTTTTCTCTGTTGTGATTGTGAGTGTGTGTGTGTGTGTGTGTGTGTGTGTTCCTCTCTCTCTGTGCATCTCTCCTTGAAATCTTAAGCCAAGTGACTTTAGGAGAGAAGAAATACTGGGAGTTTATTCATTTTAGGAGACTCTTCTTTACTGGCCCTTGGCTATGTGGATCTTCTGGAGCTTCCTTTCTATCCCCACCCCTTTTTTAAAAAATTTTATTTATTTATTTTATTTTTGGCTGCGTTGGGTCTTCGTTGCTGCTCGTGGGCTTTCTCTAGTTGCGGCAAGCGGGGCCTACTCTTCGTTGCAGTGCACGGGCTTCTCATCGCGGTGGCTTCTCTTGTTGCAGAGCACGGGCTCTAGGCATGTGGGCTTCAGTAGTTGTAGCACACGGGCTCAGTAGTTGAGGTTCGCAGGCTCAGTAGTTGTGGTGCACGGGCTTAGTTGCTCCATGGCATGTGGGATCTTTCTGGACCAGGGCTCGAACCCATGTCCCCTGCATTGGCAGATGGATTCTTAACGACTGTGCCACCAGGGAAGTCCCTCCATCCCATTCTTGATCCTGCTTCTGCAGCTTTTATGAAACCTCCCTACCCCCAGAGGATATCCCATATCTGCTTCTGGTAGCCAGAGTCAGTTTCTCTCGTCTACACTCATAGAACCCTGAGGTGCTGACCTTCTTTGGGCTTTCCTTCTAGTTATCTCAAGATAAGAAGTCTTGGGAATTCCCTGGCAGTTCAGTGGTTAGGACTTCATGCTTCTACTGCAGGGGGCCCAGGTTCGATCCCTAGTCGGGGAACTAAGATCCTGCAGGCCCTGTGGCATGGGCCCCCCAGAAAAAGATAAGGAGTCTTCCCTTGGGGCAGAGAGTCAAACACACATCACTGCTAGTGCAGTATCTTTGATCACAGCTGTGGATGCTGTTTAGGATGGTATTCCCAGAGAATTCCAAACTGATCTCAGAATGTCTGAAATCTTGAGTCCCAGGCCTGAGGTTACCAAAATAAGACCAAGGTTGTATCACATTTGATTGTGCATAAGAAACACCGTAGAAGTTTGTTAAAATACAGATGCCTGAGCCCCAGCCCAGGTGTTTTGAATTAGCATCTCCTGGGTTGGGTCTACACAACCTACACTTTAAAGAAAACACTCCAGCTGGGCCCGTGAGCCATGGCCGCTGAGCCTGCGCGTCCAGAGCCTGTGCTCCGCAACGGGAGACGCCACAACAGTGAGAGGCCCGCGTACCAAAAAAAAAAAAAAAAAAAAAAGAAAAGAAAACACTCCAGTCTAGATTTTTGCTTCTAAAGTACAGTTCACAGACTAGCAACGTTGGCCTCACCAAGAAGCAATTAAAAATGCAGAATCTCAGGCACCACCCCAGATGTCCTGAATCAATCTGAATTTTAACAAGATCCTCAAGTGATTTTGTTACACATTAAAAGTTTTAGAAGCAGTGTTGTAGATCAGTGGTTCCCATTTGGGGGAGATTTTGCTCTCCACTCCCCTCACCCACACACATCCAGGGCAATATCTAGAGATATTTTTGGTTGTCATAACTGGGAAGGTACTGCTGGCACCTAAGTAGGTAGAGGCCAGTGATGCTGCTAAACAACTTACAATGCATAGGATAGCCCCTCACGATAAAGGCCTGTTAGATCTAAAATGTTAATGGTACCAGTATTGAGAAACCTTGGGCTAGATGACTGTGACGGAGTGGTGGACTAGTCTGAGGAGCTGACCATCTTCAAAGGCTTAGAAGAAGCAGCTGTGGTTTGGGAGCGAATCTGAAGGCTCTGAGCAAGCTCTACATTCTCAAACTAGAGTTAAGAGGGTGAGCTCTGGGGTCCAAATGCCCTGATTTGAATCCCAGCTCTGCTACTCAGATGCTGTGTCATCTTAAGCAACTGTGGAAATAAACAAAGATAAACCAAATAAGAACAAGAAAAGGCTGTTTATTCTTAACTTGCTGTGGCAAGGGAATCAGCCACTGTCACATGTGCTTTTACTGAGACTGAAAGTCAGGCAGAGAAGTGGGGAAAAAAGGGAAGGCCTCAGGTGTGCCCTGATTGGAGTCTGTTGGCTAAATAGAAGTGGGGCATCTATGTGATTGGTTAGGGGAGCCTATTTGGCTTTTTCTGGTTGGTCCTAAGTTGGAAGCAGGGACAAAATTTAGGGAAACTGTCAGTTATTAGTCAATTCCTGGCCATTTGGGGCTGACGGTTACAAAAGTTATTGTTCAGTGTCTTGAATTGTTACTGTAGATAGCAATCAGACTCCTTACAAGTCTGACTTACAGCAGGCTGGCTTCCTGGGCTGCTTATTATGGATAAGGCAGTTGCTTTCCTGGGCAGGTTGTTGCAGGTTGTGGGTGAGAGTTCTATTTTTACATATGGTCCTGCCTTGTCCAGTTGTATAATCAGCCTCTCACAACTTTTAAGTTTCTTTGGACCTTAGTCTTTCCTAATCTACATAATGTTGCCAGTAGGGCTGTAGTCAAGATAAAATGAGTTACTCATGTAGGGCTCTTAGAATCTTACTAACAGGGAGTGAGGACTAAGTATTTGCCACCATCATCCTCTACAGCTCTCTCCAGAGGCTGTGATCCCAGGCAGCCGTACCAAAGGGTCCGGACCTCTCTACGAGAAGCACAGAGTTTAGGGGAGGCAGCTGTTGGCAATGACATGGGGTGGTCATGACATGTTTTGGTATTTTCAGTAACACAGAAGGAGGGTACAAGGATATGAGGGTTACTATTAACAGAAATCAGGGACTTGAGTCAGACCAATAAGAGTCTCACTTAGTTTTAATTACATACAGCTGTGTAACCTCTGGCGTGTAGCAGCCAATCTTGGCCTCCTTTATAAAATAGGGATGACATTACATCTCTTGGTGAAGATTAACTAAATAGTGCATATCCAAACACCCCACATAGTACCTGGCGGAAGGCAAGCACTCTGTAAAAGGTAACTTTATTATTGTTATTATCATCGACTCAGGCAGAGGCCAAAGCTACTCTTTCCCTGGGAATAGAAACCTCCCATAAACTAGAGAGTTCTGTCCTCTTGGGTTAATCATCACTCTAGACTTGCCTCTTCGGTGCTGGCAAGTTACGTGCACTAGGAATACCCAAGGTGTTTATCATTGAACAGAATCTTTGTGACCTAATCCTAGAACTATGCATTTTAACCATTCCCAGGTGATTTTCATACACAGTAGGGCTCTGAAACCCAGCCCTACAATCTCCCATTGTTCCCCTCTGTGTGCAGGTGTTTCTCTGAAGCAATCCTCTGTCCTCCTCACAGCTGCTGTAACTTACAGGAAACTCACTATGTAGGCAGGCTCTACACTATAAAGGCAGGCTTCTCCCTTTATAGTAGAGTGGCTTGGCGGGCCCAGCAAGGGGGTGGGATCGTCTCTCTGGCTTGGAGGTTGGCGTCTCCTCTCCTGCTTTGGGGGTAAGTACTGGTCTGTCCTGTTCTGGGCTTGCTGATAGGTTTTGCAAAGATAACCGAACCACCTTTGGGCAGGTGGGTGAAGGGAAGACTGAAGGTCTCTGGGAGCAGAATGAATCTTCAGTGAGAAGCCTTAGTAGCTGAATAAAATTTCAGAAAGGCTAATATCTGTGTGTCCTTCATTTGGAGAGCTAGTCAGGTCTAGAGCAGAAGGCCCACTGCTACCAGTGAGGACGGAGCTGACTGCGGCCAGTGCCTGCCTTAGGCTTCACTGAGAGTGAGGCTTTTGGGGTATGTCTGAGTCCGGCCTCTCTGGACTCATGTCTCTTTGCTCCAGAGTCACAGGCAGCATGGATGAACCTGGATGCAAGGGAGCAGCTATCTAGAGCCTAGCATCAGCTTGGGCTTATTTCCATTGGTTTCTGGCACTTAGGTTCTCAACGGGGTCTGTAGAGTCTTCCATTCCTGTTTGAATAGTCAGGAGCCTTGCAGGAGTTGGAGTGGTCTTGCCTTGTGCTGGCCCATGATGAAGTTTTAATTGATTAGGGATGTCTGGTGTAAGTTTGGGGAGACTGGGAAGAGAGAGGCAAGCTTGGATGATCCAAAGGAGAGATGGTGCCCTCCTTCCCTTGAAATAGATGCCTGAAGGCTTGTTAGGTGAGTTTTGAAAACCAGCTCTATCTCTAGGTCATTCAGGCAGAACCTGCTACATTGCCCCCAGGTCCCACTGGCAGGAGGATTTTGCATTCCATTGAAGCTCGGACTCAGGCTAAGGCTTACAGTCCACAGAGGACTGAGGGAGAGGGAGGGGTTAACTGGGGACATCATAGATGCAGTAAGTTCCGATGGCTGCTTTTCAATTGAGTAGAAACTGATGAAAATACAAACAAGATTTATGTGGTATCCGACTCTGTGACTGTTCTGATTTCTCCACAATGGAGGTGATTCTAACCTAATTCCCCTTTGTATTGCAAGCACTTGAATTTATAAGATGCCCATGTATTTTGACTGTGATAGAGGCATTGCTGGAGAGGGATATATCACATCCTAGGGTGCTCGCGAGTCCCTGGGACTGACCACCAGTGAGGGTCCTTGGCTTCCTGCAGAAAAGAATTCAAGAACAAGTCTAAGTAAAGTGAAAGTAAGTTTGTTTAGAGAGAGACACTCCATAGGCAGAACGCCCACCATCTCAGAAAGTGAGAGCAGCCCCAGGGCATGGGGTCATTTGTTTCTATGGGCTGAGTAATTTCATATGCTAATGAGCGGGAGGAATATTCTTCCTATTTCAGGGAAGGTGGAGATTCCCAGGAATTGGGCCACTAGCCACTTTTTGGCCTTTTGTGGTCCACCTTGGAACTATGTGTCACGGTGTAAGGGGGAGCAATTTTAGTATTACAATGAAGGTATAATCAACTAAAGGTCAATGACCACACTGTTCTCGATGCCATCTTAGTTTCAGCTGATTGCAGCCGGTTTTTAGCACATCTTAACAGCTGTGCCCCTTCTTCATTTACCTAGCGGTTGTGTCCTGCCCCTTTCCCTCCTGTCTCAGAGGGAAGGAATTACCAAGGAGCTTGGTCTGAGATTTCTGAGTGAAAAGGTATCTCGTGTTCAGGTTCAGAGGAGAGAGACTCAACCAGCTTCATGATGTGAAGGGAATCAGGTTCTTGCTGTCTCCGTGGGAAATTATTTTCATTTTTGAACAAATAAATAGTTGAAGCCAATAGGTTTCTCTTCTGTGTTGGCAGAAAACCCAGCTATCTATGTGGCATATCCTGAGGGCGTTGGGGACCAAAGCTTCAGAGAATGTTCAAGGGAGACCTGGAGAGAGAAAAACAGAGACAGGGACCTAGCACTGGGGCTAGCAGTTTCCAAAGGACAAAGAGGCTGAGGTGGCTGAAAATGAAACAGGCAAGGAAGAGTTAAACAGTGTCTGAGAAGGAAGGACATGACAACAGAGGGGGATATCCTGAGGATGGATACCTAGGAAGTAATAATTCATACACCCACACAGAAGATTATTCAGAAAACAATAAAGTGAGCTGATAAAGGTGGAAAGACTGACCTGAATGCATGATGAAACATGAATTGGAAAGATTCTCACAGATCTGTATGTTTCTATCAATACATGAAAGTTGGAGAGAATATTGTTGTGTCTGTATTCCAAGAAGGACCACGCTATGGTCAGCAAAGGGGCACAAATGACTGATGGAAATTCACATTATTTGTGCTCACCTATCTCTATGCTCGGGAGGGAAAGGGAAAAAGAATAGGCTTTTTCCCACTCTTTAGTTATAGGAGAGAGGAGAAGGGGTCTTACTCTTATCTGTGAGAGAGTGAAGTTAGTGAATAAATACAAAGATGAATTTGCTGCTGTCAGTTTCACTACCTGCAAACCACCATCCCAAGAGGGAGGTGTATGCATGGTGGCTGTTAAGCAGAAGCTGTTTGCAGAAGTGGGCTTAGGGGGGCAGGTGGGTGGTTGCAATGCTGTGGAGGAAATTCTAGAAGCAGGGTTACCAGATATTGGCCTGACTGTCTTCAAAACGTTTTTCTTCCCTGTGGGAATCGCATCATTATTGGCAAATATGCCTCTTCAAGAAAACTTTCCCAGAGTCCCCTCACGCTGGTTTGATGGAGAAATTTAAAATAGCTCTTCTCTCTAGCTCATGATGGGTGCTCAACAGCTGGCTTTGCTTGGGTAGTAAGTCGCTGAGGCAGTCACTGCGTCTGGGGAGTGGGAATCTACAGTTTGGCAGAATCAAGCAGAAGGCATCTAAATTTTTACTCTTGTTTACGGTACTGTTTGACTCCTAGGCTATGTACCTGTATCTTTAGATGAAAATACTATTTTGGGGGAGTGTGCCGTGCTAATAAGAGCCAAAAGATAAATCCTCTTAAGAACCTAGATGCAGGTTTGGGAAAGATAACAGTGGAACAGTCCCTGAGCCCTGGAAAGATTTATTGAACTGAATTCTCATTAAGTGACCAAGTCAAAGACATGTGAAGAGCTACTCTACATTTATAACTACTAAGTTAAGCTAGGGAACATTGAACTGACAGGTAGGTCACCCCTTAGGCAAGTGGCTTCCTTTTTTTTTCTTTCCTTTAGGAAAAGAGGAAATAGCAGAGTAAGACTGAAAGGTCATTTATAAAGATCAGATGCAAAGTAAGCGAAGCTTTCTATGTAACTGAGCTCCTTTTACAGGTGTGTTGGATACAGCCAATGAGTAATTTAGCTTAATGCTTCACAAATGAAGATGAGAGCAAAGGTCATGATCTTTTCTGTCCTTATGAGGTGCCGGGAACAAGCAGTTTGCCTCTCAGAAATTGTGCCCAGGAATCAAAAGAAAGCTAGAGACAGTATACTGTATTAAAGACTTCAGGCTCTGATGTTAAAATTAGCCTGGTTCTGTTTAGCCTGGGGAATAAATTTAAGGGTTAAGCTGAGTTTTAATCAAGTTGAAAGACTGGAGTCAACTTTTCTTTGACTTTTTGTTCTTTCACATTTGCTTCAAATAGCAATTTCTGCAATGCTTTAAATACCCACAATGCCTTAAAATGACATACACACTTTTTAATCAAAACTCTTATAGAAAGCCCCAACTATGCAACTCGTTAGCTATTTTCCCTGTATGTATTCATGAAGAAGTACAGAATGCAGAGACTGCATATTCAGTGACTTCTAATGAGAGAGGGTCCAGATTTCAGCTGCAGGGTCTATAAGGAACAAACCAGTCTGGAAAGGGCATGGCTTAGAAAATGATCTTTATTACGTGATGGCAAAGCTTGAAGTTATTGATATCATTTTAGAATTACTATCTTCTAGGCAGGGTGCAAAAGTTACCATCAAGGTTTAAGGCTGCTTTCAGTATGGAGAGAAACAGTATAGAAGTTAGAATCTCTGGGTTTGGGTTCCGGATTTGCTGTTTACTTTTAGTTCAGCAGAAAACAGTTTACTTTTAGTTCATTCTGTAAAGTCTAGGCTTTATGTTTTTGTCTTTACCCTGTAATCGTCCCTCAAAGATTCCATGTCTCAAATGAGCATACCTTCTAGTTCATACCTTCTCTGCTGCCCTAAAATTCTTTGTCACCCATCACTTTTTTTTTTTTTTTTTGCTGTACGCGGGCCTCTCACTGTTGGGGCCTCTCCCGTTGCGGAGCACAGGCTCCGGATGCGCAGGCTCAGTGGCTGTGGCTCACGGGCCCAGCCGCTCCGCGGCATGTGGGATCCTCCCGGACCGGGGCACAAACCCGCATCCCCTGCATCGGCAGGCAGACTCTCAACCTCTGCGCCACCAGGGAAGCCCATCACTTTTATACTCAAAGTGTATTCTGAGACCCACTATCCCTGACCTGAGGTGTTCATTAATATTCTTATTCCTGGGGCTCACCTCCCTCCGCTAGAAAATAATTTCATGAGGAAGGAGGGGGTGTGTACAGCAGCCATGGGATTTGCATTCTTAGCCATCCAGGTCATATCCCAGACAACTTTATCAGACTCTTAGAGGTAGAACACAGGCATCAATGTATTGTTTTAAAAATGTGCCTGGTGATTCTATGGTGTAACCCAGATTAAGACCTACTTCCCAGAAATAAGCTAAATATTAGGTCCTCAGTGTATGTTTGTCAAATGAAAAGTCCTCTGGGGTTCTCCAGAAATGTCATGAATGTATGACATCGTTTGAAGCATAATCTCACATTCTCTAAACCTCCTTGTGTTTGAAGAGCGGGAAAGACATTTTCTGTGATTGAAGGATACTCAATAACCTTTAAAAGGAAGATTGAGAGTGAGAGAACTAGAAATTTGAAGGTAGGAAAAGGAAGGGCGGCTTTGAGGATAAATGTCACATCTCTGTCAATGTGATCAGCACAGCCAAGATCTGTATGGAGCGCATGTAGACAGCAGAGATACCAGAGCTCCTGGAGGATTTTCACCTCCTGTTAGGAATTACCAGACCCCTTGATTCAGGGCTGTGACATTGCTTCGAGCAACTTGCTAGTGCGAAAGGACTATTTGACTAAGAGACTCAACATTTTTGCCCTCAGGAACTTGTGTTACCAGTTTGTTTTCCAAAAAATTTTGTCTTGTGACTCAGCCTTGAAGGACATGTGTTGTCTTGGCAATAACGTTCACGTTTTGCATGAGACGGGTCTGAAATAAATTATATGTGATAGTGTGCAACCTGAAATTCTAACTTGCTGAGCTGTCGCATTAAAATCTACATGACATTTTTTTAAAGAGAAATACTCCTAATCTCCCTTTCTTGCCTTAGTTATATACCCCATGCCAGTAAAATGTCTCTTGCATATAATTTAAACTCTATGAGAATATACAAAAAGGAATGTTGGTATAATCACTGTGGTAAGAGTTTGTACCATGTGTGAAGTAGAGGGCATCTGTGATGTAAAAAACAAAATAAAACCAAACCAACCCCCCCAAACCTTTGAAAAATGGTTTTCCTCTTTCACCTCTACCTACATCCTTATGGATTTCTCTAGGGGTGTGCATTTCTATGCTTGGGCATCATTGCCTTGGCAAGTTGGTGTTAAAGAGTATGCTGTGTCTGTCAGTCCTGCTAGGACAGAAAATAATACTGAAGTATCAATATAGTAGTAGGCAGAATAATGGCTCCCCAAAGGTGTCAACATCTTAATTCCCAGAACCTATGAGTGTCCCTTTACATAGCAAAAGGGATTGTGCAGGTGTGATTAAATTAAGGACCTTACGATGGGAAGATTATTCTGGATTGTCTAGGAGAGCCCGATCTAATCACATGAGTTTTCAAAAGTGGAAAACCTTTCCTGGCTGTGGTCAGAGGGAGGTAAGACTATGGAAGAGAGAACCAGAGAGACAGCAGCATGAACAGGACTGGACCCAATGTCACTGGCTTCTAGTGAAGTTGGAGGAAGGAACTGCAAGCCGAGGAAGGCAGACAGCCTCTAGAAGCTGAGAAAAGCAAGAAGACATTCTCCCCTAGAGCCTTTGGGAAGGAACACAGCCTTGTGAGACCCATGTCAGACTTCTGACCTCCAGAACTGTAAGATAATAAACTTGTGGTGTTTTTAAACCAGTAAGGTTGTGGTAATTTGTTACAGCAACAATGGAAACAAATACACTCACTGTCCTGGTTTGAGGGTCAGGGGGCCTGGGGCCTGGTGTTCTTCATCATGCAGGAAGCTGTACTCCATGAGCTGTGGCACACGGTGAGCTACTTTTTCTGCATCTGATAAATAAAGGAGTTGGTTCTGATGAGCTGTTTTCAAACGTTTTTACTCACATAACTTTTCTTCAAAAGAAACGTTGCACAGAACATGGAGCTTCTCTATTGAAGCAGGGACGTGTGGAGCCTGGTGGGTGGGAGCGGGGCAGGCTGCCAGGAGGGTTTATTTAGGAAAGCAGCTCCTGCTGAGGGAAGGCAGTGGGCCTTATAGGTCCACGGGACTGTATTTATAAGCAATGGACTTCTTGAATAATATACATGGGAAAATTTGATTTTATTGAAGTATAGTTGATGTACAATATTATATAAGTTACAAGTGTACAATACAGCAATTCACGATTTTTAAATGTTATACTCCATTTATAGTTATAAAATATCGGCTGTATTCCCTGTGGTATACAATATATCCTTGTAGCTTATTTTATACGTAATTTGTATCTCTTAATCCTCCATGGGGAAATTTTTAAGGGAAATATATCTGGTAGGGCTGACCATCAGAGCAAGCATTCTGAAAATTATATTGTCAGAAAGTTGAACATAGTGCATTCCTGTTTTGAATGAGGTGTTCCTCTCCTTGAGAAAGCGCATTCTGTATTTCCTTAAGAAACTAGGATGAAATCAGAGGGGAAAACTTGTCTAAAGCTATGTTAACATAGAACATGATTTTGCTGAATCAAGTTTGTAAAAAGTTCAGTGAAACAACATTCTGTTGAAACAGCATTATGAAAATAATTTATTTGACTGTATGGTTAACTTCCAGATGGGTGTGTTTTGGATTTAGGAGCTAGCCTCTGATTCACATGTGATCGTTTTTTTTTTGTTAGCAACCTTAGTTCTTCGGTAAACCGTAGTATTCTTGTGATGCTTGTGTTTTAAAAAAATTATTTCATTGAAGTATAATTGATTTACAATGCTGTGTTAATTTTTACTGTACAGCAGTGATTCAGTTATACATATATTCTTTTTCATTATAGTTTATCCAAGGATATTGAATATAGTTCCCTGTGCTACACAGTAGGACCTTGTTGTTTATTCTACATAAAACGGTTTACATCTGCTAACCCCAAACTCCCAAAGCATCCCTCCCCCAACACCCCTTCCCCTTGGCAACCACAAGTCTGTTCTCTGTGGCCGTATGTTTGTTTCCTAGGTAAGTTCATTTGTGTCATATTTTAGATTCCACATATCAGTGATATCATATGATATTTGTCTTTCTGTCTGACTTGACTTCCCTCAGTATGGTAATCTCTAGGTCCATCCATGTTGCTGCAAATGGTATTATGTCATTCTTTTTGATGGCTATGTAATTTTCCATTGTGTGTATGTACCACATCATCTTTATCCATTCCTCTGTCAGTGGACATTTAGGTGGCTTCCATGTCTTGGCTGTTGTGAATAGTGCTGCTTTGAACATGGGGGTGCATGCATCTTTTTGAGTTAAGGTTTTCTGCAGATATATGCCCAAGAGTAGGATTGCTGGATCATATGGCAACTCTATTTTTAGTTTTTTGAGGAATATCCTTACTGTTTTCCATAGTGGCTGCACCAATTTACATTCCCACCAACAGTGTAGGAGGGTTCCCTTTTCTCCACAACCTCTCCGCCATTTGTTATTTGTGGATTTTTTAATGATGGCCATTCTGACCAGTCTGAGGTGGTACCTCATTGTAGTTTTGATTTGCATTTGTCTAATAATTGTGCTACATGCTTTTTGATGGTTATTTTCAATACAAATGGAAATATTACCTTGCAACTCAAAAGCTAATGTTTTGAGAAACTGTGGATGGGGGAAACTTGATATTCAGAAGCAACATAATTCTCTCAGGAGAAGATGGGGTGATATTCTGGACAGCAGTTCTAGGGATGAGCTAGTAATAGATGGAGCGTAGGTTTAGAAGAGCGGTGAAATGATGGAGACACAGCAGTGACCCTGACATGGCATGTATGTATGTGTATATATATGCACATTTACATATACATGTAAATATATGCATACGCACATATACCTGTAAGTATATTTATAATACAGAGGCATCCTGAGTATTAAAAATGACATTTTCAACCTACAAGAAAGAAAATCTAAATTATTTGTAATCTCACCACCCAGAGACGTGACACTTCTGTGAGTCTTCTGGTCTTTTGTCGTGGCACCCAAATTCCTCACATAATCACCCTCATTCACTAAAAGATGTTTCAATATCATCATCAAGATCATCATTTTCTAAGTTAGACAGGCCTGAGTAGAATTTGGGTTCTTCTGTGTTACAGGAACCCGGTCACTTAACTTTCCTAAGGTTTCCTCAACGGTACAAGGAATACAGCTACTATACAAATAATACTAAGAGTGTTGTCCCAAGGATAACATGTGCCCCATTTCCCCAGAGAGCTGGACTTCATTGTGCTGCCTTGGGTTGTCCTGCTTTTTCTCAAGTGTTCTCTAGATGACTGTGATGCAGTCAGGACTGAGAAGCTGTGCAATAATGCATGCAAAGCTCTCGATACTTAGAATTCAAAAAGGCACAAGGATCATTATTTTGTGTTTTTTAAAAAAATAAAACATATTAATAAAACATGCTATCATCTGTATTTTTGTTTTTACTTTCTATGAGGTACAGCTTTTATTGCCAAGTATGTGTCACTAAGTTCTTTATCAGTTTCTATGGCTACATGGTACTCATCAGTATCGTTACACTCCAATTTATTTGATTAGCTGAACATTAGAAATGTAAGTCATTTTAAGTATTCGACTAGTCTAAAGAATATTGCAAAGAGGCTTGTGCTTATAAATCTTTATAGCCGTTCAACTATTTCCTTAGGAACTGCTGGCTCCGAGGGTGCATCATTTTGGAGGCTTTTGAACATTGCCAAGTTGCCCTGCTTAATGGAATCATCAATATCATTTAGGATGTATTAGGGCTACAAATAAGACGAAACTTAGTTCAGATAGACTTAAACAATAAAGGAGATTTATTGGCTTAAATAACTGGCAAATCTAGAGATTAAGTGAATTTAAGGGCTAGTTGGATTCAGCATTTCAATGATACCATCAAGGACCTGTCTACATCACTTCATCTCTCCCCTTAGCACTATTTTCATACCAGTTTTTTCTGTGCTCAAAATAAGGCTGCCAACAGTTCCTGGGACAGCAGGCTTCCTCATTCAGATACAGTGAGAGAAAGGGTCTCTTTCAGATGCTTTGCCAAGAACAAGAAAGCTCCTTTCCTTAAAATTTCAGCAAACCATGCCTCACCTCTTATGAGTCTGATTTTGATTGATCCTAGATAAGAATATCCTGATGAGTTTATGCCCGAGTCCCGTGCCCTACCGTTAAAGGAGGGGTGGGGTAGGCTTCTTTCACAGCTCCTAGGGTACAGGAGAGAGGCTTAGGATACCTTGAAGGAAGGGGGAGCGTGAGAAGGGAGAATGCACCTTGAGAAGATAACCACAGTGACCAAGATCAACAAAATTCCAAAGAGAATCATCAGGATGCTGCCCACAAATTTGAAAAGAGGGGAGGAAAGTGAGTTGATGAGAAATGAGGCTTTGCATTGGTTTGAGCAAGTCTACCAAAATCTACCATTGGCAACTTAAAATCATTTCTATAGCTGGAGAGGATAATCAGTTAACATGCCCTTTACTTAAAGTAAAGTACTCCCACCCTGCCTCACCAGAATGTGGCATGGTCTATTATGTCCATACTCATCTGGTGAATTTTACAGAGTAGGCTGTTGGGTTAATCTGCAGCCGGAGCGAGCAAATTCAATTTCGTATAATATTTTGTAGTTCAAGTAAATCATTTCTTCCAACAAACATAGACGCCAATCTTAAGTAGTTAAACCATTTACAAAATAATTCAGCAGGGCTGTGGTAGGAATGGAGAATTTGTAGTTCTAACAAGTTCCCAGGTGAGATTGATGTTGCCTGTTGATGGGCTCATGCTTTGAGAAACACCGCCACGCTGTATGTATATTGCGGGTGACCTCAGGGGTTGGAGAATCCTGGGTATGAATCCGTCTGCTTATCAGCTCTGAGAACTAGGGAAGGTTCTTTAACCTCTAAGTCTCAGTTTCCCTAATGTTGAAATAGGGAATAACAGTAACACTATCTCATTCTGTTGTGGTGAGGATTAAATTGGAAGAGAGAATTAATGTACTACTTAACCTTATCTCAGCTCAAGTGTCACCTACTCAGGGAAGCTTTCCTGATATCTACTATTGGGCCAGTTTTCTTTTTTACACGCTCAAATACAACCTAAATCTTTTCTTTAAAGGGCACTCATCCCAATTTTTTTATGCATTCATGGGTAGGGTTATATTTGATTTAATATCTGTCTTACCAACAAAAGTGTGGGTTTCAGGAGAGCAAGAATGTCTTTTTTTTAACATCTTTATTAGAGCATAACTGCTGTACAATGTTGTGTTAGTTTCTGCTGTATAACAAAGTGAATCAGCTATATGTATACATATATCCCCATATCACCTCCCTCCCACCCTCCTTATCCCACCCCTCTAGGTGGTCAAAAAGCACCGAGCTGATCTCCATGTGCTGTATAGCTGCTTCCCACTAGCTATCTATTTTATATTTAGTAGTGTATATATGTTAGTGTTACTCTCCCACTTCATCACAGCTTACCTTCCCCCACTCCGTGTCCTCAAGTCCATTCTCTACGTCTGTGTTTTTATTCCTGTCCTGCCCCTAGATTCATCAGGACCATTTCTTTTTAGATTCCATATATGTGTGTTTTTATCTTTCTGACTGACTTAACTCCGTATGATAGACTCTGGGTCCATCCACCTCACTACAAATAACTCAATTTCGTTTCTTATTATGGCTGAGTAATATTCCATTGTATATATATGCCACATCTTCTTTATCCATTTATCTGGCAGTGGACACTTACGTTGCTTCCATGTCCTGGCTATTGTAAATAGAGCTGCAATGAGCACTGTGGTACATGTCTCTTTTTGAATTATGGTTTTCTCTGGGTATATACCCAGTAGTGGGATTGCTGGGTCAAATGGTAGTTCTATTTTTAGTTTTTTAAGGAACCTCCATACTGTTCTCCATAATGGCTGTATCAATTTACATTCCCACCAACAGTGCAAGAGGGTTCCCTTTTCTCCACACTCTCTCCGGCATTTATTGTTTGTAGATATTTTGATGATGGCCATTCTGACTGGTGTGAGGTGATACCTCATTGTGGTTTTGATTAGCATTTCTCTAATGATTAGCGATGTTGAGCATCCTTTCATGTGTTTGTTGGCAATCTGTAAAACTTCTTTAGAGAAATGTCTATATAGGTCTTCCACCCACTTCTGGATTGCATCGTTTGTTGTTTTGATATTGAGCTGCATGTGCTGCTTGTATATTTTGGAGATTAATCCTTTGTCAGTTGCTTCGCTTGCAAATATTTTCTCCCATTCTTTTTGTCCTGTTTATGGTCTCCTTTGTTGTGCAAAAGCTTTTAAGTTTCTTTAGATCCCATTGGTTTATTGTTATTTTTATTTCCCTTTCTCTAGGACATGGGTCAAAAGGATCTGGCTGTGATTTATGTCATAGAGGGTTCTGCCTATGTTTTCCTCTGTTTTATAGTGTCTGGCCTTATATTTAGGTCTTTAACCTATTTTGTTTATATTTGTGAATGGTGTTAGGAAGTGTTCTAATTTCATTCTTTTACATGTAGCTGTCCAGTTTTCCCAGCACTACTTATCGAACAGGCTGTCTTTCCTTCCATTGTATATTTTTGCCTCCTTTGTCAAAGATAAGGTGAGCATATTTACATGGCTTTATCTCTGGGCTTTCTAACCTGTTGCATTGATCTATAATTCTCTTTTTGTTCCATTACCATACTGTCTGTATGATACTACAGACAGCTACTGATAGTACAATCAGCTACTGTTGATTACTGTAGCTTTGTAGTATAGTCTGATGTCAGGGAGCCTGATTCCTCCAGCTGCATTTTTTTTTTTTTTCCTCAAGATTGCTTTGGCTATTCAGGGTCTTTTGTGTTCCATACAAGTTGTGAAATTTTTTGTTCTAGTTCTGTGAAACATGCCATTGGTAGTTTGATAGAGATTGCATTGAATCTGTAGATTGCTTTGTGTAGTACAGTCATTATCACAATGTTAATTCTTCCAATCCAAGAAAATGGTATATCTCTCTCTCTGTTTGTATCGTCTTTAATTTCTTTCATCAGTGTCTTAAAGTTTTCTGAATACAGGTCTTTTGTCTTCTTAGGTAGGTTTATTCCTAGGTATTTTATTCTTTTTTTTGCAATGGTAAATGGGAGTGTTTTCTTAATTTCTCTTTCAGATTTTTCATCATTAGTGTATAGGAACGCAAGAGATTTCTGTGCATTAATTTTGTATCCTGCTCCTTTACCAAATTCATTGATTAGCTCTAGTAGTTTTCTGCTGAAATCTTTTAAGATTCTCTACATATAGTATCATGTCATCTGCACTGACAGCTCTACTTCTTTTCCAATTTGGATTCCTTTCATTTCTTTTTCTTCTCTGAGTGCTGTGGCTAAAACTTCCAAAACTATGTTGAAAAATAGTGGTGAGAGTGGGCACCCTTGTCTTGTTCCTGATCTTAAGGAAATGTTTTCAATTTTTCAACATTGAAAATGATGTTGGCTGTGGGTTTCTCATATATGGCCTTTATTATATTGAGGTAGGTTCCCTCTATGCCTACTTTCTGGAGAGTTTTCATCATAAATTGGTGTTAAATATTGAAAGCTTTTTCTGCATCTATTGAGATTATCATATGGTTTTTCTCCTTCAATTTGTTAATATGGTGTATCACACTGATTGATTTGCGCATATGGAAGAATCCTTGCATTCCTCGGATAAACCCCACTTGATCATGGTGTATGATCCTTTTAATATGCTGTTGGATTCTGTTTGCTAGTATTTCGTTGAGGAGTTTTGCATCTATGTTCATCAGTGATACTGGCCTTTAGTTTTTTTTTTGTGACATGTTTGTCTACTTTTGGTATCAGGGTGGTAGTGGCCTTGTAGAATGAGTTTGGGAGTGTTCCTCCCTCTGCTATATTTTGGAAGAGTTTGAGAAGGATAGGTGTTAGCTCTTCTCTAAATGTTTGGTAGAATTCACCTGTGAAGCCGTCTTGTCCTGGGCTATTGTTTGTTGGCAGATTTTTAATCACATATTTATTTCAGTGCTTGTGATTGGTCTGATATTTTCTGTTTCTTCCTGGTTCAGCCTTGGAAGTTTGAACTTTCCTAAGAATTTGTCCATTTCTTCCAGGTTGTCCATTTTATTGGCATAGAGTTACTTGTAGTAATCTCTTATGACCCTTTGTATTTCTGCAGTGTCAGTTGTTACTTCTCCATTTTCATTTCTAATTCTCTTGATTTGAGTTTTAACCCTTTGTTTCTTGATGAGTCTGGCTAATGTTTTATCAATTTTGTTTATCTTCTCAAAGAAGTGACTTTTAGTTTTATTGATCTTTGTTATTGTTTCCTTCATTTCTTTTTCATTTATTTCTGATCTGATTTTTATGATTTCTTTCCTTCTGCTAACTTTGGGGGTTTTTTTGTTCTTTCTCTAATTGCTTTAGGTGCAAGGTTAGGTTGTTTATTCGAGATGTTTCCTGTTTCTTAAGGTAGGATTGTATTGCTATAAAGGTCCCTCGTAGAAGTGCTTTTGCTGCATCCCATAGGTTTTGGGTCATCGTGTCTCCATTGTCATTTGTTTCTAGGTATTTTTTTATTTCCTCTTTGATTTCTTCAGTGATCACTTCGTTATTAAGTAGTGTATTGTTTAGCCTCTCTGCATTTGTATTTGTTACAGTTTTTTCCTGTAATTGATAACTAGTCTCATAGTGTTGTGGTTGGAAAAGATACTTGATACGTTTTCAGTTTTCTTAAATTTACCGAGGCTTGATTTGTGACCCGAGATATGATCTATCTTGGAGAATGTTCCATGAGCACTTGAAAAGAAAGTGTATTCTGTTGTTTTGAATGGAATGTCCCATAAATATCAATTAAGTCTATCTGGTCTACTGTGCCTTTTAAAGCTTGTGTTTCCTTATTTATTTTCACTTTGGAAGATCTGTCCATTGGTGAAAGTGGGGTGTTAAAGTCCCCTACTGTTATTTTGTTACTGTTGATTTCCCCTTTTATGGCTGTTAGCATTTGCCTTCTGTACTGAGGTGCTCCTGTGTTTGGTGCATAAATATTTAAAATTGTTATATCTTCTTCTTGGATCGATCACTTGATCAATATGTAGTGTCCTTCTTTGTCTCTTTTAATAGTCTTTATTTTAAAGTCTATTTTATCTGATATCAGTATTGCTACTCCAGCCTTCTTTTGATTTCCATTTGCATGGAATATCTTTTTCCATCCCCTCACTTGGAGTCTGTATGTATCCCTAGGTCTGAAGTGGGTCTCTTGTAGACAGCATATATACAGGTCTTGTTTTTGTATCCATTCAGCCAGTCTGTGTCTTTTGGTGGGAGCATTTAATCCATTTACATTTATGGCAATTATCGATATGTATGTCCTTATTACCATTTTCTTAATTGTTTGGGGTTTGTTATTATAGGTCTTTTCCTTGTGTTTCCTGCCTAGAGAAGTTCCTTTAGCATTTGTTGTAAAGCTGGTTTGGTGGTGCTGAATTCTCTTAGCTTTTCTTGTCTGTAAAAGTTTTAATTTTTCCATTGAATTTGAATGAGCTTCTTGCTGGGTAGAGTAATCTTGCTTGTAGCTTTTTCCCTTTCATCACTTTAAATATGTCCTACCAGTCCCTTCTGGCTTGCAGAGTTTCTGTTGAAAGATCAGCTGTTAACCTTATGGGGTTTCCCTTGTATGTTATTTGCTGTTTCTCCCTTGCTGCTTTTAATATTTTTTCTTTGTATTTAATTTTTGATAGTTTGATTAATATGTGTCTTGATGTTTTTCTCCTTGGATTTATCCTGTATGGGACTCTCTGTGCTTCCTGCAATTGACTATTTCCTTTCCCATGTTAGGGAAGTTTTCATCTATGATTTCTTCAAATATTTTCTCAGACCCTTTCTTTTTCTCGTCTTCTTCTGGGACCCCTATAATTCGAATGTTGGTGCATTTTATGTTGTCCCAGAGGTCTCTGAGACTGTCCTCAATTCTTTTCATTCTTTTTTCTTTATTCTGCTTTGTGGTAGTTATTTCCACTATTTTATCTTCTAGGCTCACTCATCCGTTCTTCTGCCTCAGTTATTCTGCTATTGATTCCTTCTAGAGAATTTTTAATTCCACTTATTGCGTTGTTCATCATTGTTTGTTTGCTCTTTAGTTCTTCTGGGTCCTTGTTAAACGTTTCTTGTATTTTCTCCATTCTATTTCCAAGATTTTGGATTATCTTTACTATCGCTATTCCGAACTCTTTTTCAGGTACACTGCCTATTTCCTCTACATATGTTTGGTCTGGTGGGTGTTTATCTTGCTGCTTCATCTGCTGCATATTTCTCTGTCTTCTTATTTTGTTTAACTTACCGTGTTTTGGGTCCCCTTTTTGCAGTCTGCACATTCGTAGTTACTGTTGTTTTTGGTGTCTGTCCCCAGTGGGTGTGGTTGGTTCAGTGGCTTATGTAGGCTTCCTGGTGGAGGGGACTTGTGCCTGTGTTCTGGTGGGTAGGGCTGCATCTTGTCTTTCTTGTGAGCAAGGCTGCATCCGGTGGTGTGTTTTGGGGTGTCTGTGAACTTAGTATGATTTTAGGCAGCCTCTCTGGTAATAGGTGGTGTTGTGTTCCTGTCTTGCTAGTTGTTTGGCATGGGGTATCCAGCACTGGAGCTTGCTGGCTGTTTGGAGCTGGGCCTTAGTGTTAAGGCAGAGATCTCTAGGAGAGCTCTTGCCGACTGATATTACATGGGGCTGGGATGTTTCTGGTGGTCCAGTGTCCTGGACTCAGCCCTCCCACCTCAGAGACTCAAGCCTGACACCCCATAAGAGCACCAAGACCCTGTCAGCCACACAGCTCAGAAGAAAAGGAAGAAAAAGCAGGAAAAATAAAAAATAAAACAAAAAGAGAGTAACCAAACCAATAAACAAGTCCACCAATGATAAGAACACTAAAAACTGAACTAAGATAAACATAAAAATCAGAAACAAATCAGTTGCAGAAAGCAAACCCCAACTCTACAGTTGCTCCCTAAGTCCACTCCTCATTCTGGGACGATTTGTTGCCTATTCAGGTATTCCACAGATGCAGTGTTCATCAAGTTGATTGTGGGGATTTAATCCACTGATCCTGAGGCTACATGGAGAAATTTCCGTTTCCTTCTTTTCTCGCACAGCTTCTCGGGTTCAGCTTTGGTTTTGGCCCCACCTCTGTGTGTAGGTTACCCTTAGGCATCTGTTTCCCACCCAGACAAGAGGGTTTTAAAGCATTGGCTGATTAGGGCTCTCTTGCTCACTCAGGCCAGGGAGAAAGATGGTACAAAGTCATTATTGGAATGCGGGGCATGCCTGCGGTGGCAGAGGCCGGCGTGACATTGCAACAGCCTGAGGTGCACCCTGTGTTCTCCCAGGGAAGTTGCTTCTGGATCTCAGGACCCTGGCAGCGGTGTGCTGCACAGGCTCCCAGGGAGGTTGTGGGTAGTGACCTGTACTTGCATACAGGGTTCTTGGTGGCAGCAACAGCAGTGTTAGCGTTTCATTCCCATCTCTGCAGCCCGAGCTGTTAACCACAGTTCGTGCCTGTCTCTGGAGTGTGCTTAGGTGGTGCTCTACCTTCTGTGGGTACACAGAGAAGGAATCTCCTCTCCTCACACACCCTGAAACAATGGTCTCTTGCCTCTTAGGCAGTTCCAGACTTTTTCCCTGACTCCCTCCTGGCTAGTCATGGTACACTAGCCCCTTTCAGGCTGTCCTTCATGCAGCCAACTCCAGTCCCCTCCCTGGGATCTGACCTCCAGAGCCCAGGCCTCAGCTCCCAGCCCCTACCCGCCCCGTCAGGTGAGCAAACAAGCATCTCAGGTTGGTGAGTGCTGGTGGCACCGATCCTCTGTGAGGGAATCTCTCTGCTTTGCCCTCTGCACCCCTGTTGCTGTGCTCTCCCCCGTGGCTCCAAAGCTTCCTCCCTGCCCACCCCCCATCTCTGCCAGTGAAGGGGCTTCCTAGTGTGTGGAAATTTTCCTCCTTCACAGCTCCTTCCCAGAGGTGCAGGTCCCATCCGTATTCTTTTGTCTCTGTTTTCTTTTTTTTACTTTTGCCCTACCCAGGTACATGGGGATTTTCTTGCCTTTTGGGAAGTCTGAGGTCTTCTGCAAGCATTCAGTATTTGTTCTGTAGGAGTTGTTCCACATGTAGGTGTATTTCTGATATATTTGTGGGGAGGAAGGTGATCCCCACATCTTCTCCACCATCTTGAAGTTCCCCCCCTCTGTTATTTTTTAAGCTAATCATTGTATCCTCAGTGCCTCCTAGCCCTGCACAGGACACCTGTTTTACGTATATTTTTAAATTATTTTAACATGTAAAGCAATCAGCAAAATTCCTGGAGCAGTAAGCATTTAAATTATGTTGTTAAAAATGTAAAATTAGAGTTATATATTTTCCCTTAATTATTTTAGGGGTATTCATCATCTGTTCTCACTCTCCTATCCACAATCTAAACTATAAGTTTCTTGAAGTACAAGAATAGAATTTTGTGGTGTGTGTGTGTGTGTGTGTGAGAGAGAGAGAGAGGGAGGGAGGGAGAGAGGGAGGGAGGGAGGGAGGGAGAGAGAGAGAGACTGACTTGTAAATGGTAATGTGTCCTAAAAAATTTCCATTGATTATAACTTCATGGATGTTCTTTGGCCAGGACCCAGAGACACATAGGATACTCTGATCCTTGAGTGAAATTAGGGAGAAGGAAGGTGCCTCAAAACTCGATTGAGGGCTTGCCTGGTGGTACAGTGGTTGAGAGTCTGCCTGCCGATGCAGGGGACACGGGTTCGTGCCCCGGTCCGAGAAGATCCCACATGCCGCGGAGCGTCTGGGCTCGTGAGCCACGGCCGCTGAGCCTGCGCGTCCGGAGCCTGTGCTCCACAACAGGAGAGGCCACAGCAGTGAGAGGCCCGTGTACGGCAAAAAAACAAAAACAAACAAAAAAACCCTCCATTATTATAACCTAGTGTCTGTTGCAGGGTTCAGTAGGTCACTGGCTCCTAATCAGTGCTTGTGGATGAACAGACTCTCTCATTTAGAGACACACAGCTAAGGAATGTTCTTTTTCTAGCAGCACCTAGGATAAAACCCTCCTTACCTTCTGTTGGAATCGGGGTATAGACACTGGGAAAGGTCATGCGTTGATTTACTTGAAAGACTTTATGTGTGTGACCAGGTTCTAATTGGATTCCACCCTGTCATGAAAGAGATTGTACAGTGTTTCCTCAGGTGCTATATCAGTCTAGCAATTCCCCTGGTAACATTCTGCCTCACTACCATTCTTTCAAACCCAGAGGACCTCTTAAATAGAAAGCATTGGTGGAATAATGTCTACTGAAAAGATGGTATCAATTCCGTCTACCTTCAGCATTTGGTACAAAAACCTTGCACTGAAATATATTTGCAAAGATGTCATTATTTGTATTCCAGGGGCCTTTGAAAGATCATTAAGTCCTTCCACGTCTCTAAGTGGAACAACTTCTTGGCCAGGTCGGAAATGTAATTGTCATGACATATATGAGACAAATTGTCCTCTTCTGCTTTAATCTTTTCTGCTGAAATCAAACATATTTAATAGTTCAAATAAAACTCTTTTAAAAATAAGGTTTGGAGAAAATCGGAAACTTATAGTTTTATTATTAGATGAATTATTCCCTAATACATAGTTGAAATTCATTTACGTGTAATGAGTACGAATTTTGTTTCACATACGTCAGTATAAGAAATACCACATCAGTTCATTTCTCTGTATCAAATTGAATTCAACTCTGAGACCCACCTTTCCAACCGCTAAGTTTTGAGTCACCTTCCCTCTCCCTGATTTTACTCAAGGATCTGGATGTCCTATGTGTCTTTGGGTCATCACCAAAGAACATCCATAAAGTTCAGCTCACCATGGTTGTGTAGGGAACTCACTGTCCAAACTTGATGACCCTTTGGGGGAGGGTGACTGTCACTGCGTAGTGAGTGTGAACCTGCTGACCATTTATGACAGCTCCTAAGGAATGATGAGAGAGTCACTAAAATGCTAATACAAGAATAGACTCTTCCCTCAAACACATCTGATGGTGTTGCTTCTCAATCTTTAAGACATTGTAATCGTTGGCACATAACTTGAGCATACAGTGATAACCAGATGTTAGAGCACAGTTTATGCACTAGAAGAGCAAGATAGTGAGAAGGTAATCAAAGGATGCCACTTAAAAATCTTTGCTGTTCCACCAAATCAACAGGGTAGGCCTTACCTGCCAAGTTAAATCCTGGGTACCTTCGCCTATTCCCCTTTCCCACTCCATCCTCACCCTTCGCTGGGCAGATTGCTAATAGATCTGATGCCTATGGAGGGGAAATTTGATGGCAACAAAGAAAATTATGTGTTTTCTCAATGGCAAATTGAGAAATGAATTTGAGGAATCTATTCCTAAAATATGCTGGAACAAATATGAACAACATATGTGCAAGATTTTTTTTATTGTACCGTAATTATGAAACAAAAGAATAGATCCATCTGGTTGAATAAATGATATATCTATACAATGGAGTGTTAAGCTGCCATCTGAAAAATGAAGGAAAATACCTGACGTACATGACCACAGATATGGAGACACTTCCAGGCTATATTGTCAAATGGAAAAGTAAGAATGATAGGAAGGTAGGTAGATGAGACAGTTCATTTTATATGGTATCTTGGCTAGGCTGTGGTACCCACTTGTTTGGTCAAACACTAGTCTAGATGTTGCTGTGAAGGCATTTTGTAGACATGATTAACATTTATAGTCAGTTGGCCTTGAGTAAAGCAGGTTATCTTCCACAATGCAGGTGAGCCTCATCCAGTCAGTTGAAGGCCATTGGAGCAAAACACAGGTTTCAGAGAAGGAATTCTGCCTCCAGACTGCAACATAGAATTCCTGCTTGAGTTTCCAACCTGCTGGCCTGCCCTGCAGGCTCAAGCCTGTAACATCAACTCTTTCCTGAATTTCCAGCCTCCCCACTTTATGTATCCTATTGGTTCTGTTTCTCTGGAGAGCCCTAATTGATACAGCAGATAAATAAAATGTTAGATATAGTATGCTGCCTTTTGTGTATAAGATACCAGAAGCATAAACTAGAAACTACCCCCATCGCCCCCAAAAAGATCAGCTACAGGAGACAATGGGTACAGGTAGAGAAAAAATGGAAATGAGACTTATTTTAAGTATACTTTAATAAACTTATTTTTCCCTTGAAATATAATTTTTTGTATATTTTTTATTTTGGAATCAGGCAAAGTTTGGTCTCTTCATGAACTTAATATTTTACTTTTTAAAATGTCACTGCATAATTATGACTAAATAATAGAGTAACTAGTTTTACACATTTTTGACTTTTTATAAAATGGAGCCATACCTTGTTCGGCAACTTGATTTTTTCCTCTGAAGTGTTTTTTCCTGATGTCCATTCATATTGATATCTGTTTATTCCTTTTTCTTTATAGTATTGTGTTGTGTAAATATACCACAATTTTTCAATTCTCCTGTTATACTGGTTATACTTCTATAGAAATTATTGTACAGATCTTATTGTAGAAAGGCAAGGGTTTCTCTAAGGTATTTGATTAGGGGCAGAATTGCAGAATTGCTTGGGATAAATGAGTATGAACATCTTCCATTTACTAGGTAATAGCAATTTGTTTCCATGTGGTTGTACCTATTTGTATTTCTAACCTGGAGTATATGAGTTTCCATTCTCCATTCTTCCACATCCTTACCAACACTTATAATTGGCAGCTTTTCTAATTTTTGCTGACCTGGTGGTTACAAAACTGTCTGTTAAATTTTAAATTTCAGTAATTTTATTATTTGTCTTTAGGTATTCCATTAGTTACTCTTTCGTATTCTATTTCTCTCAATTTCTTGTTCTTTTCTATTTCATAATGGCTGGCGTTTTCAATTGCCTTAGAGTTATTTTATATTCTCTTCAGATTTCTTGTTATCTGAAGTTCTTGGGGGTTTTAACCATCCTATCATGTCTAACTCTCACCAATGATGGAGAGTTTCCCTGTGTATTTTATACTTTCTTATTATGTTCTTGTTTCAGTGGTATTTTGTCTGATAGAATCTTGGGCAATTGAGGCTTCTATGTCTTTGTCCATGGTGTTTTTGCACTGGCTTCTGGTGAGTTGACCTGGGGGTTTCAGAACCACTTTGATAAGTTTCAACCTCAAATCCAAGGTTTTGATGCCAAAGCTGCTTTAATGCTGTAGAAAAAGAATGATGTTCATTGAGCGTGTGCTATTTACCTACAGCTGTCCCAAGTCCATTTTGAGAAGAATTCCTGAAGGACTTTTCATCCCAGTAACAAAATAATTAGTGGATCTTGAAATCTGTTCCCTTAAAAATTACATTATAATGCTAGAGTTATATAAAACTTCAAGATAATTAATTTGTACTGATTTATTTTACATTCCTTTTTAAAATGGCCTCTATGTTCTAAATATTGTAGACATGAAATGCATAGCTACAATGTCTTTTACTTTACAAATTTTGTGGGGTTTTTTTTAAAAGCAAAGTATGTAGTAGTTAAATACATCACATTCTCATTTTCTCTTAGGTAACTGGAGAAAAATGCTGGATAGTTATTTCAAAAATTATAACCCAGTAATTCATCTAGCAGAAAATATCTGAAATTTAGGTAGTCTGTTAATTAAGATGAATCAAATTAAAGCTAAAAACAATAAAACCGTCCCCCAAAGTAACTATTTTCTCAAACCCAAACGTATGATGTGCACTTTGCAGTCAAGACTGGCTTTGTCTTGTTACTGTTAATTCTCTGGCTGTGTTTCTATTCTGATGTGCCTGATTCTTGGTGAAAATTACTACTGTGAAAGGCCTTGTAGATGTTTCTCATCTATCCTCTTTAAAAGCAAAATTCTACCTTTTGTGATAGAATTTTTATGAGGCTTTTTTTCTTATTATATTAGTTTAGACGTTAAGTTCCTAATACTTCCACTAGGCATTGTTATAGAATATTAGGGAATGTGTGTCAGGAATATTTATTTTTTCAAGAAAATTAAGTGTGGCTCTTTAATTTCTAATTTTTACCTGAAAAAAAAAGATCCTTGTAATAATTGTGTATTTGCTTTTCTCTGTCTCTCCACCTAGTCTTAAAAGAAAAAGAAAAAACACTTATCTGAAGGTCAGTGATATAGTATACTAACAGTGCAAACTATTTTTAAAAGTAAAACAAAAGTTGTTGAATAGTCCCCAAAATGCATTCTTTTTAAAACTCATTTTTTAAAAATACACAATTTCAGGGAAATTAGTCATTTGATTTCATTACCCACAGCAAATTAAATGCAACAAATTGGGACTACAGTCAGGCACATTCACACTCACAAAATATGGCTGGCAAGAGAAAATCAAGGAAAGATGGGGGTAAAGCAGACACAAGGAAAATAACCTTGGGTCAACTAAAGAAGAGACAAGCAGTGATCCACACTGGTTATCCCCGGGGTTTTGTTTTTGTTTTTGTTTTTTTTTGGCTGTGTTGGGTCTTCATTGCTGCACACAGGCCTTCCCTAGTTGTGGTGAGCAGGGGCTACTCTTTGTTGCAGTGTGTGGGCTTCTCATTGCGGTGGCTTCTCTTGTTGCAGAGCATAGGCTCTAGGCGCGCAGATTTCAGTAGTTGCAGCACACAGGCTCAGTAGTTGCGTCACGTGGGCCCTAGCACACACAGCCTTCAGTAGTTGTGGCTTGCAGGCTGTAGAGTGCAGGCTCAATACTTGTTGACACACGGGCTTAGTTGCTCCGTGGCATGTGGGATCTTCCCAGACCAGGGATCGAACTCATGGCCCCTGCATTGGCAGGTGGATTCTTAACCACTGAGCCACCAGGGCAGTCACTATCCCCAGGTTTTGAGAGTAACTCCTACATATCAGTCCTCAGTTCTCAGTTTGGATGTTACTTCTGCTAGGAGACCACCCTGAACTCTTTCCACCCTCTCCCCTGACCAGCACCTTGAAGTTCCTTTATTAGAGTATGAATCACATTGCATCATAACTCCCTGGTTATTTACATTTGTCACCACTATATTACTGGCAAGTACATGATACTCTTTTCAGTGTGATTTTCCTAGTCTTTAACAGTGTTTGTTACAATAAATGTGTAAAGAGAATAAAAGGATCATCACTGATGTTCACCCTGTTGACTCTGAATCAGTAAGAAAAGATTCAACTGAACTGAGAATTTTAAAGCTGAAATAACTCAAAAAAATTGGTCTATCATACAGCAACTATACTTCAATTTTTAAAAATTCCAAAAAAAAATTGTTTACCCGTGCACATGTACGACTGAGGAAATTGAAGTCTAGGGAAGGAAAGTAGCTAACCCCAAAGAGGTTGTCAATGATAAACCTAAGTGAGAACAAGTATCTCTTGAATATTTTTTCCGGCTATTTCCATGACCCTACATAGTTGCTGAAGATGACAATAAATTGAGTCCTTATCGTAAACCAGGTATGGTGCTCAGTGATTGACATTTGCTTTCTCATTTAGTCCTCAAAACAGCCTGGTAACATTGATGCAAATATTAGCCATGTCGTACAGACCGTAAAATGTTGCTCATAGAAGTTGAGAAATTTGTCAACAGATAGAAGCAGGGTTTTTATCTCTGACTCCAGAAGCCACTTTCCACTCCCCACCCCAAGCTCAGGACCCTTCCCTTAGATTCAGTTTCCTATTTATTAATGCAGGAGTGTGTGAGAGCCTGCTAAACTGGTTGTTTAAATGGTTATTGGTTCATAACTCTACAAGCCAAAATCTTTGAAGAGATGGGGATTTAATTCAAAGTTAGAAGAAGGAAGAAAAAATTGAGATAAGCAGAGGACTACCTCAGTTGTAGTCATAACCTTAAAAAAATTAATGAATTTGACAGGACACTAAGTATTTAACTTAGTATACTATGTTCTATGAATATTAAAAAAATACACAGTATTTACATTGGACCATTGGACTCTATCAAAATCATTCTTGAAAGATGATATATTTCTCCTATAAAATATTTCTGAATATTTGGGACATACTTAAAACTATGAATGGTGTACTGATGAAACTTGGAATATGACTCTGCCTTATTTAAGTTTTTGTGAGCAGTTTGTGCAAAGAAGGAGCAACTCCTCAGGTAGTCAGGGAGGTAAGGTGTAAGGATTTGGAGGGATTATATTAGGGTCTGGTGGCTACCTGGCTTGTGCCTGGTTTGTGAGTGTCAGGAAGTTGAAGAGACAAGCAGGTGACCTTCCCATCTACAGAAAAGAAGCCTACTTTAGACGTCTGCAATGAACATGGCATTGGCATGGGCCTAAACTCCTTCTATGCATTCTCCACAGATGGTGTTGACCCTACTTAGGAGGGCATTCCCCCTCCACAACTTCTCCTGAAATATGTTTAAACAGTTTATTTGTTTAGAAATTATGGGAATGGGGGGAAGAAGTAGAAACAAATACAGATTGTTTACAGCGCTGTTCCCTCTAGGAATTCTACCGGTTGGGTAAACCAAAAGACAGTCAAGAAAGAGGCAAGGGCATTTTCTCCAAGTGAAGCTATTAATGTAACACTACTTCAAATGACAGTAAGAGCCATTTCTTCCTGAGGGCCTATCGTGTGTGCATGACTTCATTTAATCCTCACTTTCGTTTGTGAGGCAGATACCCCAGTTATGCCCATTTTACCAATAAGGAGACTCTGATATGCTTCCACAGCTGGTAGTTTTTTTCTTTTGGTCTAGAATCTGAGTTTTAGCTGTCATCCATTGTTATGGTGCATTGCAAACATTTCCCTTTTGCATCAAGGGAAAGCAGGCGTCTTCAGCTGAGTGGAAAAAGAGAAATCACATATTTGGAGACAAAAATGTGGGTTTTCTATGTGAAAGATGAGGAATTAGGAAAAACTGTCAGGAGGGGGATGTAGGAGAGGGCTGTAACATAGTTATAGACCCTGTAAAATAACCTCTCTGTGTGTATACTGCTTTTAAAATAACATCCAGGTGAGTGAGGCAATATACTGTAGTGTTTAAGAGCTCTGTCATTTACTAGGTTCACAAGAGACTCTATTATAGTCTTTTGAGAATCTCCTCAAAGATATGGTAAGTTCTCACAGTGTTTGCTATATTCTCATCACTGCAGCCTATATTTCTTAGTAGATTGAACTACAGAAAAGTCCCTAACACTAATTCTTTGTACCGTTGTATTACAAAGTACACACACACTTTGATAGTAGCAGAAGAAAATGGTCCTGATAACCCAGGCTCTCAAGAGACATACAGGCCTATTTGTCCCCGAGAAGATGATTCAAACCGATGATGATGCCACTAAAAGCAACAGGAATGATGCCATTAAAATTAATAGGAATTTGACATATTTTTGTTTTATGTAATTAGAGTACTGAGGGGCTTGGTTGATGCCGTGGAGCTGCTGGATCAAGCCTTTCGTGCCTAATCTGATCATCCTTAGGCGGTGCAGAAGCAGGCACACGGATGGAACTTACATATGCAAAACATTTAGTGTTTCTATAGAATGGGTTCTTAGAAGTGAAATTGCTGAGTTAAGGAGACTCTCCGTGCCGTTTTGTTTAAGATTGCCAAATTGCTTTTTCATAAATGCCATTCTGCTTGATTATCCCACCAAAAGAGAAAGAAATGCTTTTATAAAAATGGCTCAAATGTTTCATTTCCACTAAAAACATTGTGGTTCCTTTATCCCAAAATTACATTTCTTTTCTTTTTCATGTATTTGTTGTCTGTCTGATTTGAGGGTGGCAAATTATTCTCAGAGACAGACAGTGTGCCGATATTTTATTTAACACAGGTTTACTGTGGGACTTACAATAATTTCACAAGCTAGTAGTATACAGAATAGTGTCTTAATAAGCCAATAAAGAAATAACGTACTCCAAATAAATGATAGTTTAATTAAACTATTGTTCCTCGCAAGGGGAGATGAGGGGATAAAAGTCCAAATTTAGCTCGAGGTGTACTTTATCGAGTCAGTTCTTGGGGAGAGATGACTTAACCATCCACCAGGCAAACAAAAGTGAAAACTTCCCAGTTGCTAGGGCACGTTGCTAGGGAATGGTGTGGTGGTATTATTGGGCAAGATGATTGTCTTCGTGGGGCTGCTACACCGGCTTTCGCCAATGCCAGTGAAAGAGTCGCCTTTACCATGGCAGGAGCTAATGCCCCAAGGTCTTTGGAGAACTATTTAGATCAGGCAGGAGTGGCCTTATCCAAACCAAACACTCGAATAGTCCTCACAAACTGTGGACATTTATAGTCTAAATGTCCTCTCACCATAGTTGCTTTTTCATATGTTTTTTTTTTTTCTTTGTAACATCTTTATTGGAGTATAATTGCTTTACAATGGTGTGTTGGTTTCTGCTGTATCACAAAGTGAAGCAGCTATACTAATACATATATCACCGTATCCCCTCCCTCTTATATCTCCCTCTCACCCTCCCTATCCCACCCCTCTAGGTGAACACAAAGCACCGAGCTGATCTCCCTGTGCTATGCGGCTGCTTCCCACTAGCTATCTATATTACATTTGGTAGTGTATATATGTCCATGCCACTCTCTCACTTCGTCCCAGGTTACCCTTCCCCGCTCCATGTCCTCAAGTCCATTCTCTACGTCTGCGTGTTTATTCCTGTCCTGTCCCTAGGTTCTTCAGACCCTTTTTTTTTTTTAGATTCCATATATATGTGTTAGCGTACGGTATTTTTCTCTTTCTGACTTACTTCACTCTGTATGACTGCCTCTAGGTCCATCCACCTCACTACAAATAACTCAATTTCGTTTCTTTTTATGGCTGAGTAATATTCCATTGTATATATGTGCCACATCTTCTTTATCCATTATCTGTCCATGGACGCTTAGGGTGCTTCCATCCTGGCTATTGTAAATAGAGCTGCAATGAACATTGTGGTACATGACTCTTTTTGAATTATGGTTTTCTCAGGTATATGCTCAGCAGTGGGTTGCTGGGTCATATGGTAGTACTATTTTTAGTTTTGTAAGGAACCTCCATACTGTTCTCCATAGTGGCTGTATCAATTAACATTCCCACCAACAGTGCAAGAGGGTTCCCTTTTCTCCACACCCTCTCCAGCATTTATTGTTTGTAGATTTTTTGTTGATGGCCATTCTGAGCCGTGTAAGGTGATACCTCATTGTAGTTTCGATTTGCATTTCTCTAATGATTAGGGATGTTGAGCATCCTTTTATGTGTTTGTTGGCAATCTGTATATCTTCCTTGGAGAAATGTCTGTTTAGGTCTTCTGCCCACTTTTGGATTGCATTGTTTGTCTATTTAATATTGAGCTGCATGAGCTGCTTGGAAATTTTGGAGATTAATCCTTTGTCAGTTGCTTTGTTAGCAAATATTTTCTCCCATTCTGAGGGTTGTCTTTTCTTCCTGTTTAAGGTTTCCCTTGCTATGCAAAAGCTTTTAAATTTCATTAGGTCCCATTTGTTTATTTTTGTTTTTATTTCCCTTTCTCTAGGAGGTGGGTCAAAAAGGATCTTGCTGTGATTTATGTCATAGAGTATTCTTCCTGTGCTTTCCTCTAAGACTTTTATAGTGTCTGGCCTTACATTTAGGTCTTTAATCTATTTTGAGTTTATTTTTGTGTATGGTGTTAGGGAGTATTCTAATTCATTCTTTTACATGTAGCTGTCCAGTTTTCCCAGCACCACTTACCGAAGAGGCTGTCTTTCCTTCCATTGTATATTCCTGCCTCCTTTATCAAAGATAAGGTGATCTGGGCTTTCTCTCCTGTTCCATTGATCTATATTTCTGTTTTTGTGCCAGTACCATCCTGTCTTGATTACTGAAGCTTTGTAGTATACTCTGATGTCAGGGAGAGTGATTTCTCCAGCTCCATTTTTCATTCTCAAGATTGATTTGGCTATTTGGGCTCTTTTGTGTTTCCATACAAATTGTGAAATTTTTTGTCCTACTTCTGTGAAAAATGCCATTGGTAGTTTGATATGGATTGCACTGAATCTGTAGATTGCTTTGGGTAGTATAGTCATTTTCACAATATTGATTCTTCCAATTCAAGAACATGGTATATCTCTCCATCTGTTTGTATCATCTTTAATTTCTTTCATCATTGTCTTATAGTTTTCTGAATACAGGTCTTTTGTCTCACCTATTAGTTTTAGCATCAATCAATGGTTCTAGCCAGAAACAATTATTACTATGGTAATTAACAAATGGTGACTTTTTAATCTCATCATTCCCTTCTACATTTTAGTTGGCATTGTCCTGTAGGAAGGGTTTTTGCATATCTCCCATTTAATTTTCTCATTTATGTAATGGTCTCCTGGATTCTAATTTATTGGATAAAATCTGTTGATATAATTTATTATTTTTGCTAAAATATTCCTATTGTTGGCCACGTGGACTCACTTTCAACTGTGTCTGTGTCCTTTGATGTATACTAATCATTTTTTGAGCACTTTCTTACTGGAAGTCTCCAGATTCATATGTCGCTTGGTCTGCCCTAGCCCTGGAGTCAGTCTTTTTCCAAGGAACTGTTGAGAATCATATTTAGAAACCATGATCTGGGCGTGACATATTACTGGGTGTCATTGCTTGTAAGTGCCCTAAGTAGACTGAGATAAGAACTACATAGAGATGTGTATGTATGTACATAGACATGTACACATCTATATCTAGAACTATGACTTCATACTGATACTTCCAATGTTATAGGATTCTCTCTAGCCGTGCCCCTTTCCACATTTGTAATTCTCTTCTTTGACATTGAGAAACTTGAGTCTCATTATCCAAACTATACTTATTTCGTCAATCCTAGAGTATTTAAAATATTTGTATTTTTTAATGCTAAATTTGGTCAATTTAGTTTTGCTAAAACTGAAAAACGCATCTATTGCCTAGAGTTTAACCTCCGTTTACTGTTCTTGTTTTCAGCTTGAGGGTATAGAGCAAAAGTAAGGTATTCAAAAGTTAACTTGGAATGGTTCATTTTTCTGCTTCATTATGATTATGTTATTCATTTGAATTAGTTATGTTCTTCTGTTTCTATTTCATTTTCTTCTCCCCCATCCTTGTTGATTTTATTTATATTTTTATGTATATTAAAAAATATGTTTTAATAGCTCGGACTATACAAAATTTATACTTGAAAGTGTCACTCCTCCAACCTCTGCCATTCCTTTTGTCCCCTTCCCATTTTGCCATCCTTTTCACCCTAAACGTACACCATAGGTAACCCATCTCTTTCTAGTTTATCCTTTCGATGTTTCTTCTTGTGCAAATGAGGAGATTTCTACAAGTTTTATTTCCCCTTCTTTCTTAAGTAAAGGTAGCCTGTAGCTTCTTTTTTTGCACTTGGATGTTTTTTTTCACTTAACACTGTATTCTTCTTATCCTTTCTAACAGCAGTTGGATTTGTAGTGCTGTTGCCTCTTTCATTCCTGACGGTGATAATTGTGCTTTCTTGCTCTCTCATTTTTATCATATCGTTTTTGTGAGGAGCTGATCATTTTTATTAATCTTTTCAAAGAAATGGCTTTGGGCTTTAATTTTATCTACTATTTGTTTTTTTATCTCACTTATTTCCACTCTTATCTATAGAATTTCCTTCTACTTATGATGGATTTAATTTGCTTAGCTTCTTTGGATGGAAGCAGATTGTTGATTAAAAATATATCTCCCTTTCTAAAATAAGCATTTAAGGCTATACATTTCTCACTAACTGCTGTTTTAACTACATTCAACATGTTTCTATGTGTTGTGTTTTCACTGTCACTCGGTTTGAGATACTTTTTAATATCCCTGTAACTTCTTTGATCCATGCATTACTTCTATGTATACTGTTTAATTTCCAAATATATAGGGTTTTTTAGATTTTTTTATTGATTTCTGATTTAATTCCACTGTGGGCAAAGAATCCAGACCCTAATATAACAATCTTTTCAAACATTTTGACAGTTTTTTTTAACATCTTTATTGGAGTATAATTGCTTTACAGTGGTGTGTTAGTTTCTGCTTTATAACAAAGTGAATCAGTTATACATGTACATATGTTCCCAAGAATTTTTTTAATGGCTCAGCATATAGTGTGTATTTTTTTGAACATTCTATGTAAACTTGAAAAGAATGTGTATTCTTATAATTGCTATTTGCTGAGTGTAGTGCTCTGTAAATGTTATCTAGGTCAAGGTGGTTAATAATGCTCCTATTTTCTATGTTCTTACTGATTTTTTTTTTTTTTCTGGATTGTCTGTAAGTTATTCAGAGAGGAATGTTAAAGATGCTAACGAGTATTTTGGATTTGTCTGCTTCTCCCTTTAGGTCTTTCAATTTTGCTTGGTGTTTTTCAAAGATCTCTTAATAGGCACATACAGTTCTGATTGTTGTATTCCTGAAAAACTAACAGTTTTGTCATTAAGAAATCTTCTTTATTATCTCTTATAATAATCTTTGCCTTAAATTCTATTTACTATTAATATAAGTCGCTCCAGTATTGTTATGTTTATTATATATATGATAAATCATCTTTCATTCTCTTACTTTTAGGTTATCTTTACCTTAAATTTAAATGCCATCATTTTTAGAAAGCATATAGTTCTGGCTTTTTATTTGCAGTCCAGTCATCTTTCACTTTTAATTGAAGTATTCAATCCATTTTTGTATAAGGTAGTTATTAATCTCTTAGCTTTAAGTCTATCACTTTTCTATTTGTTTTTATTCAGATTGGCTGGCTTGTTTATTTATTTATGGTTTCCCTATATCTTCTTTCATGCCATATTTTAGGTTTATCAGATAGTTTTAGTAGTCCATTTTATTGGCTTTTTAACTATACTTTGTTTTGTTGATTGTCCTAGAGATTATAATATGCATTTTTCCCCCTCGTTCCCTAGTATCTTTATTTATTTTTCTTTTATTGAGGTAGAGTTCATGTACAATATTATATAAGTTACAGGGTACAATATAGAAATTCACAATTTTAAAGGTTGTACTCCATTTATAGTTACTATAAAATATTGGCTGTATCCCCTGTGTTGTACAATATAGCCATGTAGCTTATTTTAAACATAATAGTTAATACCTCTTAATCCCCTACCCCTGTGTTGCCCCTCCCCTCTTCCTTCTCTCCACTGGTAACCACTAGTTTGTTTTCTGTGAGTCTGTTTCTTTTTTGTTATATTCACTAGTTTGTGGTAATTTTTAGATTTCACGTGTAAATGATATCATGCAGTATTTGTCTTTCTCTGTCTGACTTATTTTACTTAGCATAATGCCCTCTAGGTATTGACCCATATATTTATGGCTCTCTATGCTCTGCATTAGCTTATAGAATCCCAATCTATGATCATTTTCTTTAAGTTTGAATAACATGCTTTAGCATTTCTTAAAGTGCTGGTCTGCTGTCAATAAATTCTTGCACTTCCTATTTACCTGAAAATATCTTTGTTTTGCCCTCATTTTAAGGTTATTTTCACTGGACATAGGAGTCTGGGTAAAAGAGTTTTTTAACAATTTAATCATCATTCTGTAGTCTTCTAGCCTCTTTTGTTTTCAGTATCAGTTGTCATTTTTATTGACAGGAGACTATAATGTTCCCTATATGTAGTGTTTTTCCTCTGTCTGGTTTCATGATGCGCTGCTTATTTTTGGTTTTCAGAAATTGGGCCATATGATGCCTAAGTTTGTTTTTCTTTGTAATTATCATAACTGGGATTTGATGAGCTTCTTGGATCTGCACATTTGTTTCCCCCCCACCAAGTTTAAGGAATATTCGACTACTTGCACTCCCCCTCTTTCTTTTTTTCTGTCTTGTTTTATCTCTACTCTCTCTACCATATATATTATATTGCTTTATAATATTAAAATATATATTTATATTATTGTCTGCATACTGAAACAAAAGATGAAGCTAGAAGTAGATCGCTTGTCCCTTTCTCTCATCTCCTCCCAGCTCACAATGCTGACATCTCTTAATAGTCCACATTATCTTGGAGCTGCAGTCTCAGTGCATTCAAGTCTCAGCGCGATCTCCTTTGGAGTTCTAGACTTTTTCTAGAAAATCTTAGCCCACCACAGCCACTCTGCTTCCTGTCATAATGTCATTTGCCCTGGGCATGTACGGAATCCTTGCCCTCCTTCTTGTACTGTGTCATTTTGTGGAGGTGGTGTTTGCCATGTGACTTTCAAAAAAGCCAGCAGGTTTTAGGAATGCTCACAGATGTTTTAGTTGTGTTATCGGTATGGATGCCATTACATATTATTTTATATCACTTGATATTTTCACATGAGTCTCAGAAGTTCTATTCATTTAGTTTCAATCTTTATTTTCTCCGTTCTTCACGTTGGATAACATATGGATATTCTATCTTCAGAAGATAATATTTAGAAGATAATCTATCTTCAATTTCACATATCCCTCCTTTCTGCTATCTCCAGTCTGTTTCTAGAGACTTTTCAAGGAAATTTTCATTTCAGATATTTTACTTTTCAGTTTTAAAATTTTTATTTTATTCTTTCATTCAGTTTTCATTTTTCTGCCTAGTTTTACTTTCATTCATTATGGTATATTATCCTTTATAGTCTGAAACATAGATTTAATAGATATTTTTCAAGTCCTTGCCTGCTAATTCCAACATCTTGAATATTTCAGGCTCAGTAACAATTGACTGCTTTTTCTCTTGACTCAGGATTAAATTTTCTTGTTTCTTTGTGAGTGTACTAATTTATTATTTTATGCTGCATATTCTGAGTGAAACATTGTTACAGCTAATGTTTCATACTGTGGACCTTGGTATTTCCCAGGCAGTTGTTCACAAGTAAGTCAAGGATTTGATTGGTATTTTTATGCAGATTTAAGTATTTCCTCCTTTCCTAGGTTTTCCCCTTCACTTTCTAGCTGCTCTGGCAGCCCTAAACTCCATCATCTGACTTCTTAATTCATTATGACTATGATAATTCTGCTTATATTTTCTCCATCCAATTCCCTGCACATTAGAAAATGCCCACAGGTACGAAGTTTAATAAATGTGAATCTTATCCAGAGAAGTTTCCTTCTGTCAAGGGCCAACTTCCGTCCTTTTTTTTTTTTTTTTTTCTTTCCCTGCTTTTTGTTGCCTTCCAGACCTATTTTGTCCAGTGTTTACAAATGTTAGATGTGACAGTTAGTAACATATAAGCATCACTACCATTACAGGAAGTAGCATTTGAGAAGGTAGATATTTTCAACTTGCAAGACTAGTACTGTTCTGTAGAAATATAATATTAACTACCTTCATAATTAAAATTTTTCTAGTAGTCACATAAAATGTAAAAAGAAATAGGGTAATATAATTTTAATATTGTATTTTATTTCACCCAACATATCTAAACATTACCATTTCAGCAAATAATCAACATAAAATTAATAGTAAGATATTTTTGTTTACTAAGTCTTTGAAGTCTGGTGCGTTTATTCTTTCAGTACAGCTCCATACAGATGCTAAATTTATAAGAGTTAAAGAGGAATGTAGTATTACTGAAATCATAAAGTTAGGTTAAATTGAAAATATTTTACATTGCTTTAGTTTATAAATTGACAGCAATAAAATGAAATGGTGCACTGTTGGTGGGAATGTACATTGGCGTAGCCCCTGTGGAAAATGGTATGGAGGTTCCTCAAAAAACTAAAAATAGAACTACCATATGACCCAGCAATCCCACTCCTGGGCATATATCTGAAAAAAACAAAAACACCAATTCGAAAAGATACATGCACCTCAATGTTCATAGCAGCATTATTTACAGTTGCCAAGATCTGGAAGCAGTCTAAGTGTCCATCGACAGAGGAACGGATAAAAAAGATGTGGAATACCTCTCAGCCATAAAAAAGAATGAGATTTTGCCATTTACAGCAACATGGATGGACTTGAGGGCATTGTGCTAAGTGAAATAAGTCAGACAGAAAGACAAATACTATATGATATCACTTAGAAGTAGAATCAAAAAAACAACACAGTAGTGAATATAACAAAATAGAAGCAGACCCACAGATGTAGAGAACAGACTAGTGGTTACCAGTGGGGGTGGGGAGGGGCAACACAGGGATGGGGGAGTCAGAGGTACAAACTATTGTGTATAAGATAGGCTATAGGGATGTATTATACAGCACAGGGAATAGCCAATATTTTGTAATAACTAAATGGAAAGTAACCTTTAAAATTATATTAAAAAGTTTGAAAATTAAATATAAACTACTATGTGTAAAATAGATAAACGATGAGGATATATTGTATAGCACAGGGAATCATAGTCACTATCTCATAATAACTTTTAATTGAGTAGAACGTGTAAAAATACTAAATCAGTATGCTGTGCACCTGAAGCTAATATAATATTGTAAATCAACTACTAAAAAACCCAACCAACCAAACAAAAAAAAAATAAAATTCAAAATTCAGTTCCTTGGTTTTGCTAGCCACATGTCAAGTGCCCAGTGGTTACAAGTGGCTAATGGCTGTTACATTGAACAGCATACATAGGTCAAGATGATAAGAAAGTATTTCTGTATTTTCACTAAAGGAATTGGCCTTAATGTTAGCTATCAGTACAAGTACAATATTATAGGAATTAAAAATAATATAAACAATTTCAATTCTATTTTGGAAAAAATAAATAGACTTTGTCAATATTTTCAATGACATGAAACAAATTCTAAAGTTTTGCAAAAAGATTTTGGAAACAGCAAAGCCAAATTAGTTTGCATAATGTCCATTATTTATGTGCAGAATTTGTCAACAAATTGCTATTTTTTAGTAGAACACATTGTTCATTCTTCTATGAAATTATCTTTTTGGGATTCATATTTAACAATATCCTGGCTATAAAAGTCTCTTACTTTGAAAGTGTCCCTTTTTGTTGGCCAAATAGTTATAATGATGATGTTGATTATTTAAAAAGTAATCTTTTGGTATTATGGTTATAACTGTCTTGATTCCCAAGGCAGAAATGTGTGTAAATTGGCTTGTGTAAAACTCCAGCTCTGTAAACCAGCATAAAAATCTCATAGTGATTGGCCAGGTAGAAAATATATCTACAAACTGAGTGTACTAAGAACAGAGCTGATAGTATCTAGAGAGCCTATGTCCTAATGCTAATGACTTACCAAATTTCTTGTAGGTTTTTAGTACATATCTGGTTGATACGATCTGTGCTAAATTCTACCAGTATCCAAATGAGATGAAGAATCTACTTAACCACTCCCCCATCCCCGCAAAACAAATCAAAATCTTAAAATTCCGTGATCATAAGACAGGAAACTTTGAATATGACCAAGAACAGCGATGTCACTTTGCGCTCGTTTGGGGCCCAGTGGCCATGCATATGCAATAAATATGGTTAAACTACATAAAGTGAGTTGTTGAAGAAACGAGATAGGAAATGAACAGTGCCACTGTCTTTCTTGTTGATCTACAGGTCAAAAAGAGATCGAGTAATTGGAGAAGAGGGTCAGGAAGTTTTCTTCATGCTGGACAGCTCAGTAGACCTTTGGGCAAGTGGCATCATTTATATGAAATTTTCTTAAGCACTGATTGTGTACCATATAAAGACTGTCTTCTGAGTATACTGTTGAATAAGATAACCATAGTACCTACCCTCAAATAGGTATGAGTCCAGTAGGTAAATTGCCAGGCAAAGTGCTAAGAATTTTATAATTATTACTCATTTAATTGTCCATGATAAAAAAAATGGAAACAGTGGGATGGGTGTTTTTTTTTTTTTCAAGGAAAGAATGTGAGGCCTGGAAATGACTTCTTCACAGTAACCAAAAATGTGTGTAGCATGGCTTGGATTTAAACTCAGGTTTGAGTCACTCTAGATGCCATAGTCTTAACCACTCTCCATAGTGCCCAGTAGAGATCATCTGGCATCTCTTGGCTCTGTATGAACACAGCCTTGTCCCCACCCTAGAATATAACTCTTCTGAGATTTAAAGGCCCTGATACCCTTACTCATGGCTGCATTGCTTTTGTGAAAAGGCATTATTTCTGTCTGCACACAAAACTTTACTATCTATGTCTAATGACAATGTTATAATTATTCTAGATCCTATACCCTGGGCTTCAGTAGCTTTCAAACTTGTAGGAGTGATCCAGGCTTCTAATGAGAGGGTTGTTTTACTTCTTTGAATTAAAATAATAGGATTCTGAACCTGGAAGGATCCTTAGTTTATCTTTCCCAGCCCGCTTGTCTTTTAGACATGGATACAAATTCTAAAGAGGTGCCAATGCGTTCGAGATCTGAAAGTCAGAGAGTGTCAGTCATTAGACCAGAACTCACCTATCTTGACTCGCAAGTATTAGTTATTTTCTCTGTGTCACAGATACCGCTTGCCTCACAGATACCCCTTACTCTCTCAAAGTTTTGGACCAGATAATAGTCTAAATAGGAAAACTTTTCTGGCAGAACTTCTGGGTTGTCCAGGAGTTACAGTGCTCCCATTGAACAAGGATGCTTCAGTGTTCTGAGCTTCCTGTGGGTGTGGAATGGAAGGTGGGAGTGAGTGAGGGTCACTCAATTTAATTATCCATGAAACATCTGGTACAGAGGGAGAAATGATTTGCTTACTTTGTTAGCCAAGCTTTTTCATTAAGCAACATGCTTATATGTTGCTGAAAGGGAAGTAAACATTTCAGAATCACAGAATTGCAGGACTGTTTATCATGACCGTTCTTCACTCTTTCCAATGATTAAACCCTACTTTAATATGCCCACCAAATAGGGTTATCTGGCATCTTCACTGGGCAGTCACATGTATTTTCTATTTTGTTATTTACAACCCTGTGAGATAAATATTAAGAGTAACCCCATTTTTCAAATGAAGACTTAGCTCATAAATATTAAGAAACAACAACGGATAATTATCAGAGCGAGAATTAGGACTTAGTTCAGTCAGAATCCTCAACTTGTATTCTGTATTTTCCCACGTCAAGGTTTCCTTGTCCTTTCCAGTGACAGGGGACTCATTAGTACCTAGGGTACTTCTGCTTGTCTTTTGGTTATTGTGATTATGAGAAAGCTCATCCTTTAATGAGGCTGAAATGTGTTCCTACTGGGCTTCTGCAAAGTAACTTTATTTATTGATCTTTATATATAAATATGTGGGATATCACAAGTGTGATAATTTTCTTACATGATGATCCTTAAAGAATATAAAGAGAAATCCCACTGATACCTCCTTTTCTTTTCTTCCTCAAGTTATGTATTCCCATGTCTTTCAAATAGTCTCTCTTGGGACAGGATTTCTAGTTACCTTGCTGTCCCGTTCCTCTCTTCTGAAATCATTTCATTTTAAATCAGCCTTAAAGTGAGGCTCTTAATTGACCGAAATCTGGAGCTGGAAAAAGGGATCATCCAATACAGTGGCTTAGATAAAACGGAAGTTTCCTTCTGTAGCACGTAGAAGTTCAGAGGTGAGTGGTCTGAGGCTAGTAGCATTGCTCTGTGATCTTGAGCACAGACTTCCAGGATTTCTACAATCCTCATTTCCCAGCCAGCAGTGCGGGAGACGAACATGAAGGGAAAGCAGCTCTATCTCTAAGAACATGACTGGAGGTTTTGCATATCACTTCCAAAATTATTTAGTGGCTACATCTAGCTGTCAGGGAGATGGGAAATATCACCTCAATCTGGGCAGCCACATCTCTGGTGAAAATTCAGGATGTTCTATTACTAGAAGGAGGAAAGGAAAAATGGACCCTGGAGGGCCATTGCAGATTCTGCCACCTAGAGTAAGGTGAAGATAAAAAGGAAAGGAAAAGACGATGTATCTTGTTGGCCAGAGCATGGAAATAGGAACCAAGAAGTTTTAGTTTTCTGATTTATCTGGCCTCTACCAAGTCACTTAATTGTTAACTTTACCTTTAGTCCTAAAAAAAATTAATTATATTCCATTTTTTCTATTTCACAAAAATATTGTGATTTAGTTATAAAAGTCATTTTGCTTGCTGAATTAAATGATTTTATAATGGAATTATACCAAATGTGACTATTCTTTAAGTGATCTGTTTGGAATGAACACATTATTAGGACCCATCAAGGTGGAATTAGAGAAGACGGAAGATTCCCAAATTAGAGAAATGGCAAGGAAGTTATTTAGAAAAAGGTTTTATATGCTAAGGCTCTTCGGCAATTATTTTCCTTAAGGTTTAATATACCTTCGGGGGGAAAAAAAAGTTTGGAATTAACATTTTTGTTTTGTATGGTTCAGCAGAACTTTAATGTGATTATTTCCCCCATTGAGTGATTTTGGAAGATGTAAACTGGTTCTGATAATTCTTTCAGAGATTTCACTGATATGATAATTGGTTGTACCACGGATGAATCTAAACATTTAGAAGTTGCACCATAAATGAACTATAAGCTCTATGGAGCTCTGGGCATTTTTGTTAAGCCTTGGTACTGCAACTTCTACTCATAGACTAGAGCATATAACCAGAGAGGGAGAAAATGTGTCTTCTAAAGGAAAGATTCAGGATCAAATAAATGTCAGTCCACTCTGTATCCCCCAGGGTTCTCTAAAGATTTGGATATGTGAACATGTGAATAGGCCCCAGACTGCCCCTGAGTAATATGTGTATTGTTACTACTTTACTTATAAGAAGCATAGGTGTATCTATGCTTCTTCACATACTTCTTGCTCAGTTTTGCCTCTGGTGAGGTGGTCTATGAGAGATTCCTGTTGTAGAAGGTTTGGATCCCCTTTTCAAGCCCAGCTGTCATAGTTGGGACCTGTAGCAGAGACTGCTAGAATCTCTGCCCTTCCTTCTTCCTTTCTGACAGACTTTGATCCTGGGTGTGCCATCGTGCCCAGCCAAACGTCAGCATTTCCCAGTGTCTCTTACAGACAGGGGTCGGGGGGGCCACTGGCGTGGACAAAAGTCACTGGATAGGCCCTCCATGAGAACATTGAGTCAGGACTAAGCACGGTGAGGTGTACTATTATGCTGGTATCCCTTCTTTTTCTGTTCTCCCTGCAATGTGGGTGTGATGGCAGTAGCCATGAGCTGACGATGAAAGGGGGAGAAGACAGAAGGAGCCTGAATCTCTGATGATTTGGGAGCTGCCGTACCAGCCTGGGACTTCTTGTTCCCTGATTTCATCTATATAAGACCCCACCCCCCAAACTGTTTATACTACTACTGTGTCTCAGGATGAGTTTTATAGAAACAGAGCTTCAGACAGGGATTCAGGGGCAAACTTATGAGGGAGGGAGTGAAGCAGGATAAGGAAAGGTGGAGCAGGAGAGCGACAGTGTGGTCTCAGGTAAAGTCTAATCTCTGCTCTATGGAGATGTGGGGAGTCTCTGGAGCATAAACCGCCCTGTAGAGTTGTCCCGCTTTAAGGCAAAGGGGACAGCCTTTTGTACCACATGTAAGGTAGTCACTGGCTGTGAGCTACCCCCAGAAGGGGGTGTGTGCATAATTTCCTGGACAAGGTCATGTTTGTCAACGGAGAACAGTTCTCCAGGGAAGAGGGACAGAGTGAACCATCAGCTGGTGCCTCAGAGAGTCTGGGGTCTGGGTCCTGGACAGCCCAGGAAAGTGGTCCAGGCAGAGCATTGCAATGTCTTGTATAGTCTACTTCTCGCATTGCTCATAACCACTTCTCACGTGTTCATTCCATCCAACCACATCTTCTCCAGCATTCTAGGTTCAAATTTCCTGGGGAAATTTTCAAGATAAGGGTTAGTGGGATGAACTCCAGAGCTGCTGCTTTCAGTCCTGAGGCTGCGACTGATTCTCGTCATCTCCCTTCTCTTTAGCCCGCTCTAGACAATTCTCTTTCAGTCAGTACTTCTTAAGTGTTGGATGATCTAGACCCTCATCCCTAAGAGGTCTGAGCCCCCTGGTTAATAAGTCCTTATCAGGCAGTGATTGCTCTACTTTCCCATTTAGAGTTAAAACTGAACACGAGAGTATCAAGAGATGCCCCAGTAGATTATCTGGGTGTCAGATTCCTTCCCGTCTCCCTTAAGTGACGGCCATCCTATCACCTCACGGCCATCAGGATTAATTCTTCCTGACAGTACGAAAACTTTTTTTCTGTGGCTGTTGGTCAATTGACACAGAACCTACAGGTAATCAAGTGGCACCTTTGCTTTAAATTTAGTGGCTTTCTTACTGTGTCTACTGCTGGAAGTGTCCCCCTTTGAGCATCAGCGCCTCTAGAACCACAGAGCCTAAAGTTGTGGATATCGGAAGCACATACTCTCCTACTGGTCCCTGAGAGTGACAGTGAGAAGGCTCACTTCTGATTTCGTTCCTGGGTTGCTAGAATATTTACTGCATTCTTTTTTTCCCTCTTTCACAGAAAAACTGTGATTCCGAATGCTGCTATAGCTATAAAAGTGCTTTTTAACCTGTTGAACAGAATGGTATTTTAATGTTAGTTTAGTCGATGTTGGGGTTCCTCAAGTGACCTGTTTGGAATGAGCCCACATAAAATGACGATTGGTTTAAGAGTAGAATGCCTCCTCAAGGAAGGCACCCCATCCTCATGGTGTCATCTCTACTTGGCTTTCTGTTCTTTGGGTGCACCAGGCAGGTTCCCATCCCAAGGCATTTATACTTGCCGTTTCCTCTGTCTACAGTGTTCTTCCCCTAGACGTCTGCATGGCTCACTCTCTGTCCTTTCAGGTCTTTCCTCAGCCTTCACCATCTCAGTAATGCCTTCCTTGGCCTTCTGCGTAAAAATTTAATCCTGTTCAGAGCACTCTTCATTTGCTTTCCATGCTCTATTTTGTGTCCTTAGCGCCCAACATTATCTATTTATTGTACATTTTAGTTCTATATCTTACTTTCTGTCTCATAAACTAAAATAACAAAAGCTCTATCAGGACAAAACAGTGTCTGGTTCTACGTGCTCAGTAATTATTAGAATTAATGAAAAGAAATCTATTCCATAATGGTTGGTTACTTCTCCACTTTAACCTAGGAATTTCTTGGTTTATGTTGTGAATGTGATGAAATGGGAATTTTCTTCCTGAGCCCCCCAAAAGAGAGTGTATCACTGAAAGTCAAAGAAGATGGAAATTAGAATCAAACCTCTGAATTCAGCAGTCAGGATGCAAAGGCTTCAATGGGTCTTGAATATAACTTGGTCACTCTTGTATTTTACAAATGAGGAAATTGAGCCTCAGAGCTAAGAAGCGACTGGCCTCGGATCACGGAAAGCAAGTGGTGTGTGTTGATGGAGAACTCAGTCTCCTCAGTTGCAGTGCAGTGCGCTGTCAGTCACGCCTTTCTTGGTCTATTGTTTACAAACTAACATATTCTGATAACTTTTGAACTGAGATGTTCTTAAAATAATAATTGTTATTTTTGGGAAGAAAAATATTTCAGATGTTAGCAAAACCTTGCTTAGCTTTTCATACGTAATTGTTTATACCCAGTAAATGACTGTTAAAATATTCGTATATATTAATATACATATTTTTACCACATACATATAAACATAATAAACTGTTCAGTTTTGGCACAGTGCTCATGTTCTAAGAACCCTGAAAGGCAAAGAGCTGTTATTGTATTCATTAAATTATTTAACAAGTATCTATTGAATACCTGCTGTGTGCCAGAAATTATCCTAGGTACTGAAACTTGAGGAATTAATAACACATCTGAAGCCCTTGTAGAGGAGACAGATGGTAAACAATTAACAAAAATAATTTCAGATAATATTATGTACTTTGAAGAAAATAAAATAGGGGCATGAAATAGAGATTGGACAAGGAAAATTTTCTAAGAAACTGACATCTTGAAGAGACTGAAGGGAAAGAAGCAATCAGCCACTGATGATGTGGGGACAGAGGGGTATAGACAGACACCAGCAAGGGCAGAAGTCCGTATGCTAGAATAGGTTTCTCAGGTTCAAGGAGGAAAAAAAAGGACAAGTTGATTGTGGCATTGCAAACAAAAGGAAGGTTGGTAGAATACGAGGTCAGAAAAGAAGCAGGAGTTTGATCATCGAATGTCATAGTCCTGGTGAAGGTCTTGGGAAGCCGTAGTGGGAAGTGGTTTAAAGGGGGGTAAGATTTTTAAAATTCCACAATGGTTAATTAGTAGAGAACGTGTCTCAGAGGAACGAAAGTAGAAGAAGGAAAGCCAGTTAAATTACAGAAAAAAAATCAGTCAAGAGATGAAGGTGGCTTGGAGAAAGGAGGTTACCATGGAGATGGAGAGATCATATCATATATCTGTAGGTACCATACCCACCATTGCTTAAGCAACCAGATGGTATGAAGTGTTTGGGTACATGCAAACTCTTGCTGGTATGACAAGGTTAGAATGGCTGGTGGATGGTGAGGATTCCATCAAAAGAGAATACATATGTTGCAAATCTAGTTCACTTCATGGATTACTGGTTTAAGAAGATGTTATTTTAAAAAAATGCAGGGAGGATTGTTCTGTGGTCAAAGAAGTGTAGAGAGCAAACCCAACATACTCCCATTTAGAGATTTACAGTACACAGTACATTTTAAAAATTCTGAGGAGTCTAGCAGTAAAGAAACACATTTAACTTTGTCCTTCCCACACTTTCTTAGATCCACTGATCAAGAAACCCTGCCTATTTCGCTTGCTTACAGAATGCTCACTTGTAAGCTGAGGGGACATGGTTTTTGAAAAATCTGATACAGTGGAAAGAGAACCAGAATAAGAGATGATTATGCTCTACCGCCATCAGTGCCTTTGTTTTGTGTGCTATTGGACATAACACTCTTCTTGCTGGAACCTTAGTTTCCTCATCAGTCAAATACAGGGTCACAGTAACTGGTCACTAACTTCTCTTTCTTTTATCCAGTTGTTTTGTGTAAACCTGTTTTTATATAAATCCTCAAAGGCCGGTTGCTTTACGTGAAGTTGCCAACTCAGCTGAAATGATAGTTCGGTGGTACTGCTTCAGCCCCTTCTCTGTCTCTCTCAGCTGATGACTTTCTCTCTTTATACTATCTGAGCATTTTTACCATCTTCACTTGGAAAGAAGACAATTAGTAGCTGGATTAGAATTGCTGCTGGCCCAACGTCTGACTCTCCTAGGAGAAGAGTTATAATACTGGGAAGGTGGGACAGAGACCAATCGGATTTAGAGTAGAGCTGGTATACTCAGCGGTTACTAGGCAACTGCGCAGGGCTGGATGGAATGAATGTTGATACCCAGACTGTGTCTTGTAAGCTGTTTGCTTCACATCTCAAGGGCTACATTTCTTAGCAAAAAAAGGTTGAGTGATGAGAAAACATTCTCTTGTTGTTCAGAACATTTTCTGGAAAAAATGAAAATACAAGCCATGTTTCTGCATGTTGAAGGCTCTGAGAATGAGACATTTATCTCACTATGTATCGATAAACATATAGGAATCTCCCTTTACTCTCTCTATCTCTCTCTCTCTCTCTCTCTCTCTCTCTCTCTCTCTCTTCCTCTCTTCCTCCCTCTCTTCCTTCCTTGCTTTTCTTTTTCCTTTCTCATTTTGAGAAATGAGTAATCATTCTCTATTTCTCAGGGCCTTGAACATTCCTTAGCTGTGCCTTTGGGAACCACCAGCAAGCCTGAGAAATAGGCAGAACAAAGGAAGACCATCAAGAGGCTGGTAGAGGAAATGGGGTTAAAAAGCCATGAAAGCGGGCTTCCCTGGTGGCGCAGTGGTTAAGAGTCCGCCTGCCGATGCAGGGGACGCGGGTTCGTGCCCCGGTCCGGGAAGATCCCACATGCCGCGGAGCGGCTGGGCCCGTGAGCCATGGCCGCTGAGCCTGCGCATCCGGATCCTGCGCATCCGGAGCCTGTGCTCCGCAACAGGAGAGGCCACAACAGTGAGAGGCCCGCGTACCGCAAAAAAACAAACAAGCAGTTTCAAACTGGTGTTAATGCTTTCAGTTCGAAGAGATATAACGGCTGCTAAGCCGAGTCCATTGGGGTCTCTATCCCTTTTCTTGTTACCAGATATGGTAGTAATAGAAGAAAATGTATTAAACAATCTATCTCCATACGAGAGAACTTTGTCTTTGGTAGCTCATTGTGCAAGCTTTTCCTCAGATCTTGGTAATCCATTTTAGGGAGGGAGGTGGATATAGCATGAGAAGCAGGAGAGGGTAGAGTGAACTGGAGAGGGAAAACCTCAGCCGGGATAGGAGAAACGAATAGGTTTGAGATGCAAGGACGGGGCAAAAAAAAAAATAGTCATGAGGGGGGTTAATGATGGCAAGAATTTTAGTGAGGTTGAGAGTGAATTGGGACAGAAAAAGTCTTTGGAGCAGGTGTGGGGTGATGACAGGGGAAAGATGATTTGAAAGAATATTTCTGTGGACTGTGAATTGGAGCTCCTTTTCTGTTCTTGAGGAACAGAAGTAAAGATTGTCATTGCTTATAATTGCTTCTGATTGCTGTCTATTTACCATGACACAGAGCAAAGACTAGGTGACCTACAGTCACAGTTTATATGAAGATTACACAAAAGATGGCAAGCAGTGGAAAAGCTGAATGGGGAAAATGGGAAGAGTACATATATAGAGAAGTAAGTGCATAGTAAAGGAACTGTGAAATGTTTACTGTTTTCACCAAAGACTTAAAATTCTAAGCAAGAAGATTTAGATCTACATGCAGTTCTGGAGTGTAGAAGTGCACTGTGAAAATATTTTGACATTCACATTACCCGACAAATCCAATTGCTCATTTTTAAGAACATGTTGACTGTGGAATCTTTCTGGCTTACTGTAAGAACACATCTCCTGAGGGAGAAGAATAAATGGAGCAGATTTCCTGGTCTTGGCATCTGTGATTTAATGATTCAGTACCTTTGAAACAAATTTTAAAATACTTGGTACCAATTATGCACCCGTATCCCAGCACACTGTAGTCACTGGCTTTGCCCTCCTGACATTGACTTTCCGTCAATGTTTTTCACATTGCTTGCTGTCTTACTTCCTAGGCTGCATCCAAAGAGGCTGGACATAATGAAATCATTATCTTATTTCTGTTTACGTCAGTGTCCACCAGGGCTTTGCACTGCCAGCAATAATTACCCCAGAGCTCTGGTGAAAGTTCAGTACTGTTTGAAGAAAAGTATCGGTATAGGGTATTGTTTCACACATGTATGTGTTCCATAGGACACTGAGCATGCAAAATACTGTTCGGTCAAAAGATTCCGTAGTCACATCTATTTGATACATACTTGAAGCAGTGCTGGTATAAGATAAAAAACATTGGGTTAAGCACGAAGGGACTTGATTTCTAGTACTAGTCATGCACTTAGCCCTCTGTATGTCCTTGGCAAGCCACTGCCTCTCTGTAGGACTGTAAAATGGAGGTCACATTATTTGTCTTCCCTGTGAGAGAGAGGGTTGTAGCCTACCATTTGGTTATAGTTTCGAGGTTAAAGTCCTGGCTCTATGGTCAGAGAGCCTTTATTGGTATTCCAGCTCTACTTCCTAAAGCTGTGTGACTAGGTCAAGTTAGTAAACTTACCTGAGCTTTAGTTAATCCTTAGATGTGAATAATATATGTATCTCATAGGGTTGTTAGACTTAGATATAAAAGAATTATCATCATAGTACTACTTAAATACTTATTAGAACAGTCATAATTAATAGCAATACTATAATTAGCAGCAAGAATGATTATAATTATTAAATTTATTTAAAGAAAAAACACTGATAATAGTAGCAGTAACAACAGAGTACCTATGGTTTATTAAGCACTTTTTTTCCAGGGACTATTCTAAGAGCTTTACTTCATTATCTTATTTAGTTACCAGAAAATCCTATAAGGTAGTTATCTAATCATCCCCATTTTGTGGAGAAGGATGCTGTGCTTCATAAAAGTTAAAGTTGCTCAATCTCAGTCAGTAAGCGGCAGAGTGAGACATGCAGCTGTCCTGTCCAGTGCCAGAGGCTTTAAAGCTAACCTCTCCCCATGTTCAATGTCCTTTTAACCTGCCCCTTGGTGCTCTTAGCCTCTCTGCCCTCCACCTAGGTAAGGGCTCTGAAGGGAGCAAACTTGGAGTTCTCTTTAGAGTTCATTAGCAAATCATTACAAATGAAAATTAAAGACGTGTGGGCAGGATAAGAAGTGCTAGAAGTACTTAGATTTCCCTACTGATTTTCTTTTTTCTTTCTCAATGACAGTATTTATTTAACTGTCTAACTGTAATTGAGAAGATAGTGCCGTAACTTGAATGTAAAGAGAGAATTTAAGTACTGATTACTGATTTGAAAAAAATAATAATAAAGTGGATAGCGCTGAGTACTCAGAGAGGTTATTGCGCTGTGAAGTCCGTGAAGGCAGGAGCTGAGACCTCTTTGACGCGTAGTGCATGTTTTGGAAATGTCGGAAAGAGGGTTCGAAGCTTTGTAGGTCTTGGAAGAAAAATGGGCAAGATTGCCATCTAGTGGACTCTTGAGTCAACTTCAGCTCAAAAAATACTAGCAGTGTTCGAGTGAAATTTATCTAAAGTGGTAAGTAACACTAATGGGTAATTTATTCAGATATACAACAGAGGAATATTAACTGGGTCAGACCAATACTCACGCTGAATTGTGACTCGGCAAAATCAGAAGACTGAGGAGCATTTTAGCGGTTCAGATGCATAGGACGTTAGCGCAAAAGAGAATCTGAGATTAACGTATTTAATCTCTTTTTACAGCCCAGGGAAGGACAGCAACTCATTTAGGTTCACCCGAGCATGATAACTAGTCAGCAGGCTTCTTAATTTCATGTCCAGTGCTTAGACTTTTATATCCATCCCAAATTTATAAGTTCTCCCAGTTATCTGTAACTATAGATTCAGTTACAAAAGAAGATAGATGTGATAAGTGGTAAATTCTCCCAACTCTTTTGGAAACATCTCTGTGCATACCATGAAAGCACTACTTATGGCATAGTATTGAAACATACCAGTATCTTACTGAGGGGTCAGAAGTTTTTGTCTGTATCTGCTGTTTAGGGATTTGCTAAGTACACACATCTGAAGAGTGTATTATGGGACTGTTGTGATTTTGTTGACTTTCATTCTATCCCCATACAGCCATTAACTTTTGACTCTTGTGCCTATGCTTTTCATAGAAGCTGGAGGGGATAGAAATGACAGAAAGAGTGTTACCACATGTAAATGTCATATTTAAGATACAGAGGAGGAATGTAACCCCTGTTTTGAATCATGGCTGTGTTCCTTCCAGGCTGTATTATATGGAGTTAGTTTCTTTGTTTCTCCATCTCTAGAATGGAGATGGTGATAATGTGTACTTCAGCTCAGGGTCCTCTTGAGATTTAAGAGATGAAGCACCATACTCTATCATAATTCCCAATCAGTTGATCTCTCTGTTTCTCTCTGTTTGTCTCTCTGTGTCTCTCTTTCTATCCCCCTCACCCCTCCGTGTGAAAAGAAAGTTTTCATTTTTAAAATTGTCTTTCTTGCCTTTTCTCCTTAAATTCCAAACCTGTAGAACAGTTGAAAGAATAATTTATACCCAAATACCCTTCTCCTAGGTTCACCAGTTGTTAATATTTGAAAGTTGTATATATTACACCTTCCACCCGGAAGTTCTTCTGCATGCATCACCTAAATATAAGGACATTTTTCAATATAACCATAATACCATTAACATAACTAAAAAGTTGCTAATAATTATGTAATATTGTCTAATATTATTTATATTCAAATTCCTTTAATTGTCCCGTGAATGTTTTTACGTCATTATTTTTCAGTCCAGGATCCAACCAAGGTTACTGTATTACATTTGGTTCTTATGTCTCTTCGGTTTCTTATAATCTAGTGTGGTACCCCTCAAACTAAATGTTTTGTTTTCCATGATGTTGACTTTTTGAAGATTCAGGAGGCAGATTATAACTCCTGGTGATACTAAACTTGATCATTGATTCAGCTGGAAACTGCAAGTTACTTCTGTTGCAAAGGTATATTCTTCTGGTTATATTAAATGTATATGGGGTGATACTTCGGGCCTGTGTGAACATTCTGTTTTCAGATTTTTTTTTTTTTTTGCGGTACGCGGGCCTCTCACCATTGTGGGCTCTCCCGTTGCAGAGCACAGGCTCCGGACGTGCAGGCTCAGCGGCCATGGCCCACGGGCCCAGCCGCTCTGCGGCATGTGGGATCCTCCCGGACCGGGACACGAACCCATGTGCCCTGCATCAGCAGGCGGACTCTCAACCACTGCGCCACTTTGACATCAAAGTTTTACGCACCCATTGATGAACTGTAGCTGAATCATTATTACAATGGAAGTGGAAAAATGATAATTTTCTTCTTTTTTTCTATATTGATTATCTAGCATTTTCTTTTAAAAAGACGAACTTTTTGCCCCCTTCTCTCTCTCTCGGATACAACTATGGACTCATTTTTTAAAATCCAAAGTGTTTTAATACATTTCCACTATTTTCCTTTTATTAAGGCTCACAGTGTTGCAAATTTGGTCAATAAGAGCTTCTTGAAGCTGACCCCTCTGTCCTTTCAGGTACTCGATTACCTCCTTACTTCTGGCACAAACTGTTCCAGGGTCATCTTGTACTTTCCCTAACCGAACCCGGAATTACCACTAAAAAGAATGGAGACTATATTTAGAAACTGAGGTCTGAATACTAGATGAAGCACTATGCAAGTGATTTTAAAACCCTGGTATCAGAATAAGATGTAAAGAAAAATGCAGCCAACTTTGTGAACTTTGTCAGATGACCCCTCTGCCTGGGAGAATCATCCCTCAACTTATTTTAATTAGTATTTCCTCAGAAAATACCAGAAGAGTCTGAGGTCCATCTGGATTAGGATCATTTCCCTGTAACAAAAAAGTCTGTGGAGTCCTAAACTTCACGATGTTCATCACACCTCAAAATATTCAAAGTCTATCTCATCTGAGAACTCAACTAGGGAGGAATCTTCTTCTAAACTTCTGTGGTTGTTGACCACATCCAATTCCTCACAGGCTGCCAGACTGAGGGCCTCAGTTTCTTGCTGGCTGTTGGCCAGAGTCCACCCTCAGTTCCTTGACATGTGGTGCTCTCCAAAGGGCATCTTAACACATGGCAGCTTGCTTCTTCAAAGTCTGCAGGGAAGAGAGGATATACATTATAATATGCAAGGGGTACATTAGGATATGTTATGTCATCAAGAAATTGACATCTAATTATCTTTGCTGTATTCTAATAGGGATGTGTGCAACTCATATTCAAGGGGAGGGGATTTAAAAAGAAAATTCTTCTTTTTAAAAGACTACCAGATAATCAATGTAGAAAAAAAGAAGAAAATTATCACTTTTCCATCTCCACTGTAATATTGATTTAGCTACAGTTCATCAATAGGTGCATACAACTTTGATGTCAAAATATATCTGAAAACCGAATGTTCACACAGGCTCAAAGTATCAACCCACAAATGTTTAATAGTACCAGCAAACATACCTTTGCAACAGAAATACCTAGCGGTTACCAACTTAATCAAGTGATCAAACTTAGTATCACCAACACTTATAATCTGCCTCCTGAAATCTTCAAAAAGTCAACATCATGGAAAACAACATTTAGTTTGAGGGGTACCATGCTAGATTATAAGAAACCAAAGAGTTCTCCCTCTTGAGAGAGCACTGGAATCACAACTAACTGCTTCCTGGGGGTCCAGCAACGGGAGGAGGAATTCCCAGAGAATCAAACTTTCAAGACAAGTGGGATTTGACTGCGGGACTTCGACAGGACTGGGGGAAACAGAGACTCCACTCTTGGAGGGCACACACAAAAGAGTGTGCACATCAGGACCCAGGGGAAGGAGCAGTGACCCCATAGGAGACTGAACCAGACCTACCTGGTAGTGTTGGAGGGTCTCCTGCAGAGGCGGGGGCAGCTGTGGCACACTGTGGGGACAAGGACACTGGCAGCAAAAGTTCCAGGAAGTACTACTTGGTGTGAGCCCTCCCAGAGTCTGCCATTAGCCCCACCAAAGAGCCCAGGTAGGCTCCAGTGTTGGGTCGCCTCAGGCCAAACAACCAACAGGGAGGGAACTCAGCCCCACCCATCAGCAGACAAGCGGATTAAAGTTTTACTGACAATCCAAAACCTGTGGGATGCAGCAAAAGTAGTTCTAAGAGGGAAGTTTATAGCCATACAGTCCTACCTCAAGAAACAAGAAAAATCTCAAATAAACAATCTAACGTTACACCTGAAGGAACTAGAGAAAGAAGAACAAACAAAACCCAAAGTTAGTAGAAGGAAAGAAATCATAAAGATCAGAGCAGAAATAAATGAAATAGAAACAAAGAAAACAATAGCAAAGATCAATAAAACTAAAAGCTGGTTTTTGAGAAGATAAACAAAATTGATAAACCTTTAGCCAGACTCATTAAGAAAAGAGGGAGAGGACTCAAATCAGTAAAATTAGAAATAAAAAAGGAGAAGTTACAATGGACACTGCAGAAATACAAAGCATCATAACAGACTACTACAAGCAACTCTACACCAATAAAATGGACAACCTGGAAGAAATGGAAAAATTCTTAGAAAGGTATAACCTTCCAAGACTGAACCAGGAAGAAATAGAAAACATAAACAGACCGAATACAAGTAATGAAATTAAAACTGTGATTAAAAATCTTCCAACAAACAAAAGTCCAGGACCAGATGGCTTCACAGGTGAATTCTATCAACCATTTAGAGAAGAGCTAACACCCATCCTTCTCAATCTCTTCAAAAAATTACAGAGGAAGGAATACTCCCAAACTCATTCTATGAGGCCACCATCACCCTGATTACCAAAACAAGACAAAGTTACTACAAAAGAAAATTACAGACGAATATCACTGATGAACATAGATGCAAAAATCCTGAACAAAATACTAGCAAACAGAATCCAACAACACATTAAAAGGATCATATACCATGATCAAGTGGGATTTATCCCAGAGATGCAAGGATTCTTCAATATACGCAAATCAATCAGTGTGATACACCATATTAACAAATTGAAGAGTAACCATATGATCAACTCAACAGACGCAGAAAAATCTTTTGCCAAAATTGAACACCCATTTATGATCAAAACTCTCCACAAAGTGGGCATAGAGGGAACCTATCTCAACATAATAAAGGCCATATACAATAGACCCACAGCAAACATTCTCAGTGGTGAAAAACTGAAAGCATTTCCTCTAAGATCACAAGCAAGACAAGAATGTCCACTCACACCACTATTATTATTCAACATAGTTGTGGAAGTCCTAGCCATGGCAATCAGGGAAGAAAAAGAAATAAAAGGAATACAAAGTGGAAAAGAAGAAGTAAAACTGTCACTGTTTGCAGATGACATGATACTATATGTAGAGAATCCTAAAGATGTCAGCAGAAAACTTCTAGAGGTAATCAATGACTTTGGTAAAGTTGCAGGATACAAAATTAATGCAGAGAAATCTCTTGCTATTCCTCTACACTAATGACAAAAGATCAGAAAGAGAAATTAAGGAAACAATCCCATTCACCACTGCAACAAAAAGAATAAAATACCTAGGAATAAACCTACCTAAGGAGGTAAAAGACCTGTACTCAGAAAACTATACGACACTGACGAAAGAAATCAAAGATGACACAAAGAGATGGAGAGTTATACCATGTTCTTGGGTTAGAAGAATCAATATTGTGAGAATGACTGTATTACCCAAAGCAATCTACAGATTCAATGCAGTCCCTATGAATTGACCAATGGCATTTTTTACGGAACTAGAAAAAAAATCTTAAAATTCGTATGGAGACACAAAAGACCCCGAATAGCCAAAGCAGTCTTGAGGGAAGAAAACGAAGCTGGAGGAATGAGACTCCCTGACTTCAGACTATATTACAAAGCTACAGTAATTAAGGCAATATGGTACTGGCACAAAAACAGAAATGTAGATCAATGGGACAGTGTAGAAAGCCCAGAAATAAACCCACACACCTAAGGTCAACTAACCTATGACAAAGGAGGCAAGGATATATAATAGAGAAAAGACATTCTCTTCAAGAAGTGATGCTGGGAAAACTGGACAGCTACATGTAAAAAAAATGAAATTAGAACACTAACTACACACACAAAAATAAGCTCAAAGTGGATTAAAGACCTAAATGTAAGACTGGACACTGTAAAACTCTTAGAGGAAAAAATAGGAAGAACACTCTTTGACGTAAATCACAGCAAGATCTTTTTTGACGCACCTCCTAGAGTAATGGAGATAAAACCAAAAATAAACAAATGGGACCTAATGAAACTTAAAACTTTTGCACAGCAAAGGAAACCATAAACAAGACAAAAAGACAACCCTCGGAATAGGAGAAAATATTTGCAAATGAAGCAACTGACAAAGGATTAATCTCCAAAATTTACAAGCAGCTCATGCAGCTCAATATCAAAAAAACAAACAACCGAATTAAAAAATGGGCAGAAGACATAAACAGACATTTCTCCAAAGAAGGCATACAGATGCCCAAGAAGCACATGAAAAGCTGCTCAACATCACTAATTATTAGAGAAATGCAAATCAAAACTACAATGAGGTATCACCTCACACCAGTTAGAATGGGCATCATCAGAAAATCTACAAACAACAAATGCTGGAGAGGGTGTGGAGAAAAGGGAACCCTATTGCACTGTAGGCGGGAATGTAAATTGATACAGCCACTATGGAAAACAGTATGGAGGTTCCTTAAAAAAACTAAAAATAGAATTACCATATGACCCAGCAATCCCCCTACTGGGCATATACCCAGAGAAAACCATAATTCAAAAAGACAAATGCACCTCAATGTTAATTGCAGCTCTGTTTACAATAGCCAGGTCATGGAAGTAACCTAAATGCCTGTCGACAGACGAATGGATAAGGAAGATTTGGTACATAATATACAGTGGAATATTACTCTGTCATAAAAAGGAATGAAATTGGGTCATTTGTAGAGACGTGGATGGACCTAGAGACTGTCATACAGAGTGAAGTAAGTCAGAAAGAGAAAAACAAATGTTGTATATTAACGCATATATGTGGAATCTAGAAAAGTGGTACAGATGAACCAGTCTGCAAGGCAGAAAGAGACAGATGTAGAGAACAAACGTATGGACACCAAGGTGGGGAAAGCAGGGTAGGGGGGCGCTGGGATGAACTGGGAGATTGGGATTGGCATATATATACTCTAATATGTATAGATAACTAATTTAAAAAAAGAAACCAAAGAGAGTACCAGAAAGTGGGAAATATGGCAGCCCCCTTAGAGTCTGTCCATCACACTGATGGATATGACATTCTACTGTGGGGAATGAGATGATACACACATGAAGTGCAATACCAGATGGTTATAAATCTACAAAGTGAACAGAGTAATAAGATGGAGAATTGTTGGATGGGGCACTTTACCTAGTGTGTAAAGATGAGACCTCTGGGTAAGGTAAAATTGGCTAAGACCTAATCATGATAAAGGATAAGTCGTGTGAAGATGTGCAAAGGGGAAAAGAGTGAATAAGTGCAAAGACTCTGTGGTAGAAATAAATTGGTCATAGAAGGAGGCCAGGAAGCCTAGGGGAGCTACACAAATTGCTTTAGAGAGAGGCATTTACAAGACCGTATGGGACTTGTTGGACGTAGAGTAAAGAGTTCGGATTTTATTTAATTATAATTTGAAGCCAGTGGAGCAGCTCTACACTAGAGAGTGAGATGGTCTGTTTTCTGCTCTTACGGGATTCATTCTGACTCCTGGTTTTTTTGTTGTTGTTGTTGTTTTGTTTTTGTTTTTTTTTTTGGTATGCGGGCCTCTCACTGCTGCGGCCTCTTCCGCTGCGGAGCACAGGCTCCGGACGCGGAGGCCCAGCGGCCACGGCTCACGGGCCCAGCCGCTCCGCGGCATGCGGGATCCCCCCAGACCGGGGCACGAACCCGCGCCCCCCCGCATCTGCAGGCGGACTCCCAGCCACCGCACCACCAGGGAAGCCCCTGACTCCTGTTTTTTTGAATGGCCTAAAGAGGGAGAGTAAAAATAAGGGGGACCAGTTTAGAGGCTGTTGTAACAATCCAGTTGAGAGATGATGATGATTTAGACCAGGATGAGGGTAATGGATTGAATGAGAGGTGGTCAGATTCGGTATATGGTTGAAGGCAGGGGCTGTGGGATTTCCTAATGGGTGAAATAAGTGACTGAGAGAAGTCATGATGTGGTCAATCGATTGGGCTGAGCATTTGGGTTGATAGTACTGGAGGGAGGATGGATACAAAGAATCAATGTCTTAGAGCATTTTCTTTTTAATAGACTATTTTTTAGAGGAAATTTTAGGTTCATAGCAAAATTGAGAAGAAAATACAGAGAGTACCCATATATACCTCCCTAAACATATGCATAGATTCCGCTGCTATCAACATTTCACTGCAGTGGTAGATTGTTACAATCTATGGCATGGGATTATCACCCAAAGTCCATAGTTTACATCAGGTTTCACTCATGGCGTTACATAATTTGTGGGTTTTGACAAAGAAAAATGACATGTATCCAGCTTCACAGTATCACACAGAATAGTTTCACTGCCCTGAAATTTTCTGTGCTCTACCCTATTCATCTTTCCTCCCCACAACCCTTGGTAACCACTGACCTTTACTGTCTCCATAGTTTTTTGTTTTTCAGAATGTCATACAATTGGAATCATACAATATGTAGCCTCTTAATAATTTTTTTTTCTTTTAGTAATATGTGTTTAAAGTTCTTCCATGTCTTTTCATGGCTTGATAACTTCCTTTTAATGCTTAATAGTACTCAGTTGTCTGAATTGTCCCATAGTTTGTTTATCCATCACCTACTGAAAGGCATCTTGGTGGCTTCCAAGTTTTGGCAGTTGTGAATAAAGCTGCTGTAAACATCCGTGTGCTGGTTTTTGTGTAGACATAAATTTCCAGCTCATCTGGGTAAAAACCAAGGAGCACGATCACTGGATTGTATGGTAAAACTATGTTTAGTCTTGTAAAAAACTTGGAGCATTTTTTATTGTGTTAAATTCCATACACACATCCTCTTATTACCTCCTCTATGTCATATATATGCTGCCACATCTAACTGGTTGTAGGCTACTGCTACTTCTATATCAAGCCTTTTTTTCATTGCCTTACAAATTCTTCTGGTTCTCCAAGATTAATGTAATGATGTGGGTGCCATCTAGTGGACATAAAGAAAATGTGTTTTGATAAAATGAGAACAACCACAAAAAGATTGATTAAAAATAACTAAATCGAAATCTTATTCAATTGTGCTAAATAAGAAAAAACGATTTCAGTGCTTTGGACCTTGAACCCATGTTTGGACTACAGTGGGGTCCAAAACTAGGCAAGGCATGGTAGAGAAAAGTAATAAGTAAAGATTAGTCAGCAAGTTAATATCCTGAATATGTTCACCAAAATGATCTGGGGTCTGCATACATATACAGAGATTTTTCGTGTGTGTGTGTGAGAGAGAGAGAGAGGGAGGGAGGGAGGGAGAGGGAGAAGAGAATATTAAAGAATAAAACGTGGCGATTGTCTTCAAGAAAAAGTGCAAGATGCAATGATTCAGTATTTAAATTGTAAATTATAAATGGAAGGAGAGGGAAACCCAGAGGGCAGAGGGCTCAGGGAAGGTGTCACTAAAACACCGTGAACTGACATGGGTCTTAAAATATGAAGAAGATATGAGTAGGTAACAGGGAGAACATCGTGAGGAGAGGATAAATTCAGAGCAGTAGAAAGCAAAGTTTGAATTCTAGACATCCATCCAGAATACCAGTATCTATTTGTTTTAACCCATTTGGACTTAAAGAAGAGGTAGAAAGGGTAAGTGAGTTAATTCAGTTTCTATAGGAGACTCTAACGAAGAGTAACTGTAATAGTAATAAAAGATGATGCTAGTATTAACAATGATGGTGATAGTAAGAGCTAACCCTGATGTATTGCAGTTACTCATATATGTAGTCATTGTTCTAATTACTTTTACATATATTATCTCATTTAAACTTCATAACAATCCTGTGAGGTAGGTATTATAATATTTCTCATTTTAATTTGAGGAAACTGAGACAGCAATTTTTTTTATATAACTTTCACTAAATCACAAAGTTAATACATAGAGGAGTCTGGATTCAGACCCCAAAGTCGGCTTTCTAAGAATTATGATCACTTGAATTCTGCTAGATAGAGTGAAGCAGTTGGGATGGACAGACTTAGAAACCTGAACTGTGGGTCTTGTTCTGTGACTTACATACCTTGGGAAAAATCCCATCCTGTTCCTGGGCTTTAGTTTCCTCATCTACTTAGTAAGCATATCAAACCATGTTGCCTCTGACGTGTCGCTGAGTTCTAAAATATGTTGATTATGTTTAACTAGGATGTTCAGTGTTTTGTTCTGATAGCTGAAAAAATCCCAACCCTTGAGAATTTATGTTCAAATATAGGGATAATATAATGTACTCCTAATTGATGACACCTCTTTCCTGACTTACATGTGAGGTAGGGGTTTAGACTGCCCTACGTGGACAACTCTATTGTTGTTTTGGGGGCGAGGGTGGTGCTGTGGATTGGAATAGTGTCGGAGAGTCAGCTCAGTGAGAAGGGCAGCCATGGAAGGCTCTCCATCCTTGCCTCGCTTCTCCTTCACCACTCGAATCTATGGAGTCCTATTGACAGAACTCACAAAGCTCTCTTGAATCCGTCTGAAGCTCTGTCGAATCTCTACAAACTTCTCTTGAGTCTGCTCAGAGCACTCCCTTTCTTTATCCTGACTCAGGACATCATCCTTGTCTCCTAACGGGTCTCCTGGCCTCCAGTATGGCTCCTTTCCATTCTCTCCGTGGGCCGAGTTAGCCAACCGGATGATTCTTCTTCTGACACTCCTCCAGTGGCTTTTCACACTGCACTTGGGTTGAGTACCTAGAATTCTCATTTCTTTCATGTGGTTTAGGAGGCATTTCCTGTTTGGAACACTGCTTGCATTCCAGCCCAGGCTACGCCACTCCCTGTTGAATTTTACCTTTTATCCATTTCTTTCCGCATATTCTTTGACCTCCAGGCTTCTACAACAGGCTGTTCTGGAATAGGCCCCCTCCACAGCCCTCACCCCAACACCACCCCGAGGAACTGCTTCTGGCACTAGGTTTCAGCTGAGTTTCACCATCCTTGAAAAGCTCCCCTAACTTCCATCCTTGCCATAGCTGACCCTTCTGTATGTGGCCATGACAGCCTTCAGTGCACTGGTCCTAGCACCTACCATATGATGAGGCTGTTGCCTGAAGGACCATATGCTGTTACTGTCATTGCCTACTGGACTATAAGAACCGTAGAGGCAAGAACTGAACCTGCCTTGTTCACACCAGTGTTTCCCGTTTGAGAACAGTGCTTACTACAAAGCAGATGCCTAATGAGTGAATGAATGAGCGCGGGAAGGAACCAATCAAATGAAAAATCAACATTTAAATACCTCAAAGGTTTATGGAAGGCCAGGGTTACGTGGGGACTTCAGCTCACATAGCTGAACTCCCATATAGAGCCTGCCTGCTTTGCACACACTGTGCAAAGCACCCAGCATCAGCTAGTCATAGACACGATAAACCCCAGAGCTGCAGAAACCTTCAGCCTCTGCTGCTCTTTGGAATGTTATGACCCAGAGACTCCCCACCGAGCTGCTGAGCAACATCACCTAGACCTGTGAGCCCCTTCTGATTCCCTCTCCCAGGAATACCTTGCCTTCTTCCCCTGTGGTTGGCGGCCCCCTCTTGTGGTGCCCACTGGAAGGTCTCGTGCTTTGAGGGACTTGCCTCCAATCCCTTCCCCTCATTTAAACTCTCAGAGCATTACCCAAATAAAGCTGGTTGTGCTACTGCCACCTTGTGGTCACTTTTTTCCCATCATCGGTGGCAAAATGCCTTGAACTCCTTAACAGTCTTTAAAATGAGGTTGAGGTTTTTTTTTTCTTTAACATCTTTATTGGGGTATAATTGCTTTACAATGGTGTGTTCGTTTCTGCTTTATAACAAAGTGAATCAGTCATACATATGTTCCCATATCTCTTCCCTCTTGCGTCTCCCGCCCTCCCACCCTCCCTATCCCACCCCTCCAGGTGGTCACAATTCCTGATCTTAGTGGAAATGGTTTCAGTTTCTCACCACTGAGGATGATGTTGGCATGGGTTTGTCATATGTGGCCTTTATTATGTCGAGGAAAGTTCCCTCTATGCCTACTTTCTGCAGGGTTTTTATCACAAATGGGTGTTGAATTTTGTTGAAAGCTTTCTCTGCATCTATTGAGATGATCATATGTTTTTTCTCCTTCAATTTGTTCATATGGTTTATCACATTGATTGATTTGCGTATATTGAAGAATCCTTGCATTCCTGGAATAAATGAGGTTGAGTTTTATCTTAAGAGTAACGGGAAGTAATTGAAGCGTTGTAATCATAGGGTTGACGTGATCTTACATTCTAAAAGATGTCTCAGTTGGAGAGGACCAAGAGGGGAATAAGACCAGTTAAGAGGCTGCTGTTGTAATCTGGGTGAGTGGAGATGAGGCTAAGATTAGGACAGCACTAATGGAAATGGAGAGAAGGAGATGAAGGTAAGATAAATTTCAGAGATGAAGTCAGTAGGACTTCCTGATGGATTAGAAGAGGGGAAGTAAAGATCAAGGATAAATATTTGAGCAACTAGATGGATGTCATGCCCGTTTAAAAGGTGAACAAGATGAGGAGGAACAGATCTGTGGATTAAGGAGAAGTAAATTAAAAAGCTTGATGTATTAAAGCTTGAAAACGTAATAGTGACAACCCACCATCCTGTCTGTGAAAGCTTGTAGAATCTACTCTCAGCAGCGTCCTACAGTGTCACTGTGTGAGGGTGCCTTGGAATGAGTTTGTTTCATCTGTTGTTCTGAGAATTTGATCTGTCACTACATGCACTTTGAGTGGAAAACATTTTTTTTGCAATGATTTTGTCAGTTTACTTCTCTAAATTTACTTTTTTTTTCCTTTCTAGAATTCTTTTTATTTGGATTGGAATGCCTAGGCTGGTTCCTTAATTTAAAAGGAAAAAACATTTTTTTTTTTTGACCTAGAGAAGTGAATTTTGCCAAAGTGGTTTTATTTATTTATTTATTTAAAATGTTTTTAATTTTATAGTGGAGTATAGTTGATTAACAATGTTGTGTTACTTTCAGGTGTACAGCAAAGTGATTCAGTTATACATGTATCTATTCTTTTTCAGATTCTTTTCCCATTTAGGTTATTACAAAATATTGAGCAGAGTTCCCTGTGCTATACAGTAGGTCCTTGTTGGTTATCTATTTTAAATATAGCAGTGTGTACATGTCACTACTTTCTATGTTCTCTCTCTGTCTCTTTGCTCTACTTTGTAGTTTCCCTAAGCTTTATTTTCTAGTCCTTTTGTGAGACTGAAATTTCTGCTGACCTTTTTAATATGTAAGAACTCTGTTGGTTTTCAGAAACATACCAATTTTCACATCCTATTCATGTTTTATTGATGAGAAATCTGCTGCTAATGCTCTGCAAGTTTTGGGGGATATCATCATGATTTTATTTAAGCTTCTTCTCATTTCTTGGCTTTCTGTCAGTTGCATTTTATACTGGGGCCTTGATCTTTTCTAAAAATGATTTTGTAAGATATTTGTGTTCCTTGATGTTTTTTTCCTATTTAAGACCGGGACACTTGAAATCAAGTGGAATTTGGGGTGTGAGATTTCTGCTCCTCGGCAGTGGGTTTTACTGAGGGACCAGACCAATCTGGAGGGACCATTTTCTTGGCAGGGTATCCTCACAATGTGAATATCTTTAGGTTTTTCCTCTTACACTCATCAGATTTCCAGAGGAGATTCTCCTCATGTCCTGCCTGAAGGGATAGGCCAGGCTGCTAGTTTTCTGAGACCAAGAAGGAGCAGAGGATGCCAGGACTCAACATTCAATAGTAACTATTGGCAGTCTGGAAAAGAAGAAACATCCAAAAAGGAAAGAGAAAAAAGAACCTAGTACCCCATCATTCGTAACCAAAAAGCAGTCAGCCTACAGTTGAATCGGGAAGGGGAAAGGAAGCTCACTTTGACTTAAAGAGTAAAGTGTTAATCAACACATTTGCCTGGAAACTGCTTGTAACTGAATTGAGACAAAGTTTCATATGTTCAAGATTGCCTGACTTTTTGTTATCTAAATGTGACAAGAAAAGTCTTGGGGACTACAAGAATTTTCATTCAGGGATAGAGAAAGGTCACCCACTGAGCAGGGTGAAAGAGGAAATTGCAACTTTTTTGATAAATCCTCATGGTTCCTATTTATTTCAATGCCTCAGTAATGCATAATTAAAAATCTAAGGTTAACTAGCATATTAACCTTTTCTACTAAAATTACAAGGGATTTAGAGTATTTTATCTCTGACCGCTCCCAATTTACATGCAATTTTTCTATAGTGTTTATCACTTTTTGAAGCCCACAATTGATACTTTACAATGTTTATATTTTCACATTTATCAACTTCTTTGCTCCCTTTTAAAAAGTTTCAGAACTTCTATCTATGTCATCTTTTAATTTTTCATAATCGTGAAATACATCTTTTAGGAATTTCTGAAGGTTCTGCTGGTGGCAATCTCTCAGAATTTATTTGCTGAAAACATTATTTTTAGATAGCTTTATTGGGTTCCTGTTTCTAGATTGGCATTTACTCTGACTTCCATTTTTGCTGTTAGGAAGCCTACTGTTAGTCGAATTGTTCTTTCTTGCAGGAAATCCATCTCTTCCCCCGACTGATATTTATTTATTTATTATTTTATATTGGAGTATAGTTGATTTACAATGTTGTAGTAGTTTCAGGTGTACAACAAAGTGATTCAGTTATACATATATCCATTCTTTTCCAGATTATTTTCCCATATAGGTTATTACAGAATACTGAGTAGAGTTCCCTGTGCTATACAGTAGGTTCTTGTTGATTATCTCTTTTATATATAGAACTGTGTATATGTTATTCCCAAACTCCTAATTTATCTCTCCCACCAACCTTTCCCCTTTGGTAACTATAAGCTTGTTTTCGAAGTCTATGGGTCTGTTTCTGTTTTGTAATTAAGTCCATTTGTATCATTTTTAAGATTCCACATATAAGTGATACCATATGATATTTATCTTTCTCTGACTTCATTTAGTTTAATAATCTCTGGATCCATCCATGTTGCTGCAAATGGCCTTATTTCATTCTTTTTTGTGGCTGAGTAGTATTCTGTTGTATATATGTAGCACATCTTCTTTATCATAGTGGCTGTATCAATTTACATCCCCACCAACAGTGCAAGAGGGTTCCCTTTTCTCCACACCCTCTCCAGCATTTATTATTTGTAGACTTTTTGAAGATGGCCATTCTGACAGGTGTGAGGTGATACCTCATTGTAGTTTTGATTTGCATTTCTCTAATAATTAGCAATTTTGAGCATCTTTTCACGTGCTTTTTGGCCATCTGTATGTCTGACTGATTTTTTAAATCCTTTTCTTTGAATTAATGCTTTGCAGTTATACTACGCGGTGCCTAGATGTGCCATTTCTTGTGATTTTTCCTACTTTGACATACATCGTGCTTAATCCTCCTGTTTGGGCTGTGGTAGTGCTGCTTCTAACTGCCTGGTGTTTAGCAACCTTCTTTCTACCCTCCCAGGGGATAAACCTCTAATGCTCTGGCAGAATGGAAGGAGGGGAGGAACACTTGCCTGAATTTGTGGAATGAGAAAGGGGATTGGTTTAATTGCTGGAGGCAACAGGCCCTGGGCCTTGAGTCGTGCCTGGGAAAGAGAAAGTGGTCTAGGTCTAATTGAAGTCCCCTCTGAGGATACAAAGGCATGAATCCTTGGGTCTAAACACAAAACTCATGATAGACATGGAAGCATGGAGTCATTTTTTTAAAAAGATGCTGCCCCAGAGGATAGCCTGGCAGGATACAGGAAGCCCAGCATTAAAAGCCTGTGGGTTGTATTTCTGGGAGTAGAAGATGAAAGTGGGTCTGGGAGCAGCCGGATGGAGAAGTGCTGATGCTGCTGGAGAGGAGCTGGGATGGGAGGGGCCGGCGTGGGAGACCGGAGCACTCCAGGAAGTATACGCCCTCCTCTGTGTATGTGTTGTCACCTCTCCCGTTCTCTTTGTTCTTGTGGCTTGAGTCACACCTTTAAAAATATTTAAAAGATTTTATGAGGCTTTAGGAAGAAACAAAATGAAATGTGTATGTGCACAAAGCTTCTTAAATATTTTTTAAGTATTTAAGTTGTATTCCATGCAATATTTGAAATAAAGATTATTCGTAATATTGAATTGTGTTATGGTGCATAATGATAACCAAGCACCTGTGACCCCACTCGGCAACCTACAAAGGGAACAGTATCCATTTGGTTAAGAGGCCTGTGTGGGCTCCTATGGCATCCTCTTACCACTCTATTCTAAGGATCTTCCTCCTAAATTTGCATTTTCTTGTTCATTTTTACTTCATCTCATAGTTCTGAAAAATTACTATGTTAAGATTTGTCTGGTGTGTCGATTGGTAATTCCAATAATTAAATCCTCTGGGGTCACAGTCTGCTGACACTCATTTATGGTTTCTTTTTTTCTTCTTTTCTTCCTTTTCCTTTTCCTTTTCCTTTTCCTTTTCCTTTTCCTTTTCCTCTTTCTTTCTTTCTTTCTTTCTTTCTTTCTTTCTTTCTTTCTTTCTTTCTTT